>NC_037337.1:25809256-26137756 GCF_002263795.3 Bos taurus
GATGCTCAAGTCTTTTATATAAAATGCTGTTGGATTTGCATATAGAATATAATTTAAATCATCTCAAGATTACTTATAATAACTAATAAAGTGTAAATGCTATTATGAATAATTGTAAATACAACGTAAGTGTTAAGTAAATAGTTGCCAGTACGTGACGAAGTTAAATTTTGCTTTTTGGAACATCCTAGAACCTAGAATTGTATTTTCAAATATTTTTGATCCATTGTTAGTTGACCCCATGGATGTGGAACCTGCAGATACAGGAGGCTGACGGTATTAGTCTAGCAAAGAATGATACTGAATTCCAGAAACTGAGACCTATTAAAAATTTTTGGTAAAATTTACATGACACAAATTCACTATTTTAACCATTGTAAAGTGTACAATTCAGTTTTTTTTTTTAGTATAATCATAATGTACAAACATCACCACTACCTAATTCCAGATCATGTTCATCACCATGAAACCTACACCCTTAACTAGTCACTCCCCATTCTCTCTTAACTAGTCACTCCCCATTCTCTCCCTCAGTTCTGGTAACCACTAATCTCCTTTCTGTCTCCCTGAATTTGCCTCTAATGGATATTTTATATTCCTATTCATTTTTAAAAAGCAAATATTGGTGGCCCATAGTTCTACAGGAGCAAGAATAGGACCAAAAATTCAAGCATTTTAAATCACAGTTAAATATGAGAAGCTGAAAAGAAATTCCAAAAGTGATGCATTTATGGCCACCAAGCAATATGTATTTGTAATTATGTTTCTGTATCAGTACTGAGAACTTCAACAACGCAAAGGGATAATGCTGACTCCTCCACCTCAGCTTTCCCAGGAAACAGAAAACTCGCATCACCACTTGCTGCATGCAATACCGACTGCCTTAGGGAAACTACGTTATTTCTGCAGCATCCTCTCTGGAGCCTTCAAGTTAAGTATTATCTCAAACGTCATAGAGCTAGTAACTGGAAGAGTCAAGATTCAAAACCAAGTCTGTGTGACTACAAAGGCAACATGCTCCCCACTATAGGCTTTTCAGGGCTTCCTCGGTGGCTCAGTTGGTAAAGCATCCGCCTGCAATGCAGGAGACCCCAGTTCGATTCCTGGGTCAGGAAGATTCCCCGGAGAAGGATAGGCTACCCACTGCAGTATTCTTGGACTTCCCTTGTGGCTCAGCTGGTAAAGAATCAGCCTGCAACGCAGGAGAACTGGGTTTGATCCCTGGGTTTGGAAGGTCCCCTGGAGAAGAGAAAGGTTACCCACTCCAGTATTCTAGCCTGGAGGATTCCATGGACTGTACAGCCCATGGGGTCACAAAGGGTTGGACATGACTGAGCGACTTGCACTTTCATTGAGCTTTTAGAAAAGTAATGGATTAGAACACCAGTCCCATACTAGTTCTTACTCACACACAAGGAAAGGAGGTAAGGTTGGCCAGACTCTGACAAAAACAAACAAAACACAGCTGTCCATATAAATTTGATTTTCAAAATTCTGCTAGACGAGAAAATTTTCAGTCTATGTATATCCAATGCATTTCATCTGGAACCTCTAAAAGGAGGGCTCCTCAGATTACAGGAATATGACAGTTGGCTTTCCTAAAACTTAAGAGTAGACTCAGATTTTACTTCAAAGTATTCCTGTAGAGAAAACATTTTTAATTCAAAATATAAAATTGCTATTATAAAGGCATAATATTTGGTAAGCTAACAATGGTATTGTGTTTGCAAGAAATGAATCAAATTATTCTAGAGCGCCAAGGCAGTGTGTCCTTTCTGTAGGGGCATGGAGTGTTGACGTCAATTGCTGCCTCAAAAAAAGCGCTTATCAGAGGCTGGCATGGGTGAGAAATGAACTAATCTATGAGACTACATAATTTATCAGGTAGTCAGTCACAAGCATAAATTACCCAAGTTGATGGGAAATTCGTTAGGAGAATATTAATATGAAAGAAGTTATTAAAATACTCCACATCAGCACAAAACTAGACTCAAACTCCTGAATTCTTGTGTGATGTCTCCTGTCTTTAGAAATAGGAAGCACATGCTTACTGTCCTTGCTCAGGATCTTCTCCAATCAGCATGGTGAACAGAAACTGCCTCCGTTCTTTTTGCTCCACTGGGTCCAGATCTATCACTGTATTAAGGGTAAGTGGGAGAAAAGAAAAGAATCATATACTGTTGCTATTTGGGCACTAAGATTTTCATAAATGGTATGTGCAAAACAGTGATTTAAACCAGACACCTGGCAAGCATGGGTGCCCAGGAGCCAGCTACTTGTTTTCATAAATAAAGTTTTATTGGACACAGCCATCTCTTTACTGTGTGGTGGCTTTCCAACTATAACAATAGAGCTGAAGAGTTGTGACAGAGACTGTTTGGCGCACAAAGCCTAAAATATTTACTCTGTGGCCCTTTAAGAATATGCTTCGAGTACTGATACAAAGGAAGCCTTACAATCCAAGCTTGTAAGCTGTTCTGCCAAAGGCCAAGATAAATATGCTCCCCCCCACTCCTCAACTGGAAGAATTCTAGGAGACTGATTTTTTTTTTTTAGGGCTGCCTAGAAATTTGGGTTTTGAGGTAGGTTCAACTCAAGGTGCCTGATTCAACATGCATTCCCCTCTTCCTCCTCCTTTTTACACAGGACTGTTGCAGCCTCAGATAAATTTGCCTATGTTTTCTAGCCTCTAGTTTAGCTAGGTTTGGCCACATGATGGAGTTCTGCCCACTGGGCTGTGTGAAGTCTTGGAGGTATTCTTCCTTTCTGCAGCTGCTATTAAGGACCGTGAGGCAAATGGAAGGATGAAAGAAGGGCACACGGGGGCTGGGAAGGCAAGACGGGAGTTCGGGTCACGTGCCAAACTATGATGCAGGGATAGGATACACTTTTTTTAAAGGTCAGGGGTGGGATAAGGGGTTGAAGAATAAAGAATGAGAAGCAGCTATTAGAAATTAAAAAAAAAAAAAAACCTAGTCAATGACTGGAAGATAAAATTAAGGAAGTATTTTCTACCCCTGTCCAAAAAGAAAAAGAGAAATAAAGAAAAAAGCAGCGGTAAAGGAGGAAAGTGATAAAATTAGAGGATCAATTTGGAAGATCCAAAATTCTACTAAGAAAATGAGAAAATGTAGGGGGACAAAGTTATCAGAGAAAGGAAAACAAGTTTCCTAGAACTAAAAGCCATGAGCTTCCAGATTTAAAGAGCCCACTGAATGGCCAGAACAATTAAAGAACATATATGCACATGATTCTGAAATTTAAGAACACTAAAGAGAAAATATTAAAGTCTTCTGGGGAGGAAGGAGGTCGTTTTCATATAAGAACTAGACTCCAGGTCTGGACCTAGAAGATCATGGACCAATAGCTTTGAAATTCTGAATGAAAAATGTTTTCAACATAGATTTTTATACTTCGTCTAATCATCAATCAAATAAATATATGGATTTATTTGAGAATAGATTTATTTGCATGAATAGAGATTTCATGCAAGACTGTCTCAAAATATTTATTTCCAATGTACTCTTTCTTTTAAAGCTACTCAAAAACATGATCCATTAGAATATAATAAATCAGATAGAGGGTGACATAGGACCCAGGAGATAAGAAATGCAGTAATAAGAGAATTAAACTCTCCAAATGGGGCAGCAGTGGGATAATAGAGGAGAAGAACAAGAAGATAAAGAGATATCTTCAGGAAAAAAAAAAAAAGATAAATTATATGATAGGTTGTTTATTCGAAAATTTAAAAATCTGCTGGAGGATGTAGAAAGAATCACAACAGGTATAACAACAAAAAAAAAGAAAATGAAAAATTGAGACCACAATAATACAAGAAAGAAATTATATCATGGTATACAACTTGGCTCTATAAGAATATTTACATAGTCACAATAGAAACAATTACAATTACTTAAAAATTAAATAAAATTATGATCCAACTGTATGGGAGAAAGAGAACGTGGATGTGATATGAGAGAGACAAATTTTATGTGCCAAGATAGAAGTCAGCAGGTAAGGTCTAAAATTACTGAATCAGGAAACTGCAAAAGAATGATTTCCTCAGAAACATGGGGTTAAATAACAGAAGAAAGAAGAAATAGCAGAAAAAGTGAAAAGTGGACAGGTAGACTGAGGAAGGGGTCAGAGAGGGGTGAGGGGGAGTGATTTGTAGAGAATGAGTGGAGCAAAGGACTGCTTTATTTTAATCAAAAATCTGTTTAGGCCTATTTGATATTTTAAAACCATATGCATATATTACTTTGATAAATAAAAGAAAACGGTTAGATCCACCCCATCAGAAGCCCTCAGGCTAAACAACTGTCAGCTTCCCCTCCCCCTGATCACGAGGGACACCTCACCCTTGCTGAAGTGGAAGTAGATCTCTTCTCCTGCTCTGGGTTTCCTCAGGGATACTGGAGTCTCCGTCTCTGACAAGGGCAGATCGTAGAACCTGTATTCCACATACACCTGTTCCACGTTCTCGTCACACATCACTTCAGCCTCTGGGTAGAAGGCCAGGGAGACGATTTCAATGCACATCTTCTCTGAATCCTGACAAGGAAAATATTCATTTCCGGTAGGTTAGTGGTGCCAGTGTTTATACTCCATGTAATGAACACATCACTCTCTAATCACAGGCACACTGCACCTAACATACTACTCCTTGAGAATCAATTTACAGGCCCCTAAAGCTGGCACCAAGAGACCACTTGGCTGAATTGGCACTGCTAATCATGGGAAATTGGTAAAGAGAATCCAGGTCCTCTATCTCCCAGTCCAGAAAATCATTTCTCCAGACCAGCTTTTCTCAGCCATCACCACAGACAGAAAGAATCAAGAAACTTTCTGAGAACACAGATTGTTTTCTTAAACTTTCTTGACAAAAACCAATCCAGCTCTTTCCTGCAGTTAGATCCTAAGAGAACTGCCAATTGAGTGGCTGTTTTAGCCACTAAAGCAAAGGAATGCCCAGCGCTCCCTGGGCTCCCATCGACACCCTGCCAAGTACAAGACACAGAGCAGACCACCCTGCACTCCAGTCCTTTGAGCTCTGCTTCAGACTTGCTGCCCTGGCCAACATCCTCTCTTACTACATGTAATACAAACTATTATTTTGTATTCTAGTCTATCTCAGTTTTTGGTTTATTTGTTTCAGTGCCGGCTGGATCCCTTATTTCATTTTCCACTACAGGATGTCAACTCAGTTGGAAAACACTGCACCACAGTAACGACATGATAGCCATTAGCTACATGTGGCTACTCAGCACTTGAAACGTGGCTAATCTGAATTGAGATGTGCTATAAGTGTAAAATTCATGCACAGTTTTGAAGACTTTGCATTAAAAAGGAATATAAGATATCTCAATAATTTTTATATATTGATTTCATGTGAAAATGATGATTCTTTAGCTGCTACTGCTACTGCTAAGTCACTTCAGTCGTGTCTGACTCTGTGTGACCCCACAGACGTCAGCCCACTAGGCTCTCCCGCCTCTGGGATTCTCCAGGGAAGAACACTGGAGTGGGTTGCCATTTCCTTCTCCAATGCATGAAAGTGAAAAGTGAGAGTGAAGTCGCTCAGTCGTGTCCGACTCTTAGCGACGCCATGGACTGCAGCCTACCAGGCTCCTCCGTCCATGGAATTTTCCAGGCGTACTGGAGTGGGTTGCCATTGCCTTCTCCAACGCATGAAAATGAAAAGTGAAAGTGAAGTCACTTAGTTGTGTCCGACTCTTAGCGACCCCATAAACTGCAGCCTACCAGGCTCCTCCATCCGTGGGATTTTCCAGGCAAGAGTACTGGAGTGGGGTGCCATTGCCTTATTAGATTAAATAAAATACACTATTAAAATTAATTTCACTTGTTTCTTTTTATACTTTTAATGTGGACACTAGAAAACTTCATATTACATTGGTGGCTCACATTATAATTCTGTTGGACAGCACTTCATAGACGGTAAGCTCCACAGGTTCTAGGACCGTAACTCTGTTTTGCTAACCCCTTTAGACCTAACATCTAACATACCACTAATTTGTTTTGTTATCTCTCCATGTCAACTAGATCTAAATTTTAAAAAATTACTTTTGATTCTTTCCCTCACAGTTGTTCTCATTCCATTAAATTGAGGATGTTGGGGGGGAAGTTTTCATAAAACTATGAGAAAAAAAAAAAAAAGCCATTACAGGCTGAGAGTGCAAATTAGTATCATTTGGGTGATGATAATGTGGTAGAATCCATCAACATTTCAAGAGCAGATGCCTTTTGAAATCAGCAGTTCCACTTCTAGGAATCTATTCCACAAAGACATTTACCAAGAACAGAATAGTACACAGGAACAAAGGTGTCACTGCACCATTATTCCCTCCCTCTTTCCTTCTTTTATTGTAGATACCTGGCTATACAGAGACAGAACAACAAGGTCTGCACACGGCAAACTCTGCAAAAGCTAGGTGCAGTCACCACACATTTGTTCCTTTCAAGGCTCATTTGTAAAGGCTGGCTGTGAGATTTTACAGTGGAACCTCCCCCCACCCCACCCACCTTTACTGAGATAAAACTGACATAACTTTCCCTTGCTTTCCAGTACCTTAGATCAAGGGTCCCCAACCTCCTGGATCTAGAGCCTGGTGATGTGAGGTGGAGCTGATGTAATAACAATAGAATTAAAGTGTACAATAAATGTAATGACTTGAATCATCCCCACACCACCCTCACCCCCACCCCAGTCTGTGGAAAAATTGTTTTCCACGAAACCAAGTTTCTGCTACCAAAAAGGGTGGAGACCTCTGCCTAAGATGAATCAAACTATTTGCTACCTCAGGGCATTTACATTTGCCATTTTCTCTACCTGAAGTAATTACCCCCCAAGGATTCCCTTCTCATTCTTCAGATTTCAGCTGAAACATCCTCTCCTCAGAGAATTCTTTCCTTACTACCTCATTTAACTCAACTCTTCCCATTATTATTATATCACCCAATGTGCCTTCTCTGTAGTATTTAGAATCAGCAAGTATCTGTTCAGTGATTTATATCTGTTTTCATTCAGTAGAACGTAAGATTCAAAGAGGAAAGGACTAAGTCTACCTTATTTATTATATTGTAGCCACAGAGCCTGGCAAATAATAAGACAGGTAACTCCATGATTACTTGTTGAAGGACTCACACGGGTCCTGTGAGGATTATATGGTTGCAACTAGAGACTATCATACTAAGTGAAGTAAGTCAGAAAGAGAAAGACAAATACCATATGATATCACTTATACATGGAATCTAAAACATGACACAAGTGAAATCTATCTAGGAAACGGAAACAGACTCAGACATAGAGAACAGACTCATGGTTGCCAAGCGGGAGAGGGTTGGGGGAGCCATGGAGTAAGAGATTGGGGTTAGCAGATGTAAGCTGTCACATACAGAAAGGATAAACAAAAAGGTCCTAAGCTATAGCACAGAGAACTATATTCACTATCCTATGATAAGCCATAATGGAAAAGAATATAAAAGAATATATTCGGCCACCTGATGTGAAGAACTGATTCATTTGAAAAGACCCTGATGCTGAGAATGACTAAAGGTGGGAGGAGAAGGGGACAACAGAGGATGAGATGGTTGGATGGCATCACTGACTCAACGGACATGAGCCTGAGTAAGCTCTGGGAGCTGGTGATGGACAGGGAGGCCTGGCGTGCTGCGGTCCACGGGATCTCAAAGAGTCAGACACGACTGAGTGACTGAACTGAACGGAACTGAGTATATGTATAACTGAGTAACTTTGCTATACAGAAAATAACACAACATTGTAAATCAACTATACTTCAATTAAAAAATAAATAAAAGTTAAAACAAACTAGTGAATATATGAAAAAGAAAGAGACACACAAATACAGAGAACAAACTAGTGGTTACCAGTGGGAGGGAAAAGCGGGGAGGGGCAAGATAGGAGTAGGGGATTAAGCCATAAAACTACTATGTATAAAATAAATGAGCTGCAAGGATATATTGTACAAGCCAAGGAATATAGCCAATATTTTATAATAATTATGAATGAATAATAACCTTTAAAAATTGTGAATCACTGTTGTACACCTGAAACTTATACACTATTATACAGCTATACCTTGTGGTGATGTGATTTAGTCACTAAGCCATATCTGACTCTTGCGACCCCATGAACTGTAGCCTTCTAGGCTCCTCTGTCCATGGGATTCTCCAGGCAAGAATACTGGAGTGGGTTGCCATGTCCTCCTCCAGGGGATCTTCCTGACCCAGTAATCAAACCCGGGTCTCCTGCATTGCAGGCAGATTTTTTACCAACTGAGCTATTTTTTAAAAAAGAAAAACTTTTTCAAAAAAGAAAAATGCATGTTTCAGAATAATATAGACCAAAACTGTTTTGAAAAATGAGGGAAACTGGATGAAGAGTACATGGTACCTCTCCATACATTTTTTTTTGGTAACTGTTTACAAATCTATAATTATTTCAAGATCAAAAGCATTATAAAAGAATATGTACAGTTGATCTATAGTTTGATGTCATTTATATAATTAGTAATATTATATATGTAGCTAGTAGTATTAGCCATATTAATAACTGAAATATATATTACCTCATTTGAACTTGCTAGCAGAACCCCTAAGAGCAGTTAGTTATTCAGCATTAGTGACAGACAGATAGCTCCCTTTGGCTTATTCAGGTGTGCTAGCTAATTTTGAGGAGAGAAAAGGGCAGAGTTCCTAAAACTAATTAATACACATAACGAACGGGTCAAGAAATCTTCAATTCCTGAACTTAAGAGTATAACAAAATAGAATAAACCTCTCTTTTATTGGTTCTTGAAATACACTATATACACTATGGCTAAGAGACAGTAATCTGAGGCCACAGAGCAAATGGAAATAATTGTTCCCTTCTCATTAGGAGACGTTAATAAGAGGATTAGTTATATGGTCCACTTAGTAGGAGACTGACTCCTGAGATCAGGAACAGAACTTCATATGGAGGAAACCATGAGGTCTGGATTGAGATCCCTTCCTGGGGATTCTTGGAAGTATAGAAGGCCTTTAGGAACCTTGTGTTGATTAATAGAGCCTCCTCTGGAACAGTCCTACTCAGATCCCATGATAAAGGAACTCTTCTAATTCTGGACTTTAAGAGAGGGAGTTAAAGACCCAAATGTACTATGACTGCTTTGCTTTTTTTTAAATCAGTACAAGGGAAAGACATTTGCGAAAGTTCTTAAAGTTGTAACCTATACAACTGACCTGGCAGTTAGAAGGGAAATGACAGCCCTCTGTCTGGATCTCGTCCCCTTAGGGCTTTGTCCTTCCTTGTAGGGGCCACTACCACACCATAGAAGCTTGCATTGGGGAACTAAAGTATTTCAGAGAGGAGACAGACCGTGGCCACCATCATCATCACTATCATTTAGTGCTTAATTTGTCCCAAGCACTATATTAAACCCTTGTCACATATTACCTTATTTAAATCTTTCCACATGGCTATAAAATGGGCATATTTATCACCACTCTACAACCTCAATATGCATAGCAGCACTGTTTACAATAGCCAAGACACATGGAAGCAATCTAAATGTCCATCAACAGACAAATAAAGATGCTGTGTGTGTGTGTGTGTGTGTGTGTGTGTGTGTGTACACACACACTGGGCTTCCCAGGTAGAGCTAGTGGTAAAGAACCCACTTGCCAATGCAGGAGATCCAAGAGACACAGGTTCAATCCCTGGGTCGGAAAGATCTCCTGGAGGAGGGCATGGCAACCCACTCGAGTATTCTTGCCTGGACAACCCTATGGATAGAGGAGCCTGGCAGGCTACAGTCCATGGGGTTGCAAAGAGTTGGGCATGAACGGAAGCAACTTAGCACAGCATACTACATACATTTATATAATATGGAATATTACTCAGCCATAAAAAGAAGGAAATAATGTCATTTACAACAACGTGGGTGGACCTAGAGATTATCATACTAAGTGAAGTGAAAGACAAATGTCATATGATATTACTTATATGTGGAATCTAAAATATGATACAAATGAACTTATATACAAAACAGAAATAGACTTGGACACAGAAAACAAATCTAGGGTTACCAAAGGGGAAAGGAGGAAGGGATAAATTAGGAGTACGTGGTGAGCAGATATAAGCTACTATATACTATATATAAAATAAAGAACAAGGACCTACTGTATAGGACAGGGAACTATATTCAATATCCTGTAATAACCTATAATGGAAAAGAATCTGAGAAAGAATATATATAACTGAATCTCACTGCTGTACACCTGGAACATTGTAATAAACTATACTTCAATTAAAAAAAAATTACCACTTTACAGACGAGGAAATAGACCCTAACAGAGGTTAAATAACTCCCCCCAAATGGTATAGATACTAAAAGCAGAGCCTGGATCCAAACCACTTTTGTCTGAACCACATTTCCGTGTTCCTAAACATGACATTCTCTTGCCTCCTCCATTGCGGTGGCTCACTCCAGGCAGAAGAGGGATAGAGCCCAACTACTGTCTCTGGACCTTCAACCTCTTCCATCTTTCATGCCCAGCTATTTTGAAATACAAACAGGATTGAGTATGAGGCAGGAAAGACAAGGCTGGGCCCAAAGACAGCCTATATACCTCTTTATTTTGCACTTAATGAGACGATGAACATGAAGAAATGGCATCTAAAACAGAAACTTCTAGCATCTGAACAAGAAACTCAGACCACAGAAACCATGGCCCATGCACAGTAAAAATGTGCAGACTGCTGATAACCCTGTTTGACCTTCCCCTGTGGTGCTTGACTAGTAAGGGAGAATAGTTCTTAGAGCACTTGTATAATGTCTTCAGGAAATAAATGCATGAGACCCAGAGGTGATGCAACCTGGGGCAATCCAGGCCATACTTCAACCCTCCCCTCGATGAATATTCCACCCCTAATCATAAATACTCCCGTCCATTCAAAGGGCTAAAAATAGGATAAAAGGGGGATCAAAAATTCTTGTGGCATGCCCCTCACTTGTGAGGAGGCCTGCACTCTGAGTGTGTAATTTTCACTTCTGCCTCAATAAACTGCTTCTTTTTTATTTAAAGCAAATTGTATTTATTTATTCAGGCCATGCTGCGTAGCTTGTGAGGTCTTAGTTCCCTGACCAGAGATTGAATCTGGGCCACAGCAGTGAAAATGCTAATCTTAACCACTGGGCCACTAAGAAATTTCCCCCCTGCTCCTTCTCTTTAATCCTCACCCTTGGTGTAGTTTTGTGTGTTTTGTTTTTTCCTTCCCCTTTGTGTTTGTGTTGCCCATCCAAATTCTTATGGGTGAGTTGAACAAGAGCCTGGACTTTTTTTCTTTTGGCTGCACCATGTAGCTTGTTGAATCTCAGTTTCCCCACCAGGGATTGAACCCAAGCCATGGCAGTAAAAGCATGGAATCCTAACCATGAGGCCACCAGGGAACTCCCAAACCTGGACTTTGGATAAAGCTTTTCTGGTATCAAGTACACATGTGTCTGTGTTTTAAGTTTAACTTGATAACAACACTAATTCTTACTAAATATGATCAGATTTCATGTTTAGTTTACCAAGTAACATTTTTGGGTACATAAAGGTTTTCTAAAAGACCTCATTTAAGAGTATTTGATTTAGGGTAATTTTTATTTTAATTATTCATTTTTGACTGCGCTGGGTCTTCATTGCTGTGTGTGGGTTTTCTCTAGCTGTGGAGAGCACGGGCTACTCTCCGTTGCGGTGAGCAGCTTCTCATCGCAGAGGTTTCTCTTGTTGAGGAGCACAGGCTCTAGGTGCATGGACTTCAGTAGCTGTGGTACACGGGCTTAGTTGCTCTGCAGCATGTGGAATCTTCCCCGACCAGGGATCAAACCCGTCTCCCCTGCCCTGGCAGGTGGGTTCCTAACCACTGGACCAACAGGGAAGTCCTAGGGTAATATTTTTAATGTCATCTGTCTGACTTGTGGCTCCAAATTTGCTGATCAGCTGACTGCTTTTTGGGTTGATCTGAGAGGTACACAGTTTAGAAAACGACTTAAGTTCCACCTCTTTCATTAACTACCGCTACAATCCTGGACACATCACCTGGTCTTCTTCACCTTATGATGGATAAGGTGTTATGGTCTAGTTCTAATTCTATGGCTCTGATCTGTCCTACAAACATTTCTCAAGATACCAGTTACACAGTGTCTAAAAAAGATATGACAGATAAAAGTTCAGAAAATAAACTTAACTCTTTGCCATATTAACGGCCTGAGTCTACTGCACTTGAATCGTTTCTCCCCACTCCAATATCCTTCATCATTTTTTTATAAAACCTCAGTACGATTTCTGACTTTCAAGGAAGAGTTTTCTGATCTCTACAAAAGCAACAGTAATTTTCCTGTTTGGAATTCTCATAAACCTTAGAGTTATATCACATAATCTACCCACTGGATTCTAGATAGCCCTATGCTTTCCTTTATTGTTTCTAATAAGGTTCATAATTCTCAATTAGATTTTAATCTTTCATTCAGTCACTCATTCAACAAATACTTATTGGCTGCCGACAAATGTATGAGGGAGCATTCTAGCAGCTAGAGTGATTGTCTTCTATCTTATCTATAACTTCACAATATTCCAAAATGACTGTGAATATACCTGTGAATATTTATTCATGTGTGTGTGTGTGTGTGTGCGCGTGCACAGCCTCAATTAGTTCCAAAAGAGATTTGAGGCCAAAATGCTTAATATATAATTGTAATTACAGGTTTTAAAGGTTGAATAAAAACCTTCAAAAACTGAATGATCTCTCTGAGCCCTCCCAGAAAGCTTTTTTTCTTCCAGCCTCCACCTCCCAAAATAAACCTGCTCTCTTAAGGTAGATTTAAAGAAAGGGGTGTCACAGGCTGGGTAAATCACAATTTACAATGAAGGAAGTAGGTAAGGGATCCAAAGAGGAGAGACAAGTGTTGAAGTCAGTCCTCATTTATATTAGTGCCAAATCAAGAAAATGATCCTTTCATCTGCCTGTATCAACAAACTTCCATTCAATCGCAATGTAAATTTAACTAAATAATTTGTTTCCCATCTGGTTCATTACAACGGGACTTGAACTTGGCACACACGGCCATTAAGCACACTGGCATTACTTACGATCTTGGCTCCTGCACAGTGGTCACCCCAGTGTACTTACTGCCTTAGGGCATTTCTGAGATACAGGTGTTACTATCTCATCGCTGTCTGTCGTTTGCGCTTCACTGCCTTCAGAAGCTTGTTCACAGAATTCTTTATCTGTCAGAGAAGAGACTTAGAGTTACAGAGCCGTTTTGGAGCATGCTGTCTATCCCAGAAAAGACTTAGTACCTACATCTTCAATTTACTGTCTAGGTACTAATTCTGAGTACCTAGATTTTGGCTGTAGTTACTAAGAATCAAACCCTCTTTTTTAAAGTTTCACTTCTTCAGAAGATTACCAAACACACAAGGTTCACTTCTGAAAAATAGAAAATGAAGGAAGGTAGATAGTAGGTATAGAGAAAATTTGTCCTTTTAGGGACTGGAGAAAATTACTAAGCAAGGAAAAACAATATAATCAGGATGCAGCAGATTGTATTTTACAAAGACTGGCATCAAACAGTATCTCTCATCCCACATGCTCTTTCTTACAATGTGATCTTGATACTCCTAAAACTTTTTTTAAGGTAAGCATTTTTATTTACTTATTTTAAAATTTTCTTTTTATATTAGATTATAGTTGACTTACAATGCTGTGTTAGTTTTAGGTATACAGCAAAATGATTTAGTTGTACATATTCATGTATTTATTCTTTTTCAGATTCTTTTCCCATATAGGTTACTACAGAGTATTGAGTAGAGTTTCCTATGCTGTACAATAGGTCCTTGTTGATTATCTATTTTATATACAGTAGTGTATACATGTTAATCCCAAACTTCTAATTTATCCCTCCCCTCCACCTTTCCCCTTTGGTAACCATAAATCTGTTTTCTAGATCTGTGAGTCTATTTCTGTTTTGTAAATAAATAACTTAAATAACTTTATTTGTATAATTTTTTAGATTCCACATATAAGTGATATTATATTCTATGTCTTTCTCTGTTTGAATTACTTGACTTAGTAGGATAATCTCTAAATCCATCCATGTTGTTGCTAATGCCATTATTTCATTCTTTTTATGGCTGAGCAATATTCCATTACCTCATCATCTTTTTAATCTGTGTATCTATCATTGGGTATTTAGATTGCTTCCATGTCTTGGCTACTGTAAATACTGCTTCAGTGAACATTGGGGTGCACATATCTTTTCAAAGTATGATTTTTCCAGATATATGCCGAGGAGTAGGATTGCAGGATCAAATGGTAGCTCTATTTTTAGTTTTTTGAGGCAGCTCCATACTGTTTTCCATAATGGCTATACCAATTTACACTCCCATCAATACTGTAAGAGTATCTCCACATACCCTCCAACATTTATTATTGGTACACTTTTTAATAATGGCCATTCTGACCTGTGTGAAGTGGTACCTCATTGTGGTTTTGATTTGCATTTCCCTGATAATTAGATGTTGAGTATCTTTCCATGTGTCTATTGGCCATCTGTATGTCTTCTTTGGGGCAATGTCTATTTAGGTCTTCTGCCCATTTTTTTATTGGGTGTTTTATTTTTTCTTGTTGTTGAGTGGTTGGAGCTGTTTGTATCTTTGGAAATTAAGACCTTGCCAGTCACATTGTTTGCAAATATTTTCTCCCATTCTCTAGTTTTCTTTTCATTTTGTTTATGGTTTCCTTTGTTGTGCACAAACTTGTAAAGTTTGATTAGGCCCCATTTGTTTATTTTTGGTTTTGATTCTATTGCTTAGGGAGACTGACCTAAGAAAACATTGGTACAATTCAGGTCAGAGAATGTTTTGTCTGTAATCTGCAGTGTGGGAGACCTGGGTTTGATCCCTGGGTTGGGACGATCTCCTGGAGGAGGGCATGGCAACCCCACTCCAGTATTCTCACCTGGAGAACTCCCATGGATAGAGAAGCCTGGCAGACTGCAGTCCATGGGGTCACAGAGTCAGACACAACTGAGCAATTAACCACAGAAGTTTTACGGTGTCTTGTCTAAGTTCTCTCTTTTTTCTGTATGTGGATAAGATTGTCCCAGAGCCATTTATTGGAAAGATTAGATTTCCCTACTGAATGATGTTGAAACCTTTGTGGAAAATCAATTTTCAATAAATGTAAGGGTCTATTTCTGGATTAGCAATTCTGTTCCACTGATATATAAATCTGCTACTGCTAAGTCGCTTCAGTCATGTCCGACTCTGTGCGACCCCAGAGACAGCAGCCCACCAGGCTCCCCCGTCCCTGGGATTCTCCAGGCAAGAACACTGGAGTGGGTTGCCATTTCCTTCTCCAATGCATGAAAGTGAAAAGTGAAAGTGAAGTCACTCAGTCATGTCCAACTCTTAGCAACCCCATGGACTGCAGCCTACCAGGCTCCTCCGTCCATGGGATTTGCCAGGTAAGAGTACTGGAGTGGGGTGCCATTGCCTTCTCTGTATATAAATCTATCTTTGTGCTAACACTGACAGTGTAACACTGTCTGAATTGCTGCAGCTTCATAGTAAGTACAAATAGTACAAACATTTCAATTTTTTTCTTTTACTAAATTGTTTCAGGTAGATTCTTTGCTTTTCTATATAAAATTTGGGTAGAATTGCATCATTTTTATAATTTTGAGTGGTCCAATCCATAAACATGGTACATTTCATTTATTTGAATTTCCCTTAACTTCTCTTAAAAACTTTTGTAGATTTCAGTATATAGGACTTACCTTTCTTTCATTAAACTTATTCCTAAACCTCTTTAAAGTTTAGATGATAGTGTGAATGTAACTGTTTTCTTCATTTAAGATCGTTCATTTATAAAATATGGAAATACAATTAATTTTGAAATATTCATTTACATATTGCAACCTTATTCACTTGCTCCTAGTTTCAGTTGTTTAAAATTTATTGGTTTCTTATGATTTTCTAAATAGAGGATCATGTTGATTGCAAATAAAGGTAACACTATTTCTTCCTTTCCCATCTGTACAACTTTTCTTCTTGCCTTTTTGCAATATTTTTTTTTCTTATTGCAATAATTAAAACCTCCACTACAATGTTAAACAGGAGTGCTGGATTGTCTGCACTTGTCTGAAACTGAGATGAGGAAGAGGAAAGAGCCAGCCCTGGCTTGCCAAACTACCACATTGCTGTTCTTGTGTTTTATTTGCAACCAGTTCATGAAGGTGCCTGGCAACCCTCCAAGCTCTAATGAAGGCTCTGTTTCTCCAAGTGCTGAGGTCATGTGAACGCACACATCTGTGTTTGCAGGAGAAGCCCTCAGGAGGTCTTGGTCAGACGACTCTGATCTTTGTCCTTTCCTGGATGGGGATACCCTTCAGTGGGGCACAGACTGTGAGGGCTACTATTGCGTCATCCACCTCAGTAGCTGGCAGTTTCTTGTCATTATATCCAACATTTTGGAGAGTAAGAAGGAGGAAGACAGGGATAGACTCAAGTAGGACACTGAGAACGTGCAGAAGCTACTTTTCGAGGAAAAAAGACTAAAGAACTCCCAACTGACCCAAGCAGCATACTTATTCAGCCTCTCTAATGAAGAGAGAGTCAGGAGGCCAGAGAGAATTTTTGACTGCCAAATGTCAATTAGAGGTCAAATGGGACTTACTGAAATACAAAACATAGTCTGAAAAGAATAAACCCTTTTCCTCAATGATGAACATAAAGGTGGTTTTGCACTATCTTTACAAATCTCAGGAAGAGCAGCTTGTGAAGGCTGCAATGGTCT
Source organism: Bos taurus (assembly GCF_002263795.3). Classification (NCBI taxonomy): domain Eukaryota; kingdom Metazoa; phylum Chordata; class Mammalia; order Artiodactyla; family Bovidae; genus Bos; species Bos taurus. Next base: position 25,826,127 of record NC_037337.1, read on the forward strand.
ATGATACGGAGATATCCCAATATTTGAAAAATGAAATGGGTATCATGAACTCAAATTGTTCTGCCTCAAGCACCTTTCAGAAAGGTTTGCTACAGTTACAAAAGGGGATATTTCTGGAAAATGAAAATGTATCAAAACCAGATATTGAGAGTCCAAGAATGATCAATAATTGCTTCCTGTCTGGATGGATCTTTGTTCCATGTTTGGCTCAAACAAGAATCTAGTATTTCTGGACATCAGAGATTTCTTAGTACTTCATTGGTGAGGATTCTTTATGAGAAATTAGGCTCTTCTGTCATGTGCAGAAAGTGATTCTCAAAGTTATTTCCTCAGCTAACGCTTATTGAAACTTCTGCCTCACTTTTGGTGGCTATAAGTGGCAATGCATAAGAAGGCAACATATCTGGCCTTCAAAGGAAAACGACCAAAATGATGTTCTTTCCGCATTGTGTGAGGCCTTGAGACACCCAAAATGTAATCTGTACTGTCTCATGCTGGTATCTTGTTCTGTCACCATTCATCATTGAGTTCATCTTTCCTTCTCCCTTTGAAACCAAGCACTCACTGGCATTTTTGAACCTCACAGAAAATGAGCTTCTGGATGAAAGTGTCAAGTTGCTGTATGTAACTTTGAGACACCTAAAGTGCTTCCTCCAGAGGCTGACATTGGAAAGTTTTTACCTTAAAAAATCCTATTGCAAGGATCTCTCTTCTGCTTTGATCGTCAATCAGAGGCTGACACATTGCTCTTGGTAAGAAAGTCCTCACGGATGACAGGATGAACCTTCTGTGTGTGAGGGCTTGAGTTACCCCAGTGTAAACCCTAAATCCTGGGGCTACAGAGCTGCAGTATAACCAGGGATGTTTGCAATCATTTCTCAAAGCTTCTCTAATAAAAATCGAGCCTAAAACACTTGAATCTGGGGCTGAATTACATAGGGATTACTGTACTGAAGTTTCTGTGTGAATCTTTGAAAAAACCACTGTGGGAGATCAACCAAGATGGTGAAACAGAAAGACCCTGAGCTCATCTCCTCTCACAAACACACCAAAATCACAACTTTTGGCAGAACAACTATCAGGGAAAAAAACAGAACCTTCTAGAAAGAAAATTCAATTAAAGCTATAAAGAAGGAACCACAACAAGATGGGTAGGGGGTGGACTTGTGATACAGTCAAGTCCCATACCCTCTGGTGGGCAACCCACAAACTGGGGAATAATTACAACGGCAGAGGTTCTCCCAGAGGAGAGGGAGATCTCAGCCACACATTGGGTTCCTCAGCCTGGGGGACCTGCACTGGAAAGATTCACCCCCCAGAGCATCTGACTTTGAAGGCCAGACAAGTTTACTTTCAGGAATCCCAGGGGACTGGGAAATAGAGACTTCATTTTAAAGTGTGCACACAAAATCTCATATGCTGGAGGACTCATGGAGGAAGCAATAAATTGAGAGGAGCTTGATAGGAATCCCACCTCCTGATCTCGAAGAATCTCCTAGAGAGACAGTAGGCAAGTGCAGCTTACCCTGGGACATGGACACTGACAGCAGCCATTTTGGGGAGCTCCTTCTACCACCTAGACACCGCTGCTGGCAAGCACCACTGTGGAATCCTCCCTCTACTTAGGAGCCTCAGGACCAAGCCCTGTGCTGGCCCAGTGGCCTGTAGGTGCCAGTGCTGGGGTGCCTCAGGCCAAGCAACTAACTGGGTGGGGAGACAGCCCCACCCATTAGCAGACAGGCTGACTCAAGATTCCATGAGCCCACAGTCAACTCTGGACATGGCCAACCCCTCCGGAGAGCCTGCTCTAGCCTCTGGATCAGCCTTACTCAGCAGGGGGCAGACATCATACACAAGCAAACCACAATCACCCAGTAGGCCCAACTGGGACATGGGATTGACTGGGCCCCAGCCATGCCCACGAGCTTTGGGACACCCAGGACCCACATACAACTGCGTCAGAAACTGGCCCACTCCACCAGTGATCTAACACCAGCTCTGGGACACCCAAGCCTTGCAACAAGACTCCAGGATCTGGCTCTGCCTGCCCGTAGGCCAGCACTAACCCCAGAGTCTGACTTCACCCACCAATGAGTAAGCTATAGCCCTGGAGTCTTATGGACCCTGATTATGCCAAGCAGTAGCCCTGAAGACCTCTGGGGTTCCACAATCAGCCGCCTTGTGACTTGGTCTTGCCAACTGGTGCCAGCAGCCTCCACAAAAGGCAGAGCCGGGCAAGCAGGTGGACCAGGAGCCAAACAAGCTCACCAGACTGCCCACATAGCCAGCCCACCACAACAGAAGGACTCATGCAGCCCTCATAGGGGGAATCCCTAGAGTATGTAACTTGAGTGACAAGAGGGGAGTGTGCTGCTGGGATGCATACAGTGTCTACTGCAAAAGGCCATTTCTCCAAGGTCGGGAAATAGGGAATAGCCAACCTACAAGATACAGCAACATGGGCAAAATGAGGCAACAGCGGAACATGTTTCAGACAAAGGAACAAGATAAAACCCCAGAAGAAGTAGTTAGTGAAGTGGGCAACAGCAATCTACACGAAAAGAAATTCTAGGTAGTGATTGTAAAGATGATCAAAGAACTTGGGAGGAGAATGAATGTAGACTGAGAATTTATGTAAAGAACCACCCCTCAGAGATGAAGACTACAATGACTGAAATGAAAAATATACTAGAAGGATAAACAGTAGACTAAATGATACCTAGGAATGGATCAGTGAGCTACAGTAGTGGAAATCACTGATACTGAACAGAAAGAAGAAAAAACATTGAAAAGAAATAAGGACATTTATAGAGACCTCTGGGACAACACCAAGCACACTAATATATGCCTTACAAGGGCCCCAGAAGAAGAGTGGGAGACCTTGGTTTGATCCCTGAGTTAGGACCATCCCCCGGAGAAGGGAAAGGCTAACCACTCCAGTATTCTGGCCTGGAGAATTCCATGGACTGTATAGTCCATGGGATTGCAAAGAGTCAGACACCACTGAGGGACTTTCACTTTCACTTTCAGAAGAAGAGCCTGACAAAGGGGCAGAGAACATATCTGAAGTAACAAGAGCTGCAAATTTCCCTAGTTTGGAAAAGCAAATAGTCACCCAGCACCAGGAAACATAGAGTTCTACATAGGATGAACCCAAAGAGAAACACACCAAGATAGAGAGTAATTAAAATGAGAAAAATTTAAGACAAAGAGAGAATATAAAAACAGCAAGGGAAAAGCAACACATAACATACAAAGAAAGTTCCATAAGGCTATCAGTTGACTTTTCAACAGAAACTCTACGGGCCAGAAGAGAGTGACATGATATATTTAAAGTGACAAATGAGAAAAACATATACCCATGAATGTTTTATCCAGCAAGGCTCTCATTCAGATTTGATGGAAAGATCAAAAGCTTTATAGATAATCAAAAGCTAAGAGTTCAGTGCCACCAAACCAGCTTTACAGGAAAGATTAAAGAAATTTATTTAAGTGAAAAAGAAAAGACCACAACTAGAAACATGAAAATTATGAAAAGAAAAACTCATCCATCAGTAAAGGAAAACATACACAGTAAAGTTAGGAAATCATCCATACACAAAACTAGTAGGAAGGTTAAAAGACAAAAGTAGTAAAATCATATATACCCACAACTGGGAAAGGAATACGTCAAGACTGATATTGTCACCCTGCTTATTTAACTTATATTCAGAGTACATCATGCGCAATGCCAGGCTGGGTGAATCGCAAGCTGGAATCAACATTGCCACAACAAATATCAACAACCTCAGATATACAGATGATACCACCCTAATGGCAGAAAGTAAAGAGGAACTAAAGACTCTCTTGATGAAGGCAAAGAGGAGAATGAAAAAGCTGGCTTAAAATTCAACATTCAAAAAATGAAGATCATGACATCCGGCCCTATCACTTCATGGCAAATAGATGGCAAAAAAAAAAGAAACAATGGCAGATTTTATTTTCTTGGGCTCCAAAATCATTGCAGATGATGACTGCAGCCATGAAATTAAAAGACACTTGCTCCTTGGAAGAAAACCTATGACAAACCTAGACAGCATATTACAAAGCAGAGACATCACTTTGCCAACAAAGGTCTGTCTAATCAAAGCTATGATTTTTCCAGTAGTCATGTATAGATGTGAGAGTTGGACCATAAAGAAGGCTGAGCACCAAAGAACTGGTGCTTTCGAACTGTGGTGCTGGAGAACATTCCTGAGCCCCTTGCACAGCAAGGAGATCAAACCAGCCAATCCTAAAGGAAATCAAGGTTCATTGGAAAAGACCCTGATGCTGGGAAAGACTGAGAGCAGAAGAGGGTGACAGAGGATGAGATGGTTGGATGGCATCACCAACTCAATGGACATGAGTTTGAGCAAACTCCAGGAGATAGTGAAGGACAGGGAAGCCTGGTGTGCTACAATCCATGGGTTGCAGAGAGTCAGACACAACTTAGCAACTGAACAACAAAGAAGTTAAGGGATATATAAAACAATTAGATATAAAATATGATATCAAAAACAGTAATTGTAAGAGGAGGAGAGAACAAATATATTTGAAATTAAGAGATGAGCAACTTAAAACAATCACACACATATTGCTATACAACCTCATTGTAACCACAAATCAAAAATCTATAATAGATAGAAGCACAAGAAAGAAAAATAAGTCCAAACATAATAGTAAATACATTAATTCAATCACAGAAGAAGAGAACAAAAAAAAGAAAAAAAAGGCTATAGAACAACCCCCAAATAATGAACAAAACAGCAATAACTACAAATCAATTACTTAAAAAGTAAATAGATTACAGGCTCCAACCAAAAGACTGAATGTATACAAAAATAAGACCCATATATATGCTGCCTACAAGAGACCCACTTCAGATCTAGAGACACACAGACAGATTGGAATGGAGTGTGTCTTTCCATTCCAATATCTTTCCATCAGAATGGAAAAAGGTATTCCATGGAAATGGAAATCAATCAAAAGCTGGAGTTGGGACTTCCCTCGTGGTCCAGTGGTTAAGACTCTGTGCTCCCAATGAAGAGGCCTGAGTTCAATCTAGTCAGGGACCTAGATCCTACATGTTGAAACTAAGAGTTCACATGCTGCAACTAAAGATTCTGCATGCTACAACTGAGATCCACTGCAGCCAAATAAATAAATATTAAAACAAACAAAGAAAAGGAAGCTGGAGTAGCAATACTCACATCAGACAAAATAAATTTTAAAATAAGGAGTGTTACAAGAGACAAAGATTAACTACATAATGATTAAGTGATCAATCCAAGAAGATATAACAATTGTAATGCTATGTGGCTCAGATGGTGAAGTGTCTGTCTGCTATGCGGTAGACCCGGGTTCAATCCCTGGGTCGGGAAGATCCCCTGGAGAAGGGAATGGCAACTCACTCCAGTACTCTTGCCTGGAAAATCCCATGGACAGAGGAGCCTGGTAGGCTACAGTTCATAGGGTTGAAAAGAGTCGGCCATAACTGAGAGACCTCACTGTCATTTTATGCACCTAAATACAAATAGGAGCACCTAAATATAAAGGCAAATATTATGAGAAATATAAGAAGTGGGACTATGGTTGTCGTTCTTGATGTCATTGTCCTTCTTAACAACAGTGCACCCATGGCTGTTTTTCTTTTAAATGGATACTTTTGGTATTTTCTCTTTGATTTTATTTTCCACAATCTTACTCTGATATGTCTAGATTTTGATTTTTACTTATCCTGCTTGAGTTTCATTTCATTGAATATTAATACCTTTTATGAATTCTGGAAAACTCCAAGTCATCACCACTTTATTGCCTTTTTTCCCCCTTCTTTCTCTTTTCCATTTAAGTACAGCTTGCATGCGCGCATGCTCAGTCACTTCAGTCATGTCTGACTCTTTGTAACCCTATGGACTTAGCCTGCCAGGCTCTTCTTTCAGGGATTCGCCAGGCGAGAATACTGGAGAGGGTTGCCGTGCCCTCCTCCAGGGGATCTTCCCCAACCAGGGATTTAATCCACGTCTCCTCCTTTGTAGGCGAGTTCTTTACCACTGAGCTCCCGGGGAGACCCTAGTACAGCTTAGACCTCATTTTCTCTCTCTTCTCCTTTGTAGTATTTTCCATCTTGTAGTCTCTCATTTTATTCTGGATATTTTCACCAATTCTCATTTTAGTTCTGTCTAATCTGCTTTCAACCCATCTCTTTTCCTCATAAATTTCTGTATTTAGCAGTTCTATCATTTCTATTGATTCATTTTCAAATTTGCAATATACTTTGCAAACATCTTGTCATTTGATTCAGGCAAAAAAATCCACATAAATGAATGCCAAAATTATTAGGTGAAATCTGATGAAGAATATTTATATGGACTCAAAACACTGTCTCATAGATTACTTAGTAACTCAGTTCAGTTCAGTTGCTCAGTCATGTCCGACTCTTTGAGACCCCATGAATCACAGCACTCCAGGCCTCCCTGTCCATCACCAACTCCCGGAGTTCACTCAAACTCATGTCCGTCCAGTCAGTGATGCCATCCAGACATCTCATCCTCTGTTGTCCCCTTCTCCTCCTGCCCCCAATCCCTTCCAGCATCAGGGTCTTTTCCAATGAGTCAACTCTTCGCATGAGGTGGCCAAAGTACTGGAGTTTCAGCTTTAGCATCATGCCTTCCAAAGAACACCCAGGGCTGATCTCCTTCAGAATGGACTGGTTGGATCTCCTTGCAGTCCAAGGGACTCTCAAGAGTCTTCTCCAACACCACAGTTCAAAAGCATCAATTCTTCGGCGCTCAGCCTTCCTCACAGTCCAACTCTCACATCCATACATGACCACTGGAAAAACCATAGCCTTGACTAGATGCACCTTTGTTGGCAAAGTCATGTCTCTGCTTTTGAATATGCTATCTAGGTTGGTCATAACTTTCCTTCCAAGGAGTAAGCATCTTTTAATTTCATGGCTGCAGTCACCATCTGCAGTGATTTTGGAGCCCAAAAAAATAAAGTCTGACACTGTTTCCACTGTTCCCCCATCTATTTCCCATGAAGTGATGGGACCAGATGCCATGATCTTAGTTTTCTGAATGTTGAGCTTTAGGCCAACTTTTTCACTCTCCTCTTTCACTTTCATCAAGAGGCTTTTGAGTTCCTCTTCACTTTCTGCCATAAGGGTGGTGTCATCTGCATATCTGAGGTTGTTGATATTTCTTCCAGCAATCTTGATTCCAGCTTGTGCTTCTTCCAGCCCAGCGTTTCTCATGTTAAGCTGGCTAGCTAGCTTTAAATACACAGACAGCTACTTTCTTAGAGAATGACAGCTTGGTTGGCCTAACCAGCACACGTGTAACATAAAACTGAGCCTAGAGTCTCCAATACAATTGATCATGAAAAGTTTAGCAATGAAGATGAAAGAAGAAAGTAAATAACCAGCTTTATAAAATAATCTAATGATTACAAAGGAAAATAATATTTTAAAAAGACAATACCATTCACAGGATGTGGGGTTTCCTTTAGTATCTGTGCTGAATAGGATGATGTCATTTCCTCTTCCTTTTGCTGATTTTTTAAAACATGATCTGCGGAGATCTTAAGCCCTGAGAATTTCCATTCAATGTATTTCACCTGCTTCAGATACAATTATAATTGTAAATAAGTATACTGTATAATTATAATAATTTAATATGTTTAATATTGCATAATTATAATTAATATAATACAATATAAATATATATACTTAGTCATATAATATACATTTATAATTTCATATATGTACGTGTGTATATATTTCAGACCACATAGTAACTTTAATTCAGTTTCCTATGAAGAAGAGGTAGTATCAAACACCTAGGTGTTCAATAAATACTTGCTTTTTAATTTATTTTGATTACAGTTGAAGTGACCTAGTTGGGACTGTGGTACTATATCTCTAAGCATAAATTACAGAGTGTATAATCTGTTAAATTAAATTACATTGAAAAGAACTGAACACTCCAGAGGTTTATTCAACTACTTATGTTTGTGGAAATACATGCTCACCACAAAAAGCCGTGATTATCACTTATCTTGTGTGCCTGCTTCTGCTTCTACCTCTGAGAATAATATACTTGGGGACACTACGACCCATACTTTCATTCTTCGGGGTTTCTAAGGCCTTACCTGTAGTGTATTTCCATTTAAGAGGTTATGACTAAGATACTCCATTCTGTTCTTTCCTTGGAGGCCTGTTTTTCTGCCATGTTTTCTTCTTGAGTAGCCTGCAACCTGGTGTTCCCTTTCCTTTCTTTCTCCCACCTGAGGAGGTTTTCTTTTAGCTTGATACTGGCCAGCTTCGGTGGGAGTATCAATAGATACCATCTGGTCCTAAATAGAAGGATCAGAGACAGATTTACAAGATGAGTTTAACAGCCATGATAATCAAGAAAGAGATTTGTGAGCCAGCATTAGACTTCATTTATCTCTTGCCATGGAGCGGAGATATGCCATCTCTTCCCTCCCTACAATAAAACCCAGCATTTTGTTCTATCCATAGCCTTATGGCATCATGAATGCTTCAGATTAAAGTTGCAGAACATGACATTCACAGGCTTCTCAGGTGGTGCTTGTGGTAAAGAACCTGCCTGCCAATGCAGGAGCCAAAAGAACTGCCGATTCAATCCCTGGGTCAGGAAGATTCCCTGGAGGAGGGCACAGCAACCCACTTCAGTATGCTTGCCTGGAGAATCCCATGGTCAGAGGAGCCTGGAGGGCTACAGTCCAGGGGTTGCAAAGTCAGATACAACTGAAGTGACTTAGCACGCATGCATGGCATTCACAAGGAATTTCTTTTACCCCAGTTGTAATACTGTCTTCCTCAAATCAAATCTTCCCCACAGATTTGGGGGAGATTTGCTACCTGGGGAGGAAAGGAAGCTTCTTCCTCTTCTATTGACGTCTCTAAACCATCCCTGGTGTCCTCCTCACTCTGAGCTTCTGGCTTTGGGAAGTTCTCCGGGGGTAAGTAGCAAGACCCCCAATCCAGTTGCACCTGAACAGATCCATTGGGTTCCCCCACAGGGTCAGTGAGGTTAAAATCACCTGAGAGACACACAGATATTAATAAAATCTGATCACATGAAAGTAGGCACGTGAGCGTTTATCACAACCTTACCTATGACTTCCCCAGTTTAAATTTCACGTTTTGTTTGCAATTAACATCAATCAAATAACCATGATGCCAATACACTCAGAAGCAAAATAAAATATCAGTGAATATCCATAATCACTCAGAATATTTACTTCTGCTACTCAAAATATTTACTGGGGAAGACTGGTATCTCCAGGTTCAGGAAGGGATAGTCAAAGATGCATGGAGAGATATAGCTTGCTTGTTGTCAGTCACCCAGTCAGTAAACAAGAGCACCTTCTACTATTACCAAACAGTTTCTACACCTTAGGCATACTAAGAAAACCATTATCTACACCTGTGGCCCCTATTTCTGAAATAACAAAAACCAAGAAGACTTAAGCAAAATGGCTTTTTTCTGAATGTCAGACTTCTGCTTTGTAACACTGATTAATTTAACAGATGGCTCTTTGGCAAAGGATGAATTGTGAGCAGAAGAGTCAGCTTCTTATTTTTTTTTTTTTTAAGCACTCGTGATATTGGGAGAAGGGAGGCCTCACATACTTTCTAGAACAAAGCTTTTTTAATATGGTCAATACTGGCTGTAACCATCCACACTTCCTAATTAGAGCACAGACTGCAATCAGAGAGTTGACTATTCTTGTACCACCTGTACAGCCCTGGGTATGAATGTAGGATAAGGTAGCATGAAGTTCAGCTTCATACTGGGTTGGGAGAGAATCCAAGAAGTTTGTCATGGTGTGGCATGGAAGACTCATTTGAATTTAATGTTTAAAAGAAGCAAGAGAATTATGATGAAATGTTACAGACACAACTTAAAATCTGATATCTAGCCGTGTGCCAAGAAATAATAGACCTTAAGTAAAAACGAATACTAGAAAGCACCACAGAGATGGAAAATGTTGGTTCAGACACAGAGGTATGGACTGCAGAGCGGTGGGTCTACCCACTCGGGGATTTCCTTCTGTTGCTGAAGAGCAGCAGCAGAAGCCAGTGTTTCCATATAATTAGCAAGGCTCTAAGTCTTCTACTCTGCTGCTCTTCACAGTATTCTCAAATCTTCTCAGTGAGTTTTAAGAGAGACTATTCCAAGCAAGAAAAGTAGAATTAGGACAGGGAGACAACACTGGGCAGAGAGCATAAAGATGTAATAACCTTGAACTCCTACCTTGAATGGATTTGTTTTGTGCAAGAGGAAGCAAGGGCACCTGGACTCGGCCAAGGTACGAGCCAGGCTCTGAGTCTTCATCATCAAAAACGTACACAGAGAGGGCCTCCCGCCTCAGATACTGATCCAGGTCAGAAGTCACAAGCACTGGGAATCGAGCCAGGTCTCTGAAGTAGGGATTGCTACTGGCCGGAATGATGGTGGTGTCATGGTCAGAAAAGGTAAAGAAGCGATACATGACGTAAGGACTGGGTTGGGCTCCCAGTGATCGGCTCCGGAGGCCACAGCATCGAATGATTTCCACCCGCAGCTCATTCTGATTCTTCCAGGTCCCCGATCTGGGCTGAAAAGATGTTGGTCTTGGATTGAGGAAAAGGGCAGGCTGAGAGACTCATTGCAGGTGAAACCCAGAACCTTTGATGAGGAAAAGCTATGACCTAAAGAACTGCTGAATCCTGATTGGGAAACAAGAGATGCCTAGCCAATGACTTTCACCTGCCTTCAAACTGGCTCTGGCAGATAACTCTCTTGGGGATATGGTGGCTCTCAGGCCTCATCTTAGACAGTGGAACAGAGAAGCCATGTTGTTTATAGAAAGGAGATGTAGCTAGCTCCAAGGGCATGATTTCATTTCAAACTCAAGCTTGACCAAGGGAAGGATCTAGACTAGTTGTGGTGTGACAGTTTTTATCTTTCATTCACATTCAACAAGTACTTATCGAGAGTGGAAGACTGAGCTGTTCTCAAGAGCTGTTTGACTTAGTGTCCTCTGAAATGCATGGGTTCATCCTTTTTCTCACCTCATCCTTCTGGGCCTCCCAGGCTCCAAGCACATTGGCTGCCAAGTATGCCTGGGCTTTCTTTCGCTTATTGTATGCTTGTAGACTGGATCTTATGGGGAAGCGCAGCCTCATCCAGTACTCTAGCACCCCAAAGACTTCTCCACCAGTTCCTGGGTAGCAGAAAGTATGAGAGGCATAGAGGATACAGACAGCAAGGATCAAGAATAAAGGGAGAAGAAAATGGGAAACCACCAGCACTGTGGGAAACACCACATTAATCCTGGGAACTGCGGGAGGTTGACAGCACTTACCAGTAAGTGTGGCAGAGCCATGGACTCTCTCTACAGTCTCCAGAACCCTGTCAAAGCAAATCCATCCAGCTGCAAGGGTGTGGTGCTCACTGGCTATTGCCTGGTGTAGATCAAGCTGGGCTGAAGCCCCTTGAAGGTAATGCAAGAAGAGGGAGTCTATCTCCACCACATACTGGGAGGTGAAGTCATAGAGAGGTTGTGGCCCCACAACTAGTGGGGTACAGTGGGTTTCAAAGTCATAGAAGGAATAGGTGCAGAAGGTGGTAGGTTGAGTGTCTCCAGCCTGAGCCAGGGCAGCAGAGGTCAGAAAGGCCTGATGGATGTGCAGTTCAAAAAGGTTCTCACTCTGATGCCATGGAGAAATGTCCACTTTATCCTCATTTTCATGGGCTGGCAGTGGTTTCAGACATAATGGCAACTGTCGGGTGCCATAAGCCACGTCTTTAAGCTGTTCTAGAGGGGAAAGAAAACTGCCTATCCATTAAAGGGTAGGAAGTTTCTTCCTTAAGGTAAAGGAAGGTAGAAAGAGAATAAAACCCATGGTGGAAGTCCAGATTGTGACTATTTCAGGAAACCATGTGATTTTAAAAGAAAAGCAACAGAATGACAACCTGGTGCTTTGGATTCTGATGGCCAAATAATCCAATGCCTATTTTAACTAAATTGGAAAGTAAATGCTAACCTCAGGAGGTTACACTGCTAACACTGGAGGCACAATTTCATCCATAGATGACATTGTTTTGGCTTACAGCAGCATCCTATGAATTAATTGATAATTTCATTACAGAAGCACAAGAAACACAAAATGCAGATATTTCCAAAAGTTTGGGATATTGGCCCTGGAGAGAATAGCAAGCAAGTTACAGTCAGTGTCTATTACATTACTCTGGGCTCCATTAAGATATGATTCCTCTTTTCCAGTCAGATCAATCACAAGACTCTTCATTCTGTTAAGAATTTTATTTCATTGTAAGAAGGCCAAAAAATCCACTTTAAATCAAAGAGTAATAGAGTAAAAATCAGGGAGGGCACTTACTGGAAAGAGGTTTAAAATATTGGCAATGGGATATAAAATAAAGATATGTGAGACAGTCCACTAAATCTGTGCGTTACCTCCCATATCCAACCAACCTGAGATGGTATATAGTCTGCTTCAAATTGGAGTATCTGAGTTGTCATGGTGTGTTGATGATAAAGGTTCTATTTTAAGAGGTAAACTAGTAGAAGAAAGATATTTTGGGTACATCAGAATGTCTTCCTGCCCAGAAGAAGTGGAATACAGGCACTAGTGAGCAGTTTCTTAATTGATAAGATTAACATAACTAAAGACAACATTAAAAATTTGCATTACATGATACAGAGTTAATAATTCTAGCATATAAAGAGCTTCTAAAAATTAATAATACACTATTAAGAAAAGGGTTAAGGGGAGGGACAGGCAAGTCTCAAAAGAAGTAATACAAATAACTGGTAAACAAATCAAAAACTCTTTAGCCTTATCAGTAATGAAGGAACTATAAGTTAAAGCAAATGAATCTTCAGAAGTAGGTAAGGGTATTATACTGCACTATCCTGGGAGAAAGGATCTGAATCTGAAAGACAGGAGAATTTCAATACAAAGGATTTCCTTTGTTACTTGGCAGGGACCTTTTAACAGAAAGGATCTGAATCTGAAAGACAGGAGAATTTCAATACAAAGGATTTCCTTTGTTACTTGGCAGGGACCTTTTAACAGACTTACCCTGGTATGCATAAGTCATGCAGAATGACCCACCTCCCTTTACTCTAGTTTCATGGTCACTCAGTGTCCTTACTGATTCTGCTTTCCCAGAAACAAGTTGCATATTCCCTGAGCATATTCTCAAGGCAGCAGTGAAAGAGCCACTATCCTAGAATGACAAATTAACATTCTGGTATAAATCTCAGTCTTCAGTGCATTTGGTTAATATGAGTCGGGTATCTCACCACTGAGTGTAATAACAAAGCCAATTTTCTCACCATGTAAGGCTGGAGACCAGATCCTGGTCACCAGTAAACTGAACTAAACATAGAAAGTATCACATTATAAAATTTGCATCGGTATCCAGCCACCTACACTGCTTTGTAGACATCCACAAACTGCAACAAAGAATTCAGGAATTTTCAGAGAGAAATCATAGAAAGAGATGATGAAAGAGGAGTGGTGAAGCTCTATTATCTCACAAACACTGTGATCTAGGCCTGGCTTCAAGAAACAATCTCGAGAGAAGGCCCTCACTCACCTTAGGACCAACAGTGATACACTCTGATTTTCAGAGTAGATTCTGCAGTGTCTGGGCCCTGTCGAAAATCTCCAGAGAAATCAGAGAAAATACCCTGATATGATGCAGGAAAAGAAGCTGCTGGCCATGTATTAAAATAACAAAGATGACAGGATAAAGAACAGGAGGGCTAAGTCATATACCAAGACACAGAGGGGCCCTCTCGACAGGTGCAGGGGGCAGCAGAGGCATTTAGCCGTGTGACAGATCCTAAGGTGAAATGAACAAACTACTAAGACTTGCCAGATACTGGAAGGCCATGGCTTCTTAAAATACCTTCCAGCTGATTGATACGCTTGTTCTTGAGGTCTAGGAGTTGATTCAACCTCTCCAGTTTTGCTTCGTGATCTTTATTTTCATTATCAGCTTTTGTCATCATTGCTTCCAGTTCCTCCTGAAACGAAATAATGTCTGAACTTTGCTATCTCAGTGGCCCGGAACCGAAGGGCCCACATAAAAAAGTGGTACTTGGTGGGCAAAGGAAAGGAGACTCCACTATCTCCTTAGCAGGGCAGATTCATCACTAGAAAAAGGCTTGGGTTCCTTACAGACCCCTCCAGGACCAATTGTGCTGTTAGTGCCAAGGGGTAGTATTTTTCCTGGGACTGGCAAAATTTGAACCCAGAAGCTTCCCACTTGCCATTTTCATTAGCTGGCCCCTTTGATTCTATTGCCAAGGTGCCATGGACATGTGTGAGCCCTCAAGTGCAAAAGACAGCACATTTGTGTTTATTTGTGTTTGCACAATACAGCATATCACCTTGCAACAGCCCTGGAAACTTGGGTCTTGCTTCATATGTGGTTCCTGTGTGCCCATTTATCTATCCCCTTCCTGTACCATCTTTCTTTGCACCTGATAACACACGTTGATTTTGCGCTGCAGAATAAGCATGTCTCTGGTCTTTTCTAGTTCCAGTGTGGTCTCTGCATGCGATACTTGCAACTCACTTAACATCTGGGACAGTTTTTTTTCTTCCTGGTTTTTTGGTTCACAGGGCTACAGAGGAAAAAGCATTGGTAAAACAGAGTATAAATATGGTAGTATAGTAATAACTATTGTCTAAAGTAGCTGCTGGTAATCATAAAGTACCAGCAGCAGAATCTATTTCAAAATGTAGAAGAGAACCTGTGTTACTTCACAAGGCTCTCTACGCTAGTTACTCACATTCAACAGAAGCAGTAAGTTATACAACCTCCAATGGATGTTTGCTCTTCAGCAGATCATTGCAAATCCTCATCTAGAAAAGATTCTAAAGCTTATGAGCTGTACAGTGTGGGAAAAATCTGTGCAGTTCATGAGGCTGTCTCTACTCTTAACCTTCTCATACCCTTCCAAACAGTGTCCTCAATCAGGACAAAATGTTATTTGGTGAGTTTTCTAGTCCCTTCATCTTTTCAGCAGATATTTGCCAGGGATCCCTCTGTAGAGGAGACTTGCTTGATTAAAGATGTTCTTACCTGTATCTGAATGGTCTCTTGAAATAGAGCTGGGTGAGTGGCTGGTGCAGATTGCCTGTCAGGAGATTGGGAAAATGTGCTTATATTTTGGAGATCCTCTACTTCCTGTTTATGCTTCTGAAGCAAGCTGGTGACCTCAAGCTCCAGATCTTTGTTTTGAGCTGAGGAAAAAAAAATACAGAAAGCTGAAACTCTCTTGTTACCAACAACCACGCTAAAGTTGGCCCAAGTGTGAATTACACTTTCCCACTAATGTTTAATTCATTTTATAAGCTTGCCCTTAAAGAAGTAATTTTCTCTGATTTCTACAAAGGGATTCTAGCTTATTGACCCCGAGTTGACACTTGGACTCCAAAAACAACAAAAAACATCAGCAGAGCTATAGTACGGAATGGAGTACCAATACCACCACAGCAAAAATCAGAGCCACTTGACTGACTAGGTAGTCCAAAATTTTTGACAGGATCTCCTCAACGCTTCCCCAGCTCGGTCTGACTTCTATGCTATTGGCTCCTTGTGACACCCACCTCCACACCCACTCTGGGCATTTGGACATTTCTATGTGTGTTTCAGGGAAGGAAGGTGATCACCATTTAAACTGATCATTTCACTATCAGGGATTAGAGAGGAGGTCACATTAGATTACCCACAAGACCTCACTCGTACTTCATACATACTACAAGGATTCTTAGCACGTACTCCTAAGCTTTATTATTTTATGGTTCTTGTCTCTATTTTTCTTGATGTCATATTTCTTTTCCTCCACTCTGTCATGTGAATATACTAGAATCTGATGAAATATAAATTTGATAAGACTAAATATCAAGGTCCAGGCCAGCAAAAAGAGAGGAGACAAAGGTCTCTTTGACAGTACTTAAAAATATTCAGAGTAACTACTGTGACCCAAGAATTAAGACAGGGGGAAATGCCAGCGGTAATGAAGATCAATAATCTGCTTCTCAATTTCAGGTATCAGATGCTAAAAAAGAAAACAAAATACCTTCCAACCATCCTAAAATGACTGATGAGAAGGCAGAAAAATTCATTTTCAATACTTTCAATAAATAGTTTAAAACATTACAAATTAAGACGTGGTGTTCTCTCACATGGAAAGTCATCATGTAGGGAAAAGTATACGTGTGAGGTAGGTGTCATGCTTCCTTGATTGTCAATCTGATCTGACTGCCAATGTTCTTAGTCTAATTATCCAGTAACCCGCCCCACACACAAATAAGATCAAGAGATGGGGTTGGAGAAATGCTGGGCCAAGCTCCTTTCTCCCCTATTAGATGTAGAGGATGCCTCATTTGAGAGAGACCTACCTTTCTCTTGTGAGAGCTGAAGTAAGATTTCTCTCTTCTCCTTCATCTCAACATCCAGTTGATCCTGCAACTGAGAGACTTTCTGCTGTAGCTGTTCTCCAAGCTCATGGCTCCACTGAGGCTGATTGCTGCTATCCAGCATGCTGAAAACAGGCAGCAAGTAAGGAGGGAGAGGACAGTTGTCAGATGGACACTCAAAGTTGGGTGATAGGACGTCTTTATTACACAGTTTCGGCATCTCCTGGGCCTAGTTCATCATTCATTTCCCTACATGTTTTTTTCTGCTCCTGCTTTCTCTGTAACTGTCATTTACCAACTGCTTGGAACTTTTGGGTCCTACTGAGTTGCTTAGTATCACTTCTGTTTAAGTCTCAAATAACCCCCTGAGCAAACAACCCAAGTCTTATCTATTTCCCAGGGAACTTCTCCAACATGATGGCTTGCTTTAGGCAGGGAACTGTATACCAAGACATTCTCAGGCCTGTTGGATTAGAAATAAGGAACAGAGTATTTCCCTTACTCCTCTGTCTACCTTCACCAGTGGCTAGTTTAGAGAACGCTCACCTTTGAATTAGATTGTAAATTACTACTGTAGGGCAGGAACTAAACTCTCAGTGACTGCATCCTGAACACCACTTTATCTAGATGACAGGGCGGACTCATCTTCAGTGTAAAACACACAGTTTCTGATTATTTACACAAGTGAAGTTGACACTGGTAATCAAGCAATTATTTCTACTTATGTCTTTTTCCTATTTATCATTTTAATAAATGTGGTCTAAAAACAACTTGTTTAAGCTAGTCCTGAGATTTCTTGGCACTTTCTGCCCATATATTACATGATGATCTGAGAAGATAATGTTATGAATAATGAAGGGAAGAGGCCAACAGTAATGTTTGTCACAGGGAGTCTTCAAAGTGGGTAAGGCTGACACTATCTTATTTCACTGAATTGAAGAGTGTCAGTTCTTCCCAGGATGCTCCCGTGCAACCTCTCCAATTTATACCCTGCTCTCCTTAAGTTAGTCAGAAGGAATGTTTAATTTTTTAAAACTTACAGTATTTTTAATTTCAAAATACAAGAATATATATTTGTTGTGAAAAATTAAAATGATACAGAGATATTTAGAAGAAAAGCCCTATTTCAGTCCTTTCATCTCATTAAAAGTTTGTGGATCCACACACATGACATAATTTAAGTCACAACACATTATTTTGCAATTTGTATTTTCTTTTAACAGTATATCTTAGGCATATAGGTCTAATAACTTTATATTATTTCAGTGTGGGGGTACAACATGATTTATGTAGTCAGTCCCTCTCAGAGGAAATTTTGACTGTTTCCATTTTTTTTTTTTTACTTTTACAGATTAAAATAACAATGCAGGAATATTTAACATTCTTACTACCAAGGTATCTTTGCACATACACAAGAGGATTTCTTTAGTTTTTGTTTCCAAAAAATGGGTTATCTGGCACAAAAGAGATGTACCTTTAACATTTTGATAGATAAGGTCAAATTCTCTCCCTAAAAGAGTCTGTCAATTTATATTCTCACTGTGTTGAGTACCAGTTTCCCTGTGTCCTTATCAAGACTAGGAATTATTTTTATTGTTTAAATTCAGATTGCTCTTTTCTATAACTGTTTTTTATAACAATGTTCTGAAATCTAAACTTGGTACTTACCTTTCTAAGAGTTTGTCATAATTGTCATTCAGCAATTTTCGTTCTTTTTCCAAATCTTCAACTCTCTCCTGAAACTAAGAATGATAATAGAATGCTTGAGATAAAATTTTAAAATCCATTTCCTCGCACAAGTTCTCCCTTTTCTGTTGGGGGTGGGGACATGTGTGGGAGATTTTCAATGTTCATCTCCATGTCTGTGAAGATCCATTCAACTAGAAAGACCTGAAGCAATTTAAGGTGGGATAGAAATTATTGGAAATAATGAGGATTCCCTGAATTAAATTTTTTATTGTTAATAAAAACATTTCTTTTGCATTTTATACAGAACCTGAGCCTGCATCATGACTTGACAGTTAGCCAGGGATTTACAAAACAGTATTATCCATCTCAACAGTGGTTCTGGGGATTAGGGAGCCATGTAAATACAGGCAGATGTTGCGAGCGAGGAAGCAGGCACAGCAGGGGTGATTTTTAATCCTTTCTTAAAGAGAAAAGGCAGTAGAGTCTTCTGATTCATTGGAAACCTGTGCACACGGGGCTTCTAAAACAAACACTGTACTGCGAGCTCTTGGGGAAAGGCAGGATAAGAACCCTGATAAATAGATATTTGCTTGTGGCAGGGAATGAGGACGGAGGCGTACTACTGAATTAAATTTTCACGATGTCTGGGTTTCTACTGTTAGGGAAACAGCAGAACGTTATAACAGAGAAAAGACTTTGGAGAATAGTTGTTTAGTTGCAAAGTCATGCTCGTCTCTTTTGTGACTCCACGGACTGTAGCCTGCCAGGCTCCTCTGTCCATTAGATTTCCCAGGCAGAAAAACAGGAGTGGGTTGCCATTTCCTTCTCCAGAGGATCTTTCCAACCCAGGGATCAAATCTGTGTCTCCTGCATTGGCAGGTGGATTCTTTACCACTAAGCCACCAGGAAAGCCAGATGTAAATATAAATCCCAGTTTTTGTTTTTTTTTTCTAGTTTTACACCATTACAATACTGTAATCTTGAGCAAATTATTTAATCACTTAGAACCTCATTTTTCTCATTTGAAAAAAAGAAAAATACCCATATTTTTGCTCAGATACACTTTTTAACATCTTTGAAATTGGGATGTAACATAAAATTGATGGTATCTTTCAATTATTGTTATTTACCTCCTTGAGGGTTATCTGCAGGATGGACACATCTTCCATTTGGCTCTTCAAGCTCACAGCCTTCTTGCTCTCCTCCTTGAGCTCTGCCCTGAGCTCATTCACCTGGCTGAGGAGGGCATTGTGGGCTGCGCCCAGGATTCCCTGATTCTGGGGCAAAAGGAAAGTTGCTCTGGGAATGTTTATAACACTCAGCAGGAAGGGTCTCAAGAAACCAACAAAAAAAAGAAACCAACAACCCCAGCATCAGCATTCCCTAATGGATGTCTCAAAGAAGGGCTTTGATTTAAAGCATGGTCCTTTGCACTGTAAAACAACCTTGTTTCTCACCCTAGCATTTCTCAGAAAGTATCATTTCCCTGTTGGTGAGGATTTTCCACTCTGGGAAACTAATTCATCACTGGAGCCTTGATTTTCCTGAAGTTCAAACTCAACCCTAATTCTAAGTAAAGTGCCACCTTTCTCAATTGCCTTTATCTTCTAAGACACTTAAATGCTTTTTATGATGACATGTTTCCCTTTGTGCACCTAGCAAAGTGACATGTTAACTCTAGAAGTTAAATGCATTTTTCTGATGGATCCTTCTGAAAGGAACAGCTGTGGCTGATCATGCAAGGAACTCGACTTTAGTGACTCTTAATCATGGACATTTACCTAGCTTCACCTGTACCCCACTCACAGAGGTACAAATATTTAATAACACCAGAGAAGGTTTGCAACAATTTTGCTGTATCTCACCACCTCAGGCATGCTAGAGGACTACTCCTGGGAAAAATTCTCTGTAGCAATAGGCTCAAAAATACTGTTTCAAATATTTCTTAACTCAGACCTTATATTTTAACTTTTGTGAAAACAATGCAATCTGTATTTTCTGATAATAGTGACAGTATCATTTGTCTTAATAAAAATAACATGTTTGATTTAGTTGGCTAAATTCTGGTGTTACATTACTTGAAGATTCATTTGGGTTTCATTCCTCTGACTATCAAGAAATAGAGATTTAAGGAATCTTTATTAAGTACCTTATGGAGCAGAGTTTCATATGCCTGAAAGAAAGAAATAGATGTTATTCTATTGATATACCAAGTTGATATTTATTTTGATGTTTATCTCTGTAATACAAATGTTTAAATATTTATTTTAAAAGATGTAATGAACATTTCCCATAAATCAAGTCAATCTGTGTGCCTGTTTACTAACTGCTGCTCCTATCCCTGATCTAGCTTGCCAGGCAGTCTGTGAATATAATAGATTATGGCGTTTCTTTACAAGGGTCAGTTATGCAAATTTGCATTGCATTTGGTGGATTTTCCAAGAAAAAAGTATTTTTATTTTTAAACTAGGTGCTATCTCTTTACACATCATGCTTCAGAAAGGTCACTTTACAGTTTTGGAAACGGAAATAACAACAATAACCAAACTCACAGCAACAGCTACTATTATTGGCTGAGTAATTACTATGTGTTACATGTTACCGTCTGTTTCATTATCTCTTATATTATGATCATCGTAATTCTTTCACATATATTATGTCATTTAATATTTACAGCAAATCTGAGAGGTACTATTATCTAAACTTTAAAAATAAGAAACTCAAAGTTCAGAGAGCTAAGTCACTTGACCAGAATCACACAGCTTTCAAGAGACTGAGGGAGAGCTATACCTCAGCCTGACTCCAGAGTCTGTACTACTGACCTCATGTCACTGATAGAGATTAAGAGGATGAAAACTTATCTTAGTGTATGTGTAATAAAATATGACTAGAAAAAACAAACTGTAAAATCTACATTTAAAAAAATTATTCACCACTTTAGGTCATCTTTACCACTAATATGAGTAAGGATATTCAATTTAGAACGGCTTTCTCCCTTTTTTCCTTCAATGCAATGGAGGAATGGATGGATTTTTTAAATATATAATTTCACAAATTAGCTATTTACCCATATGATTTTAAAATATCTTCCTGCCAAGATTTCCCATCCTTTCAGTGTTACCAAAATTATTCAACTCAAAAGAATACGTGCATATGCACAGTTCTTACAAAATACAGTTTTGGAGGTTGACCTTGTAAAGATACCTTTGTGCTACATTGCTTCAGTTGTGTCCAACTCTGAGACCCTAAGGAGTGCAGCCTGCCAGGCTCCTCTGTCTATGGGATTCTCTAGGCAAGAGTACTGTAGTGGGTTGCCATGCCCTCCTCCAGGGAATCTTCCGACCCAGGAATCAAACCTGGGCCTCCTGCATTACAGGCAGATTCTTTACTGCTGAGCCATCAGGGAAGCCCCAAAGATGCCTTTAGTCCTCATTAAAACAGACATACCAAGGGCAGAACCAACTGTAGCTAATTTCACTGAATGGCACCACCATCATTTAATCACCCAAGCTAGAGATGCAGGAGTTCTCTTTCTCCTTTTCCCTCACCACTCTGCTTTGGTGATAGTCTATTCTTCTAGTTCTGGACCTCTAACACAGTCCTTTCTCTGTGAGCCTCTTTCACTGCCTTGGTTGGGACCCACATCCTGAATCCCCTAGATCACTGCACTCATCTTTTTTGCTGATTTCTTTGCCTTCAGTCTTACACCAGCCAACCTATCATTCACGCAGCTGCCAGGTCATCTTTCCTAGTAGTTTTGTCATTTTTGAGAAGTTCAAAATTTCAGAAAAGTATAAGTACTATCATAACAGTCATCTATAATCCCACTACTCAGAATTAATTATTATTAGTACTTTATAATCAGAGAAGGCAATGGCAACCCACTCCAGTACTCTTGCCTGGAAAATCCCATGGACGGAGGAGCCTGGTAGGCTGCAGTCCATGGGGTCTCGAAGAGTCAGACACAACTGAGCGACTTCACTTTCACTTTTCACTTTCATGCACTGGAGAAGGAAATGGCAACCCACTCCGGTGTTCTTGCCTGGAGAATCCCAGGGACAGAGGAGCCTAGTGGGCTGCCGTCTATGGGGTCGCACAGAGTCGGACACGACTGAAGTGACTTAGCAGCAGTACTTTATAATAGTTTTTTGGAAGTATCATTTCTTTATTAAAATGTATTTCAAAATATTTTGGACATGTAAAAAAAGGCAAACTGATCTCTTTGGGGGAAAAAACTGATGATCAACTTGATTAAAACCTTTCTGCAGCTCTCCACTGTCTATAGGATAAAGTCTAAATTCCTGCTAAGAGCTCCATGACCTGCTCCCTGATGTTTCTCACCTCTGTGCCTTGGCCTACACCACTCTACCTCTGGAAAGCCCTTCTCTTTCTCTTGCACACTCATTAACATGTGCTAAACTGTCAGTGTTCAGCTCAGGAGTAGAATCCCTTATGAATCCTCTTCAGATCCTGCAGCCCATCCTCCGGTGGATCCAACGACCCTTTTGTTTTCCTCTCACGCCCTGCTTGGCGATAGTTGTACTTGTCTACATCTTGTCTTCTCACTTTTACAAGTTCCTTGAAGGAAGGAGCTGTATTATCTTTTTAACCTTTGTATCCAGTGCTTTGCACAGTTCCTGGTAGTCAATAAATGTTTATTCAGTAAAATAATGGTGCCAATTTATTATTATTATTAGACTCTTGATGCCCTATTTCTACCATTCAGATATAAGTTTCTATTGCATGGTAGTGAGAAGAGTGTGAACCTTGATTCCAGATAAACCTGGACCCAAATTCTGCTCTTCTTCTTACTATTTTTATAACTTGAGCAAGTTATTTAACTTCTTTGTGGCTCAGTTCCCTCACCTGTTAAATGTTACCTGTTAAACTTACCTTGACGGTTGTTGTCCGGCTTAGATGACTCTAAGTACCTAGGACAGAGTCCATCACATAGAAAGTGCTCAGTAACCTGGTTTCCTTCCTCTCCCCTATGACTGCTCTTGGCTTCCCAAGTTTAGTTAAACTCTGGTTGTGGTCTCTGGCTTGGAACTTAATCTGACACAAGTTGCCCCCACTTAATTCCACCTTCGTGGGCAGGGCTTGAGTTGTAAGGCTTGGATTTGAACATCACCTGTGGATTTGTGACTTTTGACAAGCAACTCAGCTTCTTTCCTTTCTGGTCTCCCACGTGTAAATGGAGAAAATAACACAATTTTCTTAACTAATTGATTTCACCCCCCCAAAAAAAGCACAGCTGAAGATGGCAACTCACGGCCTGAACTTCTGTTAATTGTGCCTTTGTCACTGCCAAAGAGGTATTCCTTTCATGCAAGAGCTTCTTAAGTCGAATCAGCTGTATATTCTCTTTAATGGAAGCTCTGGAGAAAGAAGACAGTACTAAAATACCATCTGTGAATGGAGAGTGTTAAGGACCTTTCCCCTCTGTGGGTACGGACAGGGACACAAAGGAAGATGGTTATTTCTGAACCTAAGAGACCATGTTTTCTATATTATTTGAAAGGCACTAGGGGAGGATTTGGGTTCACTACACTCTGTGTCAGCGATTTCCAGGCCTAGCTGGTTATTAGAATCATCTGGTGCAATCTTTAATCTTAACACTGTCTCAACTCCTCCCCCAATTAATTGAAAGGGAGTCTCTGGGGTGGGACACAGGCATCTGTGGCTAAGCCTTCAGGTTTAAAACTTATGTCCATACAGAAACATGGATGTGGATTTTACAACAGTTTCACTCATAACTGTCAAAATTTGGAAGCTACCAAGATGTTCTTCAATAGGTGAGTGGCTAAATAAACTGTGATACATCCAGACAATGAAATGTGATTCAGTGCTAAAAAGAAATGAACTATCAAGCCACGAAAAGGAGGAAACTTAACGGCACATTGCTAAGTGAAAGAAGCCAATCTAAAAAAACAACATACTGTATGATTCCAACTAGATGAAGTTCTGGGAAAGGCAAAGCTATGAGGACAGTAAAAAGAGCAGTGGTGCCAGGGGGAAGGGGGAAGGAAGGGATGAGCAGGCAGAGCACAAAGGATTTTTAGGGCAGTGAAACTACTCTGTACGATACTATAACACTGGACACGGGATTAAATAATTGTCCAAACCCAGAGAATGCACAACACCAAGAGTAACTGTAAGGTAAGTTATGGACTTTGGGTGATTTTTGTGATGTGTCCCTGTAGACTGATCCATTGTTACAAATGTATCCCTCTGCTGTGCGATGTTGACAATGAGGGAGGTTTGGGTGTGTGGGGGAGGGCCGGGAAGATGAGACGGGGAGACCTCTCTACTTTATGCTCAACTCTGTTGTGAACCTAAACTGCTCTAAAAAAATTAAGTCTGTTTTTTTAAGCTTTCCAGGGGCTGAAGCAGAATGGTGGCTGAGAACCCCCATCTGGTGATAAGGATGAAATATTTTTCCTTCTATAAAGTGAAGCAACCAAACTTTTATTATACATAAATATTCCTTTCAAGTTAATCGATTCCGTAATCCACTTGTGCCTCCAAGGTCTACTTCTCAGCGTGAATTTAATCCCAAACATTCTCTATTCCCCTGAGATGGGTGAAAGGTGCCAAGCAGAACCTTTTTCAGTTCATTTGGGACATGGAATTCCACACTCTTACCGAAGCTCTGTGGCCTTCTGAGTACTCTCCAAAGAGCTTCTCTGTGCAAAATTTTCATCTTTGGACCACATTTTCTCAGGAGACTTGGGTGGTTCTTCCACTTGCATGGTATCGCTGGTCATAAGGTGGCCACTGTTGGGCATGCATAGACTAATGAGCTTAGTCATAATTATATGACTTTGCTAAAAGAGATTTTCCTGTTAGAATTAGGAACATTAAACACAAAAAGAATAAATAGAAACCCCTGTTATAGGGGTTTAGAACTAGGTTCTCATATATATATATATTTTTTTTTAATTAGGGGAGTTAGTAATCTTGGCATGTGTGGAGGATAATCTTACAAAGTGTAGGTTTCCAGTGTCAAACAGAAATATAAGTTAATTATGACCTAAGGGGGAAGTATAGGGAGAAGGAATATCTTCAATTAAGGAAAGGGCCTTTATTTTCCTTTCCTTGGAAGATAGAGAGGTGCTTATTTTCCATTTTTAAGCAATGAAGTTGGAATTTGACTTAGGGATGACTTTCTGGAACGACTCAAAAGTGGCAGGGTTCACTTGTTCCCCAAATGAAGTTTTTCCAATTAAAGGTGAAAGAGTAACAGCACAGGATAAAAGAAGAGAACTCACAGTTCGCTGGGTTCACTGGCTACTTCACCTCTGGCTTTTTCATTTGTCACATGTTCCTTGAATGTGGGAGGGGCTGTGTAGCTCAGCCTGTCCCTTGACTCTGAAAGTTTATAGACAGAAGATGCAGCCTCTGGCAAGAAGATTTCTCCAGAACTCTGGCTAGAAATGGAACCCCAAGTCCTGAAGGTAGGGAGACTTGAGACCTGGGGGAAGTCCTTATATGACCAATGATCCAGAGGAGGGGTTCTCAGTTTTTACTCTTGCACTAATGATTTAATAAGTTAGCAGGACTATAGGCTCTTGGGTAAGCAAGAATAAATGGGAAGAAGAAAGAGCAGGGACTGTGTGTCTACTCTTACGTATCTTTGTTTCTAGTGCCTAGTATATAATCGGTATTCTATAGTGCTGAAGTTAAACTGAGCTGAACTTCAAACAAATTTTTTTAATTTTTCTCCTTTTAGCTGTTTACACAAAGATTTTGTTGGCTCAAGAAGGGACCTTGAAAATATAGAACTGTGCTAAACAAAACCTAACACTGAGTCCCCAGGGCCCAGACACCTTATTTCCATTAACCCAAAAGGGGATGAGTAAGCCAGGTGAAGGAGGCACATACAGCACTGTATTTAATTGAACATTGGGTTCCATAGCAGTCAGAGATACTTAGCCACTTGGGATACAGGAAGAGGAGAAACTGCAGCTCCTCAATTAGCAGCCTGGACTTTAGGAATGGGCTTTGGGAATCTCTGAACCCATGCAGTTGTATGCAAAGTTTGTCTATGTGTATGAGCAGTTTTCTTGGGAGGAGGCCTAGCTTTTGCTCATGGTTTCAAAGGAGTCTCTTTCCCCCCAAAAGATGAAGAACCCCAATTTTAGAGGCATAAATCACTGCCCAGAGTCCCATAGTCCCAGGAGAGGGGCAGGTCTTAAGATCACTGCCACTCACAACTGAGCAGGTCATCAAAGTTATCTGTTTTCTGATCCCTACAAAACTTGACCAGCAATTTTCCCTTTTCCATTGTCTGATTCTCCTCTCAATAGAACCGCATGGTGAAGTGAGAATTTTGAACCTGACATCCTACTCAAGGGGGAAAAAAAAGATTTTGGAGAATAGAGAGGAACGAGAACAAAAGAGCAAAATGGGGGTGGTGGGCGGAATACAGCAGTAGGAGGAAAATGTGGCTGGCAAATCAATCCTTCCAGCGTTTTGACTCTGTCGGGGATTTGGCGCCGAGCCTCACCTCTTTTGGGTTTCTCTGCCTCCGGTGCCCCGGCGGTGTGGAGCTGTCTGTGTCCCGCGTGGACGCGAGGCTGGGTGCGGCGGGGAGCAGGGGGGCCCACGCGCTGGAACTGCAGCTGGAGCCCGGGCAGCGGGGCACGCTGGTGCTTGAGGGGGCGCTGCCGCCACTCTGCGTTCCGCCGCCGTTTAGCGGGCTCCCGGAGCTCTGGCTCCGCCGCCGCCGCCTCGGCCCGCAGGCCCTGGCCTGAGGCGGTTAACCGGAGCAAGGCTGTTCTCATCCTGTGGGCAAAAGGAGAGCTGGTCGATCCTGCCTTCTTCTTCTATGACAGCGATTATCTCTACAGTTTATTTGGTGGCAAGTAATCTGAATTGATCTCGGATATAAAAATTAATTTTCTGCCCCCAGTGACCATGATGTATTAATATAGACTATATATATAATTGTGTATATTTATTTTTAAATTATATGTACAGTCTTCTGTATTAATACATCATGGTCATTATAAACCATAAAAGTACTAAGTTAACAGGAGATAATTAAATATAAGTAGAAATTTTAATATTTACTTCTCCAGTCCCAACTGTTCACACATTCCTCTATATATGCTCACTCTAAAAATTATTCCTGTATTAGTCCCCCTGGGTACACTGAGCATTACCTACAATGGATAGTCAATCACTATTTATTATCTTGACCTGAAATCATACTTTTAAATGTTACCATGAGATTCTGTGGTCCCAGCGCCTGCCAGTTCTGACACTGACTACGTTGCCTGGGGCATGTCATTAACCATTTGGGTTCAGTTTCCTCATCTATAAATACAGGTACCTGCCTCATTAAATTGTTTGGAAAAGGGCATGGCAACCCACCCCAGTATTCTTGCCTGGAGAATCCCATGGACAGAGGAGCCTGGCAGGCTACAGTCCATAGGGTTGCAAAGAGTATGACATGACTGAAGCAACTTAGCACACACGCATGCATTGTATTTTTATGAGGATTAAATATGTTAATATATATAAAGGACTTAGTGATGGTGCACTGTAAGCACAGTAGGTTGTTGTTTAGTTGTTAAGTTGTGTCCCATTCTTTTGCCCACCAGGCTCCCCTGTCCATGGGGCAAGAATACTGGAGTGGGTTGCCATTTCCTTCTCCAGGGGATCTTCCTGATCCAGGGATCAAACCCACATCTTCTGCATTGGCCAGCAGATTCTTTACCATTGAGTCACCAGGGAAGTCCTGGAGGAGTCAGCAATTATTATTATTATGCATCATTATGTCCAAATAAAGAAATCAAGGCATTAAACAGCTAGGTAACTTGCCCAGAGTCAGAGGGGATAGTATCCAGTTTAGTCACTTACTATCTATAACCTCAAGTACTTTTTGGTTATCAACCAAGAAACAAGATCCTTTGGCCCATGTAACCATCTGACTTCACTGGATTCTCAAGTGAATTTATATTGGATTCTCACAATATAAAAGAATCCCCAACTCTGAAGTGTGATGACATACAGCAGAAACCTGCAATCTCGTAAATTCTAAATGAAACTCTGAACCACTCTTGGGGGTTACCAAGAAGAATGCAAAAAGCTGTTGCTGACTTTCGGAAGTTGGTGTGACATAGCTAGTCCTCAGTGTTGTTTGAAGGTGGCCTGGCATTCACAGCCACATTCACAGCTAGGCCCTGTTATTGTGCTTTTGGATGTAATCTCACAGAACGCCAACGTCACACAAGATCACTCTGAGACCATGACAGAGTGATACCAAAGAAGTCTGCTGCGTACTTCTGTTTCAGCTCAGACAAAAACAAGGTCACTGTCTCATCCACAAAATACCAAACATACTCTCTCCTGGCTAACATGAGTGACTGCTGCTGCTTTCCCAGTTACAGCTTTAGCCTCACTCTAGTCTAGCCTCCCTGTAGATAAGATTTACTGAGATATCAAAACACAAAATTGTCCCTGCTTTCTGACAGTACCAAGTCTAGAGCAAATTTCTGTTACCTTGGAGCCTCCCCAAAATCACCCAGCTGAAGCCCAAATCCTATGATAGACTCTTTCTAACACAGTCTTAGCGAGATGCCCATGGTGTGCACTTTTTCTAGCTACAACAGTAAAAAAACAAACTTGCCCAACTATAGGTGTGTTCCTAATGGTCTTTGGCTGGGAAGCATTGACACCAATATCTTTAAAATGTGTCCTAGAGATTAACCCTAGACTTTCAGAACTCTTTTATTCTCCCCATCTAGTTATTTACCCACCCTCCATCTCAGATTTCTTTCCAGGTCTGTACCCAAAAGATACACTTTTGAAAGCCAGTACCCTAAAATCACTAAGTAGGGTATATTTTGGAGTTAAGAGCTTTCAGCTCTGCCATTCATTAGCTATGACCTTGGGCAAGTTATATAACCTCTTTGTGCTCCCTTTCCTTCTTGATAATGCTTCTTTCATTATATTAAATGAGTTAACATATATAAAGCACATATTACATGTCTGCATATCAGAAATGATCAACGCAATTTTGAGTTTTGCTTTATAAATAAAAACCCCTTTTCTTACTTGCCCCTGTAGTCTTTAGTCCTTTGAGATTTTGTCCATTCCCCTGTCTCCATTCTCTCTTTTGTGACCAGGGCAGAAGCCTGCCCAGTCTCTTGCTCTCTGGTTGGAATAGCTCTGATGATGCTTTATGGTCTAATGGCCACAGACTATTGATGCATTTGGCAAGAAAACAAAATAAAGCAATATTGCTTCGAAAATAATTTTTGGCGTTAACCATCTTTGCCATTTGAACTGTTTTCTGGTGTAGACATCTCAGGAAGATGCATTCTTTTTTGTTTATTGCAGTGAAGGTCTGATATAGACGCAGCTTTTAAAGACGTAAGAAGGACTCTGGGTACCTTTTGATCTCATCTTGTTGCTTCCAAAAAAGCTCCTTCACCAACATGTGCTCTTCACGAAGACGAAACAAACTGTCCTCCAATTCATCCCGAGTCATCCTGCTCAAGGGTGGTTGAGTTTTTGTATTCTTACCTAAAGTCCAGGAAGAGGGTAAATAGAGATTATTCTTATATGTAATGTCTTTAACTCATCATATCTCTGGCTGCGTCTTGTCCAGAGGGCTTGAATCTATTTCGAGTCATGTGATTAAGAGGAAATTCATGAAGTATATGAAATGTACACTAATGGACCACTTAATCATTCTACGTCACTCTTGTATATGGAAAATCATTACATTTCATTCCAGCGTGTGATTCAACCTCCTATCTGGAAAGTACATTCTCTTTCTAAAAGTAGCAAGTAGAACTTTTAGTCTACTTAATTTTTATTTTTAATCCACTCTTTTATTTTTCCTTCTCATAATAATTAGATAATTTGGACTTAGATGAGGATTGTACCCGTAACTGTCTTCAGAGCCCCCAT
Source organism: Bos taurus (assembly GCF_002263795.3). Taxonomy (NCBI): domain Eukaryota; kingdom Metazoa; phylum Chordata; class Mammalia; order Artiodactyla; family Bovidae; genus Bos; species Bos taurus. The sequence goes on from NC_037337.1 coordinate 25,856,239, forward strand.
AAGGAAAAGGATAGAAACCTTTCTTGAGTACCAGGAGTTACCATTTGTTTTTGCGGTATGGAGAAATTGTCCCCAAATCTGCTTCCTTGGAATAGAGCCTCTGCTTGATCTAAGCAGAGGAAACTGCAGTACACTATAATATAGAGTGTGTTAATGTTCACTAGTTTAGAATCAGTTCTGATCTTGAAGAAAAACACAGAGCTTAAAATTTAAGCTCGTAATTGTTCATTTTACTTCATTTGTCTTATCCTATTCTTTCTCTCTCTTTCTACATATATATATTACATAATATTTACGTGTATTTTCTACATATTACTTTTTGGAATCACTTAAAAGTAAATTACAGACATGATGTCCATTTTCTTCTAACGAACCATGGTATATTTGATGGATACAGTATATCCATCAAAATCAGGAAATTAGCCCTAATATTATTTTACCATCTAACCCATAGACCATCCAAATTTCAAAAATTCAGGATCATGTGTTTCACTTGATTGCCACGTCTCTTTAGTCTCCTTCACTCTAGAACAGTTCCTTAGTTTTTCCTTGTCTTTCATGATTTTGACATTTTAAGAGCACAGAGTAAAGGCCGTTTCCTTTGTAGACTGCCCCCTCAGTCAGGGTTTGACTGATGTTTCTTCGCAGTGGGTTCAGATTATTCATTTAGGACAGAAACCCCACAGAACTGAAGCTATCCTCTTCTCAGTGCATCGTATCAGTAGGCACATAATACCGGGGTGGGTTGCACCTTTTGACCCAGGGATCAAACCTATGTTTCCTGCACTGACACGGGGATTCTTTACCACTGAGTCACCATAAAGTTAATTGAGAAGTCTTCTTAAAACCCATTAATTAATAATTATTTTCCGGGGAAATAATTTGACACTGTATATTAGGACATAATGTTATATGACATTATAAAGTTTTCACCGACTAGCTTTAGCATTGTTTAATGATTCCTGCCTGACTTACCACTATCGTGGTCACCAAATGCTGAGTTTTTAATTTCATTATTCCTTCTACATTTGTTATTTGCATTCTACTATAAAAGATGTTCCTTCAGTGTGTTTATTAATTCATGTTTATTTATATCTGTGTGATCTTACGGATTTGTTTTATTCAATGGGTTATAATCCATGAATCTCATTCCTTTTAATGAGATTAAAAATTTTAATTCCTTTTAAATTTTTCCAGATTTGGCAAGTGTGAGCCCTTCCAGCTGATTCTGATGTCCTTTAAAAATATCTCCATGATTTTTTGAGAACTTTCTTATTTTCTGGCACAATAAAATATTATAGGCTCACCTTGTACTTTCCCTACCTGAACCTCTTGTACCTGTTACCAGATTTGGGTATTAAAAACCAAGATTTGGGTATTTTGTGTTCTTATGGCTGTGTCCTCTCAGCTGACAGAGTCAGGAAGTGTATGCATATATACACACATATGTGCACAGTCACACATACACACCTATGTCTATTTCTATATGCTAGAAACCATGAGGGCACTCTGATACCGTCATATAAAATCCAAAATCACATGGTTTATTCTGGTCTTGTATCTTCCCATATTTGCATCTTTCTTCTCAGTGACAAATCAGTTCCCACTGTCCTCAATACACTTGAATGAAACAAGTCTCTCAACTACGTGGGCTATGTCTTTATCCACGGCACTGTTGAATCACACTGGTTTCTGCCAGCTGAGTGACCCACTGATTCATACCTGTCTGCAATGGCAGAGACTTCTGACCCCACCAGCTCTGGTAGTGTACAAGCCAATAATATTTTTTTATATTACACTGTGTCCTATTCTTTTACTTTTTCTTTTAAATTTTATAATGAATTTATGTATTTATTTTTGGTTGCACTGGGTCTTCATTGCTGTGTGCAGGCTTTCTCTAGTTGCGGTGAGCTACTCTTCACTGCGGTACACGGGCTTCTCACTGCCATGGCTTCTCTTGTTGTGGAGCACAGACTCTAGGCACGCAGGCTTCAGTAGTTGCAGTGTCTCAGTGTCAGGCGGGTGCGAGGGCTTCAGTGGTTGTAGTACATGGGCTTAGTTGCATGTGGAATCTTCCACGACCTGTGTTAGGGATCGAACCTGTGTCCCCTGCACTGGCAGGCGGATTGTTATCCACTGTACCAGCAGGGAAGTGGTTGACATTATAATGTCAACATTTTTAGTTGTACAGCCTAACTGTGCCGTAGATACTTTTACTATTTTCTTTTGGAATTGGTCATATCAGAAAAAATATTAAAATTAATTTTTAACAGGTTGCATTTTTTTTATGTGGACCATTTTTTAAAGTCTTTATTGAAATTATTTCTGTTTTATGTTTCGGTTTTTCAGTTGTGAGTCATGTGCAAACTTAGCTCCTCGACCAGGGATTAAACCTGCACCCCCTGCATTGGAAGGTGAAGTCTTTATCACTGGACTGCCAGGGAAGTGCCTAAAATTAACTTTTTAAAAATTAATTTTAAAATCTATGTTATAAAAATATTCCATTAATGTGGTTTTATTTGTATGTGATCAAACTTTTTTTTCTTCCAAAGCAAAGTTTCTAAGATAAATTCAAAATTGCTTGGAATGAAAAAAAAAATACAACTTCCAAACCAATGAAGTTAAAAATGATGCAGCTGATTGTCAGCGACACTTAACAAGAAAGTATGATCACTAGGAGGAAAATCTGTAGCATGACCAGAAACTTTTATGAAAATTTGCATTTATAGCAAACAATTTATTTGATTTACTTTTAGCTATTTAGCTATATAAAGAACAGAAGGGAAACTAGACACCATTTATAATGACACCTAGGAAAGTTTCTTTTCCTAAGAAAATCAAAAGTGTAAAACCTTTACTTTGGCACCTTCTTCCATACTCCCTTTACTGTGTTGAAGACATACTGAATTCTTTTAGATTTTTGGTTGTATGGATGGTCTCCAAACTGACTGAATTCTCTAGGTAATTATTTCCTGCACAGGGGTGTTCTGTCAGTAGCTCTATGTCTTTTCCAACTTTGACAACCATCTCAGCCAGTTTATGTTTCATGTGCTTTATCCGTGCAACAATTAAAGCTTTAAGAGGTACAAAATCTCCAACTATGCACCATTAAAGGACATCAGGAACATAGCAGATTCCTCACTGAAATATTATGATCTAGCTTTCTCCTCTCTTCAAACCTACAGGCACCTGCTTCTGAACCTGATGGTTTGGAAGTTCTGCATATTTTCATCCTTGGGACCAATGGAAAGCTAAGCAGGAAGTATGTACTAATCCAGTCCTCAGGGAGCCAACATCAAGTCTACCACACTTTTAAATTTTGCTGCATTTGTGTTCCAGTTCTATAGTCTCAATTCTTCTTCAAAATGATGACATTGAAAGACATCTCCCAGAGATTGGCCAAGATGGCCGAGTAGAAAGGGCCTGAGTTTACCTCCTATTACGGTCACACCAAAATCACAAGTATCTGCAGAACAATAGAAGATCTCCTACAACCAAAGAGATAAAGCAGGAACGGCAAGGCAGGGGCAAGGTATTGTCAAGTCTCATACCTGTAGGTGGGGAACCCACAAATTGGAGGATAGATGCACTGTAGAGGTTCTTACAAAGGAGTAAGAGGTCTGAGACCCACGTTAGGATTCCCAGCCCAAGGGTCCTGCATATAATGGTCAAATATGACAAACCTACAGCTAACATCATACTCAACAGTAAAAAGCTGAGAACATTTTCTTTAAGATCAAGAACAAAACAAAGATGTCCACTCTTGCCACTTTCATTCAACATAGTTTTGGAAGTTCTAGCCATGGCAATCAGAGAAGAAAAAGAAATAAAGGGAACCCAAATTGGGAAAGAAGTAAAATTGTTACTCTTTGCAGATGACTTAACACTCTACATAGAAATTCCTAGAAACACTAGAAAACTACTATAGCTCATCAATGAATTCAGTAAAGTTGTAGGATATGAAATTAATATACAGATATTTATCAAATTTCTAAACAATAACCATAAACTATCAGAAAGAGAAATTAAGAAAACAATCCTATTTACCATTGTATCAGAAGAATGAAATATCTAGGAATAAACATGTCTAAGGAGGTAAAAGACAGTACTTGGAAAAGTATAAGACACTGATGCAAGAAACTGAAGACAACACAAACAGAAACATATACTGTGTTCACGAAGTGAAAGAATTAATATTATTAAAGTGACCAAACTACCCAAGGTAATCTACGTACACACACAAAGAATGAAGTTGCATCCTTACCACACACCACATATTAAACATTAACTTAAAAATGGATCACAGACCTAAGTGTAAGAGCTAAAACTGCAAAATTCTTAGAAGAAAATATGGAAGTAAACTGTTGTGATCTTGGACCATGTCGTATTATATATGATGATATGAGGAAATTGGAACTCTCATACATTGTTAGTAGGGATGTAAAAATGTGCAACTGCTGTCAGAGATAATCTGGCAGTTCCTTGAAATAACAAAGAGTTACCATGTGACCCAGCAATCCCACTCTTGGGTATATACCTAAGAGAAATGAAAATATATGTTTATATAAAACCTGTACATGAATGTTCATACCAGCATTATTTATAAAAGCCAAAAAGTGGAAACTCAAATGTCCATCAACTGATGAATGTATAAACAAAATGTGATAAAAGTTATAAAAAGGAATGAAGCATTGATAAATGTTACAATTTGAATGAACTTTGAAAACATTTTGCTAAGTGAAAGAAGCTAGACAGAAAAAATCATATATTGTATGATAACGTTTATAGCAAATGTCGAGAATAGGCAAATCCATAGAGACTTAAAGCAGATTAGTGATTATCAGGAGCAGGGAGTGGACACATGGGGAATGTCTGCTAGAAGGGTTTTCTTTGGGGAGAGGGTAATTATATGTTCTAAAATTAGGTAGTAGAGATGAATGCAAAACTGTGAATGTAGTAAAAAGTAAGGAACTGTACATTTTAAAAGAGTGAACTTTATATATGTAACTTATATCCCAATAAAACTATTATGTATAATATACAGCATATATTAATATACATATATTATTATATATGTTATATCTATCTCACACATATAAATTGTGAAATAAAACACATATAGACAGTTTAAATAATAATAGTAAAGTGCACATAGAATACATACCAGGTTAAGAAACAAAAGATTACTAGTGCTCTCTGTAAATTCTTCATCCATACTATTCCCTTCTTCCTCCAGGAGTGACCACTATCTTGAATGTTGTATTAATAACTGCCTTGCATTTCTTTACAATTTTGTAAGGAAAATTAAAATTATTTATTTATTATAGAGAAAGCAAATTTATTATTTCAGTGTAGGACTATATATCAATGTATATTCATTTTTCTGATCAATGGACATTTATGTTGTTACATTTTTTACTCTTTTGAACAATTCTGCTATAAATATTCTGATCTATGTCTCTTGTCTATGCAAAAATCTCTGCCATTTTATACCCAGAAGTAAAACTGCACATTCAGTTTTACTAGCTAATGCCAAGCTTTCCTTCCAAAATGATCACACCATTTATACACCCAAGAGCAGTGCATAAAATGCCCGATCTTTGAAATAAAACTTACAGAAGTGAAATCAGGTGAAAAGATAATTAACAGTAGCTATGAATAGGACTGAGGAGTGGGAGTGTGTGAACAAAGTTACAAAAATATCTTCAGGTGAGTGGGGAAGAAGTGGTGGTGGGGCTGTGCTCTCTTTTCTTTTAAATTGCCTACCTCTGCTTAGTGAGACTGAAGGGCTGATTACATGCATAGATGAATGAGACTCGCTCATTTGTTCTTGGCTTGTGTTTGTGGTGCTCATAAACCCACACAATAAAATTTTTTATCATAAGAACATATGAAGAAAACATTGAGAAGACTGAAGAAAAGGGCTGAGAGCAAAGCAGTCACTGTGAAGACTAGCAAGATGCCCCACAATAACAGACTGAGGGTTGTTTTCATTCCAAAAGGCATCCATCCTCAGGCACAGAGTTTACCTTTCGAGGTTGGTATCATCAGAGCTATCGAATCTATGTCTCTATCAGGTCCTTTGCTGTATGGTCCTCCAGAAGATAAGATGTCATATCATCTCCCAAGCTGTGAGAGATACCATGGGACACTAAAATAAAGGAAAGTGAAAAGTGAAGTCGCTTAGTCGTGTCCAATTCTTTGCGACCCCATGGCCTGTAGGCTACCAGGCTCCTCCCTCCATGGGATTCTCCAGGCAAGGGTACTGAAGTGGGTTGCCATTTTCTTCTCCAAAATAAAGGAAACCTTCAGTCAATTACTTGCAATTTGGGGATGTCTTCTGCAGGCTAGACTTAAGCCGTAGGAGAAATTTCTCAACACTTTCATGATGGTATAAGACATGGCATAGTCTTTTCTGTAGTGAAGTGAATCACTCTACACTAAAGGATAAAACCAAGCATTCGGTAATAATGATGTTATTTATTAAGAATGAAATCAATTTTTCCAATTATAGAATTGATCCATATCATTTTGGATTATTTTGAAAGTGTCTGCTCAGCCTGGAAGCCAATGATCATCCCCCGTCTCTAGGAAATGAGCCTCTGAACCCCTCGCTACTCCATTATAGGGATGTACTGGTGATAGGGACTGACACATCAGTAATCGGTTTATCGTATATGATCCAGTTCCTACAGTCATGGCTCATTAGACCAGGGGTAGACAACTGACCTAAACTGGGCCAATCAAATTCTCTCCTCCAGGCATTTGGAAATGGGACTAAAAGACTTAAATTTAGCCTCTGTGGATGACTAGAACTATTAGGTAAACTTGGGATTTCTGGGATGGCTGTATTCTAATTTGTAGCCTAAATAACTATGTAAATTCCATCTGCAGAGTCACTTCAAACCTCTTTTTCTGAACTGTAATATCCAATCTCCTGGCTTTAAATACTATATATACATATAGTATTTGCCTCAGAACGTTTGTACTTGGCTGGAATGATCTATCCCTTTCTCTTCACATGGCTAGTTCCTTTTTATCCTTCACTCTCTCAGCATCTTCTCATCTGCCAAGAGGACTTTCTCTGACTTTGCAACTAAAGTGATTACTTCCTCTATCGTGTTGCCCTGTTTATTTCACTAGTAACACTTACCATACCCAGAAACTACCTCATTTATTTACACTTATTTATTGCCTCCTCTTACTAAAACATAAGGGCTTTGAAAGCAGAAAATTGGTTTAAGAGAAAACCTCTTACTCAAATAACTCCTAGAAACTAGGCTCCTCTGTCTAGGCAAGAATACTGGAGTGGATTGCCATGCCCTCTTGCTGACCCAGGGATTGAACCTGTGTCTCTTTTGTCTCCTGCATTGGCAGTGAGTTCTTTACCACTAGCAGCACCTGGGAAGTTCTTAGAATGTAATAGGCACCTAATAAATATATATTGAGTAAGTGAATAGGTGAATGAATAAACAAGTCAAGAGAGAGACCAACACTGAGTGGTCGAGTTAAAAGGTACTGAAAGTTTCCTGTCCCTGATTTTAGTCTTCCCCAGTGCCTGTCTCTGTTCCTGCCCTTAGGTTCTGCATGAGAGTATTATGTCCTTAAAACAAATTCCCCTTTTTGCTGAAACTAGCTTGACTTGTCCGGAGAAGGTGATGGCACCCCACTCCAGTACTCTTGCCTGGAAAATCCCACGGACAGAGGAGCCTGGTAGGCTGCAGCCCACGGGGTCGAGAAGAGTCGGACACGACTGAGCGACTTCACTTTCACTTTTCCTTTTCATGCATTGGAGAAGGAAATGGCAACCCACTCCACCATTCTTGCCTGGAGAATCCCAGGGACAGGGGAGCCTGGTGGGCTGCCAGACACGACTAAAGCAACTTAGCAGCAGCAGTAGCAGCAGCTTGACTTGTCAACTGAAGAAGCTTGTTCATAAGCTAATTTTGAACAAGCAGAGAAATACAAAGAAGAAGGTAGAAAGCATGATGGAGAAGTTCTATTACTGGGAGAAAACATTAACATTTTGTTGATTTATTTTCCAGACAATTTAACTTGAATTGAATCATTCATATTCTGTTCTGTGATGTTTCATTTTTTAAACCACAATAAGTGGAGAATAGCTTTCAAATGACATAATTCTAAATGGATCTATACAGATTTCTATATTAAGGAAGCTGACAATCACCCAAAAGTTTCACGTTAGACAATAGTCCTAGGATAAGGACAAAATGGAAGCAACCAAGGAAACCATTTTGTTTTAAAGTCAATCCTCACACTGAAAGCTGTTTTTATGTCTGCTATATTACCCCATTTTCTCAACCAGTCTATTGTAGAAAAGTAAGATAAAAGGAAAGGAGGGTTGACTACATCAGAGACCTGTCCTCTCACCTGAAGCCATTTACAAAAATGAAGCTGTAGTAGAGGAAGTGGAGAAGGCAATGGCAACCCACTCCAGTGTTCTTGCCTGGAGAATCCCAGGGACGGGGGAGCCTGGTGGGCTGCCGCCTATGGGGTCACACAGAGTCGGACACGACTGAAACGACTTAGCAGCAGCAGCAGCAGCAGTAGAGGAAGAGATTCTGTGGTTCTTTAATACTATTTGGACCCAGAGAAGAGTGTCCTGGTTTATGACCACTCCAAAATACACCACCAAAGCTGTATAGTACTGTGGAGCCACTGAAAAGCACCACTGAAAGTGGTCAAAGAAGCGCTAAGAATGAAATGGAGGCTATCAGAAGGCCAGAAAAGAAAACTCAGGAGAGACTGTGAAGGGACATCCAAATTCAATGAAGTGACCAGATCTAAAGGCTCAGGAGAAAACGAGTGGAGAGTAGATATAAAGAAGAAGACTTTATCATTTGTTTTGCATTTAATGGAATGAAAGACAAAAATAAATTTGTGGCAGTGATATTCAGAATTGCAGTGTCCTGGGGCAAGGGTAGGTGAGTGAGGGCAAAGAATAACTCATTAGTAGTGATTGCTGAATAAAACCAGTGTGATGACATAAAAATCTAAATTATACAGCCAACTCTGCTTAATCTGATTTTATACTCACCCCTGATTAAAGTTGAAGAAAATGAACTGTAAACAGTGACTGTGGTCTAAAGCCTAGGAATAAGAAAGACACAATTCACATCTTTCTTTTGCTGTGTGACCATGGACAAATTACTTAACCACTCTGTTTATTCTCCTTACCTATAAAATAGGGATAAAGTACTCATCTCATGTGATTATGATTAGGGTCAAATGAAATAATGCTTATAAAAAGTGTGCATAATGCTTGGCACTTAGTATAGGCTCCATATTAGCTAAATGCTAGCTGTTTTTGTTGTTTTTGCTGAACTAGTTTCTGGCCAATTGATAATTCTAGTTGTATTTATCGGTATAAGTTAATGATTTATCAGATCAGATCAGATCAGGTCAGTCACTCAGTCATATCCGACTCTTCTCGACCCCGTGAATCGCAGCACGCCAGGCCTCCCTGTCCATCACCAACTCCCGGAGTTCACTATGATATATATATGTAATGTTCTTATATGTTGGTTAGTATAAGTTAGTTGTCTATGGTATTTGAACATCACATGTCTCTTTACTAGCCTATCAGCTCTTTTGAGGATATCTTTGTTCCTATGTTGTTGGGTGTTGTCATTATAGACATGCCTGAACTGGCTAAGTCTGCTCCTGCCCCTAAAAAGGGCTCTAAAAAAGCTGTGACCAAGGCCCAGAAGAAGGACGGCAAGAAGCGCAAGCGCAGCCGCAAGGAGAGCTACTCCGTGTACGTGTACAAGGTGCTGAAGCAAGTCCATCCGGACGCTGGCATCTCGTCCAAGGCCATGGGAATCATGAACTCCTTCGTCAATGACATTTTCGAGCGCATCGCTGGGGAGGCATCGCGCCTGGCACATTAAAACAAGCGCTCGACTATCACATCCAGGGAGATCCAGACCGCCATGCGCTTGCTGCTACCTGGGGAGCTGGCCAAGCACGCCGTGTCCGAGGGTACTAAGGCTGTCACCAAGTATACCAGCTCCAGGTAAATATAATATGCCTAGCTGCTGTTAACAGAGAAGGCAATGGCACTCCACTCCAGTACTCTTGCCTGGAAAATCCCATGGACGGAGGGTCTGGTGGGCTGTAGTCCATGGGGTCGCTAAGAGTCAGACACGACTGAGCGACTTCACTTTCACTTTTATTCCTAACAGAGTGCCTGGTATCTGCAGATACATCATAATTTTTCAACTAATGTATCACTATTATATTGGGTTGTGATAGAAATTGTTTTCCTTTTTAGAGTTGCTTTTAATAATTTTACAAAGTTTTGCATTAATTCTCTCTCATCTCTAAGAACACAGTGAAGTGAGAGCCATAATGGTGTCACTTACATGAGCAGAAGAGAGAAAAAAGAAGAAAACTGTAAAAATCAGGTGAGAAATCTGCACAAAGGATTGTCAGTAGCATTTCAGTAAAGCATAGAGAATGATGTTGTAAAAATACTTCCATCCTCTAAAAATTCATGGATTAAGTGGACCTATGTGTTAAAATATAGAAGTAGTGTTTTAACTATTTTAAATTTAATATAGATTGGGGATTCAGGTCTTCCCATTGCATAAGAAGTTAACTTTAACAGGTCTGATAAACAGACAAGTCCCTGAAAGGGGGCACTAAAGTTGGGCTCCTTCGAACTGAAAACCTGGGGGAAGAAAGGGATGAATTGTGAATGGATCTTAGAGAAAATAATTTAACAGTGAGTGAGGGAACTCAGGAGGAGCTGATCTTATTAAAGAGGACAGAAAGGAGATGTAAGCATTGAAAAAGAAACCTGGAGCAGAGACAAAGAGAAACTTTGGAAAAAAGTATAGGCTCTGTAATTTCAGTGTCCGTTGTGTGAATTCTCTGAAAAGATGACAGGAACCCAGGAGACCCGGGTTCGGTTCCTGGGTCGGGAAGATCCTCTGTAGAAGGAAATGGCAATCCATTCTAGCACTCTTGCCTGGAAAATCCCATGGACGGAGGAGCCTGATAGGCTACATACAGTCCCTAGGGTCTCAAAGAGTCGGACACGACTGAGCAACTTCACTTTCACTTTCACTTTAATTTGGCAAATGTTACTGAATGCCCATTCGGTGCAGTTGCTACATGGAGAAAAAAATACAGCCCTCAGTTTTGTGGTTACCAGAGGTGGGGGTGAGCAGAACGGGAATTGGATGTAGTCAAAAGGTACAAACTTCCAGTTTCATGTCTAAAATAAGTAAGTGCCAAGGATGTAATATACTTGATAAATATAATTAACACTGCTGTACGTTATAAATTAAAGTTGTTAAGAGAGTAAATTTTAAGAGTTCTCATCACAAGGAAAAATGTAATTTATATTTCTTTAATTTTGTGTCTATATAAGATGATGGGTGTTTACTAAAATGTGGTAATCATTTCACAATATATGTAATTCAAGTCATTATGCTATACAGTGTCAATTATAATAATAAAAAATAATGTAGTTTCCCACGGAAAAGAAAGAAAAATAAAGTCCTTGCTCTGAGGAAGTGAGTAATTAATGAGGAGAGGAGAAATGAGAAAAGCACATCCTTAGCTGTAAGGTGAAATATAAAAAGTCAATCTGAAAAATAAAAGAAAAAGTCAATCTGTGAAGAGCAAAGCAAAATGAGAGCATAGAGGAAGACTGAAATTTACATTTACTTGAAGGATCAGATAAAGCTTTACAGAGGGAAGATTGTTGGGGTCTGGAGGGATTTTGCAGGTAGAGATATAGAATGGTTTATACAGATAGAGGAGAGTTTGAATAGAGTCAGAGATGGGCATAGAGCAGGGTGGTCTTCGACAGAAGCAGGTAGGCAGACAACTTTGAGAAACGGAGTTGTGAGAATTCAAGTGAAAGGAAGCATATGTTGGAAGACCTTGCATATAAACTAGAGGAGTTATATTCATTCTGCAGAGAATGGGTGAGAATTACACATTTTGACCACAAGAGCAATAGAGTTAGGATTGTGGAAAGGCTTTAGGAAGATTCATCTGGAATAAGTGTGCTAAAAAGACTGGCAGAGAGGAGCATTAGGATATTGTTGTGGTTCAGGAAAGTGACCTTGAACTAGGAAGGATGGTGGCAGGGAAATGGAAGACTGGGATAGATTACAAAGACACTGAGGAAGGAGAATCTAAATACTTGCCAGCTAGTTGGATGTGGGATGGAGTGAAGAAGCTGACAGGATTAAAGATGACCTAGTGATATTGCCAGAGAAGGCAATGGCACCCCACTCCAGTATTCTTGCCTGGAAAATCCCATGGACAGAGGAGCCTGGTAGGCTGCAGTCCTTGGTGTCGCTAAGAGTCAGGGACGACTGAGCGACTTCATTTTCACTTTCACTTTCATGCATTGGAGAAGGAAATAGCACCCCACTCCAGTATTCTTGCCTGGAGAATCTCAGGGACAGAGGAGCCTAGTGGGCTGCCGTCTATGGGATGACTGAAGTGACTTAGCAGCAGCAGCAGTGACATTGCGTCTGGATGCCTAGGAGACTGGCACAATACAGAATTCTCCAGGTAAGAATACTGGAGTGAATAGCCATCCCCTTCTCCAGGGGACCTTCCTGACCCGCGCTGCAGGCAGATTCTTTACCAGCTGAAGCACAAGGGAAGCCCAGTGGCATTGTGTCTGGATGCGTGGGACACCAGCGCAAGACAAAATGAATAAACCTTTTTCACTCCTCTCAAAAACCCCAGGGAAAGAAATGGAAGACTATAAACATGTATTCGATACAACTTACAGTTCTTGCTTCCTCTAGAGAACTCTCTCTTATTCTTTTCCGTAACTGTTTTGGTGTCCTCCAGTTCTGCAGAATCCTCTCGTCTTCCTGGCTTGTTAAGAGAGGAGTTAATACAATTCTGTTTAGCTCTTAAGATGTTAACTCTTTGCAGATCAGAGCTTGAAGGTCCTGCATTTTTTCTGTTTCTGCTGTGGCTGGAGAAAGAGCAGTTAAAACATTCTTTAACATACCAACTTCTCAACTAAAGCTAAAGCTGAAAAAGTATTTATTTGATCTGAGATTAACAGAAGTGTGTTGGTGTTGGGAGAAGGATCTTTGAATCACTCCCTGAAGGGCAACAACAGTGGGAGATTTTCTGGAGCCCTGAGATCTCTTTGAAGGTAACAAACTCTGCTACATTGGTGGGATCAATGTGCCTACTCAGTCCATGTGTGCCAGGACCCTCTGAAGTAAAAGAATGTATATATTTCATCATTGTGACCATAGTTTTCAAACCAAATACTGGGATGTAATTATGCAACAATAGAACTTGATATTTGAAAATCAGATGTTCTTTAAAATTCTGCATGCTGGTCACTGCATTCATACTATATATTAAGTGAAATCTAGTTTCAACTGTTACATGAAATTCTCTTTTATAAAAAATATTTATTTTATTTGGCTGCACAGGGTCTTAGTTGCTGCATGCGAGATCTCTGATCTTCACTGCAGCATACAGACTGTTTTGTTGTGGTAGGTGGGATCTAGTTCCCTGACCAGGGATCGAACCTGGACTGCCTGCATTAGGAGCTTGGAGTCTTAGCCACTGGACCACCAGGAAAGTCCCAAAATTCTCTTTCCTATGCACACTCAGTATATACATTCAAAAGAGATTCCCAGGAGGGTGAGCATATGTTTAATGGACACAGTGTGACTTCCCTATGTCCTATGAATAAACTAAGAGAGACTATTAGGATTTATAAAGATTACTCAGAACACAGTAAGTGTCCCAGTGAAAACAAGAAAATCTAATTTAATATTTTCCCCAAGTCTAAATGTCAGAATTATAAAAACTGGCTTTTTCAGCACCCAAGATTACTTCTTGCCCAAGCAATTTCTCAGGGATCATGGGTCTTCTCTCCTTTTTTGGCTTATCTAACCAGAATTAGTTCTGGGCAAAATTTTGAAGTAGGCCAAGTTTGTGTTTGGTGATTTTGCTCTCTTTTTTCTGAATCTCTGATTTTTTAAACGTTTCCTCCTACTCCTTTCAGACAACAAGTTACCTCTTGCTTTTCCCCTGACATCCTCACTACATTTTAGAATGAATTTATATTATTTGATATTTTTTTCACTAGGCTTAATATGCTTTTTTTAAACAATCAGTTTAATTATTTCTTTATTTTTGGCTGCACTGGGTCTTCGTCGCATGGGCTTTCTCTAGTTGTGGCAAGTGGGGGCTACTCTTTGTTGTGCTGCGAGGGCGTTTCATTGCAGCCGCTTGTTGTGGAGCACAGGCTCTAGAGTTCGGGCTCAGTAGTTACGGTACACAGGCTTAGTTGCTCCACGGCGTGTGGAATCTTCCTGGATCAGGGATCGAAACTGTGTTCCCTGCAATGGCAGGCAGATCCTTACCCACTGTGCCACGAGGGAAGCTCCAGGCTTAATATACTTCTAAATGTAGACTATAAGGCTTTGTTCATTGTTAAAGAAACAAGTCATCAAGAAGTTGGAGATATAATAATACTATTCTGATTACAAAATGTTAACACATGTTCATGGTAGACACACACAGAAAAGTAAAAAGAAGAAAATTAAATGTATTGGTAGTCATAACACCCAGAGAGAACGACTATTATCATTTTGATTTATGCATGTATAAAGGCATAGACAATAATTAAAAATAAAAATAGAATCATTTATTTTCTTTTAAAATTTATTCTTAAAAATTTAGTAAAATACTCATAACAAAATTTATTATCTTAATAATTTTTAAGAGTATAGTTCAATAGTGTTAAGTATTGTTAAAACACAAAATTCAACTTGAGTAAATTTTAAACATCTTATTGGTTTTCTTCAACAATCACAAATTAGGCAGAATTCTATCTAGCAGACCAAAAGGAGCTCCAAGGAGCTGTACAAAATGAGACTTTTATAGGCAGAAGGCAATGGGAACCAGGAAGTTATACGGGACAGAAGAGTGCTTAGTTATTGCATCCTTTAGGAGATGGGTCTATCAGGCAGGTTACCTAAGGGGTATGAATTAGGCAATTCCCAATTGGCTAGTTTAAGATTCCATTTTTGGAAGAAGCAAAACTGTAAGTCAAGTTTTGGTTTGATGACATGGGGCTTAGGATAAGCAACTCCATTTGGGGCCTGTTGTCTTGTTTTTAACAGTATATTCACATTGTTATATAATCAATCTCCAGAACATTTTCATCTTACAAAACTAAACTCTATGCCCATTAAACAAATCCCCATTTCCCCCTCCCTCCAGCCCTTGGCAACCACCATTCTACCTTGTTGTTTCTATGAGTCATTTATTTTTTAAAGTTTTCATTTTTTAATAACTATAATGTACAATGAACATTTAAAAATATTATTAAATATTCTATTGTATAATTATAAATGACTGTTTAATATTCTAGTCTATAAATGTATAATAATCAATTTAATCAATTCTCCACTGATGGGCATTTAGATTGTTTTTTGTTTTTTTGCCACTATAACCATATTGCATTAAAAATCCTCATAGACAAATCCTTGCTTCCATCCATATTTATTTTTATAAGATGAATTACTAAAAGTAGAATTGCTGGGTCAAATTGAATGCCTATTTTTAAGGCCTTGGATGAATGTGAAAGTGTTAACTGCTCAGTCATGTCTGACTCTTTTCGAACCCTGGACTGTAACCCATCAGGCTCCTCAGTCCATATTTCCAAACTGTCCAACCAACTTCCAGAAAAGCTAAACTAGTTTATACTTCTGTCAGTAGTATCTGTTTCTTCTCATCTTAACAGTAGGAGTACCTTTTTTAAAAAAATCTATTTCATAGTCAAAAATACTAATTCACTATCCTTTTAAAATACATTTCTTTACTTGCTAGTTCCCTTGAACTTTTAAAATATTTATTATCATTATATGTTTCTTTTATAAGTCCCTGATGCATTAAGGATATTAGATTTTTTGCATGTTTTCTATTTTGGTTGTTATATGTCTGTTTTAAGTATTTTGAAACAGGTTGAAAATGAGAAAAGAATTAAATAATGTCATTTGCAACAACATGAAAAAGTTTTATATACTATTAAACCTATGGTGTTCAAAATGGTAGCTACTAGCCACATGTGGTTATGAGGCATTTGAAATGTAGTTAATGTGACTAAAGGACTGAGTTTTTAGTGTTATATTCTTTTTTCCGTGTACACATACCCATTTCAGGTGTAAAACAGTGATTTTTTTAAAGTAACTTCACTGACTAATGCAACCATCACCATAAATCAGTTTCAGGACATTTTCATTCCCCAATTTTATATATTTTAAATTTAAAATTGAAAACTGATACTTGATTTAGATATTAGAAACCTTACACAAAGTTAACAAGGCTTTCTTTTTCATTTCAATACTCGGGTAAAGGGAAAGTAAGGGGTATGAGGGCAATGGCACCCCACTCCAGTACTCTTGCCTGGAAAATCCCATGGGCGGAGGAGCCTGGTAGGCTGCAGTCCATGGGGTCACGAAGAGTCAGACACAACTGAGCAACTTCACTTTCATTTTTCACTTTCATGCACTGGAGAAGGAAATGGCAACCCACTCCAGTGCTCTTGCCTGAAGAATCCCAGGGACGGGGGAGCCTTGGTGGGCTGCCATCTGTGGGGTCGCACAGAGTTGGACACGACTGAAGCGACTTAGCAGCAGCAGCAGCAAGGGGTATGAATTCATACCCTTTCCTTTATTGCTCAAATCTACCAATTCAAATGCATGCCACCTTTCTTTTTGATATATTACCCCTAATTCAGCATTTCTTCAAATTCCCCAAATATATCATTTTTTGACCCCTCCTATTCTGTTTTTATCACTCCCCAGAAGGAAACCGTAGTCAGGGTTCTTTAAACAATGAGAAAGTGAGCAAGGAGTATGTTCTAGGATTTAGGTGGTGATGGTGGTTTAGTCACTAAGTCGTGTCCAACTCCTGCAACCCCATGGACTGTATCCTGCCAGGCTCCTCTGTCCATGGGATTCTCCAGGCAAGAATCCTGGAGTGGGTTGCCATTTCCTTCTCCAGGGGATCTTCCCAACCCAGGAATTGAACCCAGGTCTCCTGCATTGCAGGCAGACTGTTGACCGACTGAGTTACGAGGGAAGCCCTAGGATTTAGGTATCTGAATATAAACTGAGATGACAAGAAGGCAGTGTTCTGGGAGTGGAGATGTAGAATAGGTAGTGATAAAAGGTAAGAATCTTTCTGTAGTAAGAGTTGCCATATGATCCAGCAACACCACTCCGGGGCATATATCTGGACAAACCACAATTCAAAAAGAAACATGCACCCCTATGTTCATAGCAGTACTATTTAAAACAGCCAAGACATGGAAACAACATAAATGTCCACTGACAGAGAGTGGATAAAGATGTGGCACCTATATACAGTGGAATATTACTCGGTCACAAAAAAGAATGAAATAATGTCAGTTGCAGCAACATGGATGGATCTAGAAATTATCATACTAAGTGAAGTAAGTCAGAAACAGAAAGACAAATATCATATGATATCACTTATATGTGGAATCTAAAATATGACACATATGAACTTACCTATGAAACAGAAACAGATTCATAGATATAGAGAACACACTGGTGGTTGCCAAAGTGGAAGGGATCAGGGAGGGATGAACTGGGAGTTTGGGACCAGCAAATGCAAACATATCATACACAGAATGGATAAACAAGGACCTGCTGTATAACACAGGAACTTTATTCAATATCCTGTCATAAACCATAATGGAAAAGAATATGAAAAAGAGTATAAATATATGTATTACTGAATCACTTTGATGTACAGCAGAAATCAACACATTACAAATCAACTATACATCAATAAAATAAATTTAAAAAAAGAATCAGTCTATGGTAATGTTCCTCAGACATGAAGAAAGTTCTCCAAAATTATGTTTAAAGAGTTCCTGAGTAAATTTTACAATGGTCAACCATATGAAACAATTACTATGTGAGATAAAATTTCAGACTTGAAAGGATTTGGGCCAGTTCACATAGTATTTTTATAACCTTTAGATGTTTTCTCAAAAGGTCAATTTCTGCCATCATAGGTAAAATAAGCACTAATTGTTAAATGTGAGATTTGTCAACTGTAAAGTACTTTGTAAGCTGTACAAAGATTAGCTTAATGAAAAACTACCAGAGGATAAAATCTTGTGCTGCAGAGCCAGAAGGAGAACAGATGGCAAGAGTGTTAGAGAAGGCTTAACCTGCAAGAAACCAGATTTAGGTCATTGCTGGGATGAAAATTAGAAGAGAAGCAAAGAAGACAAAGGAAAAAAATAGAGAAAAACATTTAGTAGGAAAGGGAAAAAAGAAACTGAGGAAATAAGAAGTCTTCTTAAGTCATTTATTTTCACAACATTTCCTTGAAAGGACTGGGGCCTATATTATATAGATTCCACAGCATCATGTACTTATATTTAGTAGCAATTTATTATAAGCAATTGCCTATTTATTCATTTAATACTTGACTCTGTTCTGTACTGGAGTGGGTTGCCATTTCCTTCTCCAGTTACAGTATTTAGCACAATTGCTTATTACATAGCATGTATTTGTTCATAAATACTTGTTCAATAAATAAGTAAAATTTCCACTGTGGCTAATCTTACATTATTAATAACTATGTAATGGTTATATGCACTCTAGAATCAGACTTCCTAGAGTCAGAATCTTAGCTCCATCAAAAACTAGCTGTGCCACTTTAGGCAAATGATTTAATTTCTTTGTGCTTTAGTTACCTCACCTTTAAACTGGGGATAACAAAATTGCCACATGAAAAGTGCTTCACACACAGTTATAGAAAAGTTATGTTTTTTTTCCCTATTATTAACATAATGGTGACCAATAATACTTAAAATCAGATACTACTTGACCTCAAAACTACTAGATGTCATGATTCTGAGTTGCTTTAATATATCTAATTTTTTCAGGCTTTATGGATAAAGATTTTTTTGCTTATTTTTAAATTTCTGAGCTCAAGGTTTAGTTATTAAGAAAAAGATTAAAAAGTTCTCTGATTAAAAGATATTCAGGTAAAAATAAATCCATATATACATCTTTTAAAAATCCGTAAAAATCTATACCAAATAGTTAAGAATGAATGTTGTTGGAGGACAGAGCACATAGATGTTTTCACTCTCTGTATTTTAATTTTTTATAATAATCATGAATTATTAGAAAAAAAAACAATAGGATATTTCTATTTAGAAAGCTTTAAAATAAAAATAGAAAAAAACCCTAAAACACTAGAAACCTTGAGAAGGATATATAATCCAATCAAAGTGACCAATAAACCAATAATATTATTAGCAGTGTGTAACATCTTTTTTGGAGAATCTATACCCTGCTGGCAATGGCACCCCACTCCAGTAGTCTTGCCTGGAAAATCCCATGGACGGAAGAGCCTGGTAGGCTGAAGTCTATGGGGTCACTAAGAGTCGGACACGACTGAGAGACTTCACTTTCACTTTTCACTTTCATGCACTGGAGGAGGAAATGGCAACCCACTCCAGTGTTCTTGCCTGGAGAATCCCAGGGACGTTGGGGCCTGGTGGGCTGCCGTCTATGGGGTCGCACAGAGTTGGACACGACTGAAGCGACTTAGCAGCAGCAGCAGCAGCATACCCTGTTGGAGAACAGCAGGGGCTGCCAGATGCAGGGCCTTGTGGAAGGGATAACTGATAAGTAATGACAGGCCAGTCAGGAAAGAGCTGTGAATGAAACAATGAAAATGTAGGACTGGAACAGAGCACTCTTATAGGATTTTAGTATGGGAGTCACAATAAAAGTGAATGCTTTCAAATGATTATCATGAGAGCAGTTTGCAGGATCAGCTTGGGGGACAGACTCAATATAGTAAAACAGGATGCATTCAAAGTTTAAGGGTCTTGAAAGTGCTGTGTAATATCTTTACCATATCGTTTTTCTGGTAGAATATAGTTTCCTGTTGGAGAAGGCAATGGCACCCCACTCTAGTATTCTTGCCTGGAAAATCCCATGGATGGAGGAGCCTGGTAGGCTGCAATCCATGAGGTCGCTAAGAGTTGGACACGACTGAGCAACTTCACTTTCATGCATTGGAGAAGGAAATGGCAACCCACTCCAGTGTTCTTGCCTGGAGAATCCCAGGGACGGGGGAACCTGGTGGGAGGCTGTCTATAGGGTCACACAAAGTTGGACATGACTGAAGTGATGCAGCAGCAGCAGCAGCAGCAGCAGCAGCATGTTGCCTGTAGAAGATAGATTGTCAACAGTCAGAAAGGTCTCTCAATCAGTGTAAAAAAGCATAAAATAGTGCTGGGTATTTGGAGAAGGCAATGGCAACCTACTCCAGTACTCTTGCCTGGAAAATCCCATGGATGGAGGAGCCTGGTAGGCTGCAATCCATGGGGTCGAGAAGAGTCAGACACAACTGTGCGACTTCACTTTCACTTTTCACTTTCATGCACTGGAGAAGGAAATGGCAACCCACTCCAGTGTTCTTGCCTGGAGAATCCCAGGGACAGTGGAGCCTGGTGGGCTGCCGTCTATGGGGTCACACAGAGTTGGACACGACTGAAGCGACTTAGCAGCAGCAGCAGTGTTGGGTATTGGAAAGTCTGCGAAATTTTAATTAAGTGCTTTGTCTGGATCCATCAGAGACCCCCTCCTCACTCTCCAGTGGAAGATGCTTTTTTTTTCTTTCTTTCTTTTTAGAGCATTAGCCCTCAATTTTCTTTGTTGGACACTAGATGCTGTTGTTCAGTTGTTAAGTTGTGTCAGACTTTTACAGCCTCTTGGACTGTAGCCTGCCAGGCTCCACAGTCCATGGGATTCCCTAGGCAAGAATATTGGACTGGGTTGCCATTTCCTCCTCCAGGGAATCTTCTTGACCCAGGGATTGGACCCAGGTCTCCTGCACTGTGGGCGGATTCTTTACTGACTGAGCCTCCAGGGAAGCCCTGGAAGATGCTTTTGATATCACTCTTGGATAATAAAGGATAGAGGAAGAGAGGCAATGAGAATTGTATTGGTAAAGTCCTATTTGACTTGTTGACTAGAATAAGGTAGATAACTAGGTACACTGAGGGTATGTAGGAGGACAAATATTGAGGAACATATTCAGCCAATAAGTCAGGTAAAAAGCAAATTAGGCATTTCAAAGCCGTTGCAGCTTTTCCTTTCTTCTTCCTCTTGACAGGCGGCTTAGAACTGGGAGGAAGAAAGGTTGCAGGGGACACATTATTCTGGTAATACCACTAAGCTACATAAAGCCTTCTTAAAACAGAAATTACTTCTTGAATCAAAGACAAAAGTATAGTTTTGATTTTTCTCTCTAGCCCAAGGTAAGGCATTTCACCCACCACTCTGGGTGAAACCAGATAGTTGTGAATGATTATAATCAACAGGGTGCTTTGCATTCTGCCTTGTATTATGCTATTTTTGCTCTTGAGCATCCCTTGGACTGCAAGATCAAACCAGTCCATCCTAAAGGAAATCAGTCCTGAATATTCATTGGAAGGACCGATGCTGAAGCTGAAATTCCAATACTTTGGCCACCTGATGCAAAGAACTGACTCATTGGAAAAGACCATGATGCTGGGAAAGATTGAAGGTGGGAGGAGAAGGGGATGACAGAGGATGAGATGGTTGGATGGCATCACTGACATGATGGACATGAGTTTGAGTAAGCTCTGAAAGTTGGTGATGGACAGGGAAGCCTGGCAGTGCTGCAGCCCATGGGGTTGCAAAGAGTCAGACATGACTGAGCGACTGAACTGAAAAAGTTACTATTTCTATTTCCTTATCTCTTCTCCTACTTCCCCGCCATTACTGAAGTCTGGCTAATGGCTTTCTACAATGTATACAGAGTCACTTAATAAAAGCAGCCAACTTAAGAAGTTTAAGGGTGTTTAAGTAGAAGAGATAAAGGAAACTTCCTACTCTCCATTTCACCTGCCACTCTGTAAGAGTCTTAAAACTAGATAGTTGTGAATGATTACGATCAACATGGTGCTTTGCATTCTGCCTTGTATTATGCTATTTTTGCACTTGTTTTCTCACCCTTAGTAAATTCAACTTGATGGAGGGATTGGACGTTAATTCTTGGTTCCTCCATATCCACCCCATCTAGCAACAGGGAGAAATCAGTAGAAACATAAATGCTCTCTCTTAAGTACTCCCTTGCACCAAATACAGTGATAGTTAACAAGTGTGTGCATGCATGCTTAGTTTTGTCCAACTCTTTGCAACCCCATGGACTGTTGTCTGCCAGGCTTCTCTGTCCATGAAAATTTCCAAGCAAGAATAATGCAGTGGGTTACCATTTCTTCCTCCAGGGGATCTTCCCAACTCAGAGATCAAACCTGCATCTCCCATATTAGCAAGTGGATTCTTTACCACTGAGCCACTTGGGAAGCCCCAGTTAATAAGTAGGTCATGTCAAAGATCATGCAGTAAAATTGATTTCTGGTAAAATGAATTTAAATATTAACACTTTATAAATATTTTTATTCTATGAGAACCATGATTAATAAAACATGCTAGTATTTATTTTTGTTTACTTAAGAAACACATGAATAACATGTCAATCAAGCCTCATACTATCTGGGTTCCTCTGAGTAAGAACTGTATAAAATATTTAACAGAAAAAAGGATAGTCTACCTGTTTGTCCAGGGAAAATAACAATTTCTCCTGATAAATAAAAGCTAATGATTAATTTAACACAAATTTCAGACACTCTCTGTTTAAGGTCCTAGGACATGTAGTAGGCAAAGGGAATACAGAGAGCAGTAAGAATTAAACTCTGTAATCAAAAGACATACTATCCACAAGAGGAGGAGAGACTAATGTAAAACTAACAACAGTGCAATGAGGTCATTTTAAATAAAATTGCAATGTGGCAACTGAGCTGAGGCTTTAAGCACTTGGAGATGTTTCCTCTCTGATTACTTGTTCAAACTTAATTCGTAAAATATAGAAAAGCACAGGCAAGTTTAAGGGGGAAAAAAAAAGCACAAGTTCTCCCACCAGGGGGGAACCACTATTAACATTTTAGTTTTTTTCTTACATGCTTTTTGTTTTTGCTTTTTAGATTTGCTTAAAACAATGCATGCATATGGCAAAAAGTTCAAATTGTAAAGAAAGGCATACCATTGAAAAATGTAAAAGGTACGCTCCCCAGAGATACATCCAAATAAGTTTTTTAGGCCCAAGATGGAGTCGCTCCTGCTGGGGGTGTCACGGTAGCAAACTGAAACTTCAGGTTCCTGTAAAAGGTCAACTTGACCAGAAACGCAGTACACCCAGTCAATCTTCTCAAACGCCATACTTTTTAGGCTGTAAACTTATTTCCTTGTTCCTTAATCTTTCTAAATAAGGTCAGATACACAATCGCAGGCCATCAAACCCGATTGCCTTGCTGCTTTTAATGCTGTATTAAGCTCATTCTTGCCCAAACTCCCTGGGGTAGTGCGCCACTGTTTGTGAGTCACCGTACTCTTCCAACCATGAATGGTTTTCATTTGAGTAAAGGACATTAAACTCGTTACTAAATTGTCTTGATTTTTGCCATTTGACAGGTAGACAGTTTCCTTGTGAATCTCTCTGAAATTAAGAATTCGAAACTAATGCATAAAACTGTATTCACAAATGCATATATTCCTTAAAATGTATAGAGTATCACATTCTCTAGATAAGTGTTCTGCAATCTTGCTTTCCCCAACTACACAGAGAAATATCCTTTATTCCTGTTTCTAGCACAGCTGGCCCTTATTGCATTGCGTGCTCGGCTGCTATAATATAACCAGAGGGACTGCAGTGCAGACGACGGCAGTAGGTGGGAGACAGGATCGTTTCAGGATGCGGAGAATTAATGGACGCGATTGTGGGTTCGGGCGGGGGAGAGCTAGCCAGTTGAACCAATTTGGTTGGCATATAGGGTATTAGAAAGTGAGATGACCTGGGGCCAGAGGACGAATGCTGTAGTAGTATCCCAGGCCAGTATTTTATACTTTATTTTTACCTTTTGCAATGGAGAGGTGAGTAAGTCAGTTGTTTTGCGTAAGATATGGGTTGTTTGAAGGGCTTGACAAGCTGAGACATGTTCAGAAAGGAGCTCTAGGGTTGGAAAAACTGCAGGGCTGGTTTCTATTCTAGCTTTTAGTGCTCCCTCCCCAGTCAAAGAAAAAACAATTTTTTTTGTCCACACCGCGGGCTACAGCTTTTCCTTTTACCTAGGCCGGAAGCTAGGGCAGACCTTTCGGAAGTCTACCAAACAAGACCCGGCAATCTTTACCCGCCCCCCGCGCCGCGGGAATTCCGAGATCCGGGTGAGCCTGCTTCTATGCGCTCTAAAGAGCAGATGGGATACTGAGACCGCCAATCAGACATATCGGATACCCGGATGTGAAGCGGTGAGCCTTACAAAGGCAAGTTTCCACCCAGAGCTTCGTCAGGGTACAGTGGCCAATAAGCATGACTCAGAAGATAAATGACAGGAAATATAACCAGTTACAAACTAGTTTTTCCCACGCATGTGGAAATTCTCTAGATTAGTCTAACCCACTACTGATTGTGATTGGATAGAATTGTGAAGAGCGGTAGAACTGTCTAATGAGAAGCGGGAGCGAGAAAACTCGCAGCCAATAGGAGGATTCTCAGGAGTGGGGCGGGCCTAGACCTTCGCCTCGGCGGCAGAGGAGACTCGGGGGCCATTTTGTGAAGAGGCGAAGACTGAGCGATTGCGACCGCGTTGCCGACCTCGAGCAGCAATCGGCTTCTCCACGTAGAACCCAGGGGTAGGAGATTCAGAATCGAATCTCTTCTCCCTTCCCCCTCCTGGTAAGTGGAGGGAGCGGAAGCAGGGGAAGCGCTGGGTTCTTTGGGGAGCGCGAGGTGGAGTGGGAGAGAGGACGAGGGAACCCTCCCCTCGGTAGAGTAAGCAGGCCCCCGTTTATTCTCTGGTTTGGGGGATTAGATCTTACGCAAGAGTTTTCTAGGCCTCGGCCCTTGCGTAGATTTTTAACCCAGTGTCCTCTAGGCCACAATCGGCAGGGAAAATGCTGTTTTTCTTATTCTCTCTCCTGTGTTAACGGCTGTCCTTTAATTTTCTGTGACCATGAGGACTCTGAGATTGTGAAAGGGATGATCAAAGATGCTCATGAATGTAGTTCAAGTTAATGTAGTGCCGATGCTTCCTGTTAAATTGAAAATTAAGTGGGGGATGGGGAAGGGTTATCAAGCAGAAATTTTTTGTACCGCAAGCCTCCAAATTCTGGAGCGTACCGCAGGGTATAAATATGAAAATAGGTTTAATATTTTACTGATTACTTTTTAGTTTACGCCTCTCTGAACAAATGATGGACCTTGAAATATTTTCAATTTTATTTAAAAAATTGTAATCTGATTTACATATTAACAGTAATAATTAAAGCTGGATTTTTATCTGCAGGTTACAAATCACTTGAAATATATAAGTTAGTGGAACTTGCTTGAGGTAGGTATTACTATCTTTCATAGACAGAAACCGAGGCATGAGTGTTGATTGCCTGGGTCATATTAATCAGCCGAACTAGTAAGGAATTTGGTCTCCAGGTTAAGTCAAGTGGCTTTACCTCCCTGTTGGAATAGTAGATATTAAAAGTAATTACAGCAAGGACTAGCGGTAACTGGAAATCCCCAAACTGCTCTTGGGGAAAAGATTATGAGTATTGCGTTTATTAGTGTAACGTCCTAAGATTTTGTAAGTTTATTTTCGGGATATTCTGGCATTAATTTTCCAGACCATCCCAAAGTTGGCAAAAATGCATAACTATATGCCTTTTGTTAAGCAGGTATTATGGTGGTTACTATTTGCTAAGCCCTGAAAATTACTAAACAATTTTTGCTCAGTTTGTAGAAATTACATAAGTTTCAAAGTATCACATTCACTTACCCAAGAAACCGCTGTTTTTTAAATATTTTTGTAAGCTTTAGGTGATTTTGTTTTTCGTAATGTGTTACACATTCACAAAAAGTAATGTTAAGTACAGTTTAAGCCCATGCTGGGTAAATTTGTCCCTTAGGAACAGAAGCTAAAAAACTGTTACTCTAGGTAGCTATGTATCAATCCCTTAGCATATAGATTTTGTAATAGGAATCAAAAGCTTTGCCTTAAAAAAAATAAAAGCTTAAGCATTTAGATTGTCACATGGACTTTTAAAAGGGCAATGATTGGTTAATTTAGGAAATCATACACCTAATATTGTTGGCAAATAGAAATGTATGAAATCAGTATTTAAGAATGGTTAAATTCTTAAATGGCAATAAAATTATTTGAAGGGCACTTTTCTTGCCTTGAGGTGTTAGAAATGTGTTCCTTAGGATCAGCATGTACCAAGGTAACAGTTTAATATCACTCATCCGGAATGATTTGGCCACAAAATTAATATCTGAAATAATTGTAGATTTGATTTCAAATAGATAGGCATTAGTAACATTTTCATGTTGGCTGGAGTAGAGGGATTTAAGAAGGGTGGGTTAAGTTGGAGGACTCTGTTTCCCATGCTCATGCCTCCTGTTTTCTTTGGTAGAGGATATAAACACACCTTATTCCTGATTAGGTCTCTAGAGGGTTTTGCATAGTGTGTGACCTTGTTTTGGATGGAATTGCTGTAGAAACAAGCAAGGAATAAGCTCCAAAATAGCTAGTTATTCTAATCTTAAAGATTAGTTTATATTAACCGGTGGATGTGTGAGATGTCAAGTGGGGAGTGTACAGTTGAAAGAACCCTGGTCTAGGAGTTAAGAGAACTGGATTTTTGCCCTCCTGCTGCTTATTACCTACCTGTTAGGCAAATCAGTTAAACTTTCTGAAATTCAGTTTTATATTTATAAGGGGGTCTTAGACTTCTTACCTCTTAATTTCTATTTTTTATAATTCAAGTCATTTGTTGCCAGAAGGCTAAATAGTGTACAGAAATAGTTTTATTGTGTGACAACAGTTTTTATATATTAGTAATTACTGTTAACTGTCTTAACAGTATTTCAGTCTTCACGTCATTTTATTAGTTGTCTGGGGAGCATTATTTGCTCATACTTAATATATAGTCATTCATTCTCATTGGGATCAGGGAGCCTTAAAATTTTGTACATAATAGATTTACTAGATAGTTGACTATGGTGAAAACCAGAACTTTAAGATGTAGCATAGCTGCATGTGTTCTCTTAGACACTGGAAATCTAAAGTTTATAAAGGGAAAAGGAATTTCTGTAGGGCTTTGTGGTATAGCGTTTAGTGTGGTAGGTTATAATCTTCGAGTTAGTATGTTTCGATACTAATTAGGGGATAGAGATTCCTTATTAAACTCTACACAGTGGTTCTTAAACATGAGCAGACATTAGGACCAGCAAGAGGGCTGGTTAAAACAGATTGCTGGGCTCTCCATCACCACTTTCTAATCAAGTCAGTCTGAGGTAGACCCTGTTAATGTGCGTTTCTGATATGTGCCACGCTATCTTGGTTGGCAGCCCTCACTTTGAGAATACCCCTTTAGAAGAAGGGATGCAAATCTCCTAGAGGTTTGACAAAGTAAAAACTACAGGTGTACTATTAATTGCAAAAGTTACAATTAGGTGTTAAATTTGGTTAATCATTTTTATGAGGGGGTAGCTCATCAATTAAGCATAGTATCTTGGGAGACATCTTAAGTTCTTGAATTTGAAAGATGTAAATGTTTTCATATTACTTTTTAAGCTTATAACATGTTTACTGAGGATTTGTTTGTAGATGAACCAGTTATTTAACATCCTGACATTACTGAGTACCAAGTTCAGGCTGTGATTCCAAAGAAGAAAACTGAATGTCTCACCATAACTGAACATCCCTTACACTTACACATTCAAAATGTATATTTGAATGTACGTTCAAATAATTGTACATTTTCTGTAACTTTTTTTTAATAGTTTGTGCATTTGTAACATTTAACACATCAGTTAAAATTTAACACAGTCTAAGCGTAAAAGTAGCTTATTTGGTCTACTACTTCTCAAAAATAGAGTTAATAGTACCTTTTCTATTGCTGTAGTCATTAATTTGTAATTGACTTAAGGAACACTTTTTAAAAGCTCAGCTTAAATTTTTTAGTTCACTGACATTTGGAAAGGAGAATAAAATCTCATGGCTGAATATTAAAATGCAAGTACAGTCATTCTTATTTGCTCAAAGACCTACAATCTAATTGCAAATCTTAGCCAGTCTGTTGTGGTGGTATGTATCAGATTCTTAGAATTCCTATCTTGGAATTAGCAATATGTACTATTTGTAAACAGTGGGACCACAAAGAAACAAACACATACTTTTTGCCTGTTTTTTTTAACACTGTATAGTCAGTAGCCATAATAATCTTTTTTCCTTCATCTGACTTTTCATTCTGTTACTGAGTGGATTAATGTGCTCTTTATTTAAACTGGTTCCCTGACAGGTTCTGTCAGGTCTTATAGATTGACCACTCATTGGTTTTGAGACTAGATGTCATCTCTAGTATGTATCTTTAGAGTAGACCCTTCTCCTTCAATTTGTATGGTAGGAAAAGCTACCTGGGCCTAAAATTTAAAACACAAATCTGCTTTCTGCTGTTTGACATTTGCTCACTTCATCTCTGTGTACCTGGTTTTCTACATTTTCTTTGACCAAACTGATTATCAAGAGGAGTGTTTGAATGTGGATATTTTTCTGAGACCCTTAAGGGAATACAGGTGCATATGTAATTAAAATAGTCACCTACTGACATTGAAGAATTGTGAAGCCAGTCAATGGTAGAGGTGGTAATTCTATAGAGGCTCTCCCCATCCAGTGGGATGTTATGTTTTACCAGAATGTTACATGAAATGGACAGATATTTCTGTCTTGGGGGTTTAGGGCACAACATTTCTGAGGAACTCTGACTCAATCTGTCCCTTCTCCTTTCACAGGGCAGCAAGGCGAACCCCATCCCTACTCACTGGAGCTCAGCTTTGATTTTTAACCTCCCTTCCCCACCCTTCCAGAACACACACATTCCCATTCCAAAATTGATTTTATAAAGACATTTTAAACATAATGATGCAACTTGGTGTGCACTACGGCAAATTTACAGGTGGTTTTTTTTTTCAATTGTTTCCAAAAACGGGACTTGGATTTAAGATGTAATTTTTAAATTTCTATTTCTATTTTTTCTGCAGCAATTGGGTTAGAGGAGGAGGAGCCTTTTAGCCTCTCATAAACTGACCTCTCTACTTCCTCGTGTATTTTTAAGATTGATTGATGATGTGGAAAGGGCTTTGCTTGTCTGCTACTGAGAACTTCACCCTTGGCGGTTTTTGTGGAAACTGCTTTTGGAAAGAGAAAAGAAATGAACTTTACTGACTTGACATTTTTGCACCTCCCGTTTTTCTAATCTGGGCTATTTTTATTTTTGTTTTTTTACAGTGAGATTTTTTTGATCTTCAGCTACAGTAAGTTATTCCAATTTTTTTTTTACATTTTTCCTGACTTTCCGCTGATTTCCTTTTTATTGTTGTTACTAGTTACTATTATTTATTATACTTAATGATGGTGATGATGATGATGATAATGACACTGATGATTTTTAACCGGATTAAAATCGAGTTTTTCTGAATGTTCATTAAGAATTTCTCCGGCCTCCTGATTGACTTTGGAGTTTTACATCTTGGGAGAGAAAGTGAAGGCATTAGCATTTTTAAGTGGATTGATCACATAAACCTTTTCTCTCCCAACCCTCCCCCCTTGCCCTTATCCCCTTCCCCACGCTGGAAAGAATTTTACTGGCTGTTAAGTCTGTGACCTTATTTTTCCTGATCTTTAACTTAACTGTTTTAGAGCATCTCTGGACGTCTGTATTTTTTATTTTTTTATTTTTGTTTTTTTTATTTTTAATCTTTCATTTGTTAAATTTTTAAACTGTGCTGCAATAAAATGTGTGTGGTATTACTTAACACCTATGATGGTGATGGCATTTTCCCAGAAAGCCATCCCCCTCCTGTTTCCCTTGAAATCCCATCCTGCTTTTCCTGTACACTACCCATCATCACAAACCACAAGCTGCAGCAACACGGATGCCCAGCCTGGAGCAGCAGCAGCCAGGATGACCTGGAGCCAGGGGGGCCTTCGGAACAGATGCACACCCTTCCTGGGTGATGGTAAGAGGTGTGAGGTCCACTTGGTTTCATTGGAAAGACTAGGAAGTAACACCTGTTTAAGTTGATGTCGTGCAGGTGATAGCTTCTGGAAATGTTTAGGTTAGGCTTTTGTGTGTGTATCTCAAAAGATGTTTCCTAAGGAAGAACCCTTCAGGGTTTTGTACACTAATGGAATTATGAGTGTCAAACTTGGGGTGCTGAGGGTTTTTCCTAAAGCAAAGAGCAGCTGAAGTTTACATATAGTTTAGAATGAAAATGACGTTTTAATGATCAGCAAGACAAAAATGTTAGGTATTCTTTTTTTCTTAGATTATTGCAAATTAGTAAACATTTTGTGTCATTTAGAGTAATCTTTACATTGTGACAATAAATTTGGATTGTATTTAGGCTTTTTTATCATTAAAATTTAGTGTGAATCAACCCACAAGAAACATGCTTTGATATTGAAGTGCTATCTGACTGGAAGGTTTTTTTTTTTAAAGAAAAGGATAAATAGACTTTTTAACCTCAGAAAGCAGGGAAATCTGTATAATCTCTGTATCCAAACCAGGAAAGATCAAGGATTGACCTCTTTTTCAGTGATTACTTGTGGCCCAGCTACATATTAGGGAATCGACTGTGTTCCAAAGGTTAATGAGACTGAATATTCACAAGAAAAATGCAGAGATTAATAAGAATGTGGATAGTCAAAGTGTTAAAAATAATAGCAGCCTGTAGAAATCACAGAGAGTAGGATGCAACTGAGTGACTAATACACGGTAATATTTTAACAACGGTGAAACGTTTTGATAATTCACTTGAGAGTTGCTTTAATGTTGAGCTGGGGTAAGGCCAGGAGAGAAGTAGAGTGGCTTTTAAAGGTATACTTAGCTGTGTGTACTGGAGTAAATCACATACTTGACCCCTCCCCTTACTCCTATTGAAAGTAAAATCTAGTTAAAGTGAAAACTGAAGGCAGCCTCAAAGGAAAACAAAATGGGAGAAAAGTAAAACGCTGTGAAGTTGCCTGGAAGAGGAATGGAAAATTTTCTTTTAGGTCCAGGTTTTATTGATATCGTTTTACAAATCCATTATTTCATGGGTCATGTTCTTCTGGTTTGCGGAATGCGAAAAGGTATAATAGTTCTTCGGGGACTCATAGCCTTGTGAGAGAGACTGATGGATGATATAATGTCACTGTGGTTAAAGGTAGGCACAGAGCCTATAGAACTGTGCAATAGATGGGCGCCTCATTGACTCTTTAAGAGTTCAGGAAAGGCTTTTAGAGAGTTAAGGCCAGGTTATAAAAATTTTAATACCGCGCCAAGGAATTTGTACTTGATCCAGAAACTGACGACTATTAAAAGATTCTGAATTGAGGAATGATATCAGATTTTCATTTTTAGAAATGTCATTGTAATAGCCATGAGGAAATGGCCGTAGAGGAGAATGAGATTGGAGTAGGTGATAAGTAAGAAACTGGAATAGAGGGAAGAATAATGACCTGGCTTTACTGGCCAGTTCACTGGGCAAATATCACTGCCAAAAGCAATGGTACTGGGATTAGGAACCAGTAAATTTAGGATTTGGTGGTGGCTGTGATACGGAGAGTGACAGATTTGGGAAGATTCCCAGCTTTCAAGTTAGAAATGTTGTTTATTAAACATTGGAGTGCTTATTCTGAAAATCACCATTAGGCTTGGGCATATACAGGTGAACAAAACATGCTGTCTCCTCCCCTCTTGAGTATTGTAGACCATTGAGAGAGAAGAGAATAGCACTTTCACAATCTAGATCCATGAAGGAAAAGAGATGATAGTTAAGGGAGCCAGATACAGATATGGCAATGAAAGGGTGCTGCCAGCAGAGAGACCTTAGGAGCTAAGTGTAAGTAGGACTAAAGACTAGATTAGAAGACCTGTTAAAATAGGCCACTGTCTATTCATCTCTTGAAGCAGATAGTAATCCTAGGCCTGAGGGCACTTGGCCCTGGTTTTACAAATAAGATTTCTTTGTGTGTATTAATGAACAAGAGTTTGAAGAGGATATTTAATTAGGCTTTAGGAAGTTAGTTATTTCTCTAACACCCCTGTTGAATCAGACCTGACATAATAGCTTTCCTATTTGAAAGGAAAAATGAAGTACAAAAACTTCAGTTTCTTGAAAGTGGTAAATGGGGAACTTACCATGTGTCCATTACTGTTAAAGTTCCTGTATTAATTATAACCTTATGTAAATATTACTGTCTTTTCACATTTCAGAGATGAGACTATTCAAGCACAGATTTGCATAATTTGCCCAAAGTTAGACATACCTAATAAATGTCAAGTGAAGCATGGATTCAACCCAGGCAGTTGAAACTATAGATATCAAGTCATAATCATACTAGACTGACTGTACATGACATGTGAAGTATTCTAGAAAAACATCTTTGATTAAAGTGCCTAAAACAAAAAACTGCTCTGGACTTCTGTTTTTAGCAAGTTTTAAGCAAAAAGTCACTGTTAAACTATTTTGTTCAGTTTACAACAGTTTAAATAGCATGACGTATCCAAGGTAGTTATTTGGGTAGATACAGGTTTGTAGTATGATTTTCAAGACTCTGGTTGTAGCAACATTCTTTAGGGAAATAAACAATTAACATTTAAAAGTGAGTTTCAGTTGGGAGAAAAAAAGTAATCATATAATTTATGGTTTTAAAAAATGTGTAACCCAGAGGGATTTACTAAATCCAGTGGTCCTTTTTCAGTCCTTATCAGTCTTGTTGGTATGATTTAACCAGTTGAGCTGCCACTTTTTGAAAATATTTTTTACGTAGCTTCCAGGTTTCATTCTCTTTCTGGCTATTCCTTCTCCCACTTAGCTCTGTGGTTCAGTTCTTCCACTTCACTTTTCTACTCATACTTCCCTGTGTCATTTCATTCAGTCACATGATTTTTTATACTGTCTATAAGCTGATGATGCCCAAACATGTATCACCAGCCTGGACTTCTCTTTATTGTCTCTATCCAGTTACCCAACTGACAGCTCCTGTGAGTGTACTTTTAAGTATATATCAGTTTAAAAGTCCAAAACTGGGCTCCTGCTGTTCTTCTCTCAAACCAGTTTCTTCTGCAGAGTGTTGCCATTTCAGTTAATGAAACTGGCGTTTTCAAGTTTACTTTGGTTAGCCATCCTTGACTTTTTTTTTTCTGTCATACCTCATCTTTGGCATTGTAGAAAACACTATCATTTCTGCCTTTTAATTCTAACAAGGATTCACCACTCATTCTGCTGTGACTTGATCCAATTTCAAGCCGTCATTTGTCTTTGGCAGATTATTACAATAGATTTATATTTCTTTTATACCTCTACCCCAGTGTGTGGTAGCTAGATTGATCCTATTAAAGTAATAATGTTTGACCTGAGTTTCTGGTTTGAAACTCACTTAATAGCTGCCTATTTCAGCATTCAGGTCAAAATTGTATTGTGATTTACAAGATGTGCTGTATGATCTGTTATGCACCTCCTCCTTGTTAATTGTATACTACTCTGCTTCAGCCACACTGGCCTCCTTAACTGAGATTTGAATATACTAAATGTTCCTACCTCAAAAGCCTTTTTTGGGTGGGGGTGGGGGCGGGGGGGTGGTTCTTCCCCAGACAGATTGGATTGCTCAGTTCATTTTCGTTCTTACTCAAAAGTCATCACCTCTGTTGTTTTCTCTCATTTAGCCTTCTAATTTCTCTTTAACACTTTTCATCAGCTCACATATTATAGAAGTTTATTTTCTACTGTGTAAGATAGAAATATCTGGAAAGATGCACGTGAAAACATCATTGATGGATTACTTCTGGACAAGCGGGAAGGACTTAGGGTTAGAAGGAAACTTGCTTTGTGTGGTCAAAGACCATTATTGAGCAACACAACAGTATTTTGCTTCTAATTAAACCTAAAACTCCTTGTTGTCGATATACTTCAGCTCTTTGATTTTATGTCTGAATATAAAGAGCATAACTGGCTTCTGTGGTAGTTTAGTAAGTGACTTTTTTTAGTTGTAAAAGCAGCCTTAAATTAGGTTTGCCTGTGATGGAATGAGTCCCATTTGAGGATGTAGGCTGCTGTATTGCTGGTGATGGGGCTTTAATAAAAATTTGAGAGAACTTGGTCATTTTTTAAGGATTTATTCTCCACTGGGAATACATAGCCATTTTTAAGCAGTAGCCATAGGGAAGGAAATGGCAAGCCACTCCAGTATCCTTGCCTGGAAAATCTCATGGACAGAGAAGTCTGGTGGGCTGCAGTCCATAGGGTTGCAGAGTTGGGCATGACTGAGCGACTAACACTTATAGTAGATTAAGGGCTTCCTCTGTGACTCAGTGGTGAAGAACCTGCCTGCAAATGCAGGAGACACAGGTTCCGTCCTTGGGTTGGGGAGATCCCCTGGATTAGGAAATGACAATCCACTCCAGTACTCTTGCCTGGAAAATTCCATGGACAGAGGAACCTGGTGGGCTTCATCTATGGAGTCACAAAGAGTTGGACACGACTGAGCACACATGTAGTA
This sequence comes from Bos taurus, assembly GCF_002263795.3. Lineage (NCBI taxonomy): Eukaryota > Metazoa > Chordata > Mammalia > Artiodactyla > Bovidae > Bos > Bos taurus. Next base: position 25,890,956 of record NC_037337.1, read on the forward strand.
GATGAAAGGGCATCTGAGTTTTTCTTCCTATCTAATCTGATTCCAGATTGACCTTTCTGAAATACTCTTCCTATTTATTGTTTACATTAACCTGTGGCTTTTGAGTTGGTTTCAGAACTAATATAGCTTCCTGGAAATTCATTGAACCAGTCTTAGGCTTTTCTAACTTGTCTGGAATAACATTTAGGAATAGTTGAATACATGTTAAATGAGAAATTTCCCTTAGTCCTCTTACTCAATTCTGAAAATTGTGTAACCATAGTGTGCTATAACTCCTTGAATTTTTAAATTTAAGGAAGTACAGTCTTTGCCTTAGTAGTTTTGTGATAACTTTAAAAAACTTTAGAGCTAAAATTGAGGTAATAAAGTGTTTTTTCCAAGGAAAAAATTTCCCTTGTTATCCTTGAAAGTTTGTTGGCTTCCTGTGTTGGAATTAACGGTTTGTGTTAAGATTTAGTTTTACTGAAACTAAAAAGGAAGACTAATCAAATGACTTGATTGATGTGAATTTTTAAAAGAAGTTACCCCCATCTTTATTTTGGCCTTAATCCAAATTAAGCAATGCATGCACATACAACATTTAGAAAATGCAATGGAGGCCCATCAAAAAGGCATACTTACCCATCCAGAATAAAAGTTTTGATGTGTCCTTTCAGACTTTTTTTTTTTGGTGTATGTATGCTTTTGAAAAAGTAATGTTCTACATATGACTCCTGTCTGTGGGATTTCCCAGGCAAGAATACTGGAGTGGGTTGCCATTTCCTCCTCCACGGGCTCTTCCTGACCCAGGGATTGAACCTGCCTCTCCTGTGTCTCCTGCATTGGCAGGCAGATCATTTACCACCGAACCACCTGGAAGGCCCCCTACATATGGCATATACATTTAAGTAGTCGTCTTTTTTTTTTCAGCATGAACGTAACATCAATATAAAATGTTATTAGATACAGCTCTCCTAAAGATTATAATAACTGCATAGTATTACATTGCATACTTACGCAGTGTTTTTGCTTAACCAGTACTCTATTGTTGAGTTCTTACGTTTTTCCTTTTAAAAGCAATTGAATAGTCTTACAGCTAAGATTTTGTGAATAACTCTTAGTTATTTGCTTAGAATTAAGCCCTAGAAGTATAACTGTTCAAGAGCATGCATGTTTTAAAAGCTGCAGTCTAGGTTGCTCTCTGAAAAAGGTAAAAACAGTTTACTTAATGTAAGTGACCACTAATATTTGACTTCTAATTTTGTTAATTTCTTGAGTCTCTTTCACTGTGTTTCAGGGTTTGGTCCTGAAATTTAAATGTTCTTCATGTTTGATAAGTCTATTAATTGAAGAGTAAGAATGTTTAAAGAGTTAATACATTTTCTGAGTAAAAGGCTCCCACCAGGTTAATTGCTACGAACTTGTCTGGCTTTGGCAAATTTGGGGTAATCTTGTTTTAATCTATACCTACATCCATTCCCTTCCCTTCATGTTTTTTTTTTTTTAATTTTATTTTAAAACTTTACAATATTGTATATAAATAATTGATTTATTTCATCTATAGCTATTTCATTGTTTCTTTGAAAGATAAGGACTCTTATCACACAAAAACATGTAGTAAAATATATTTGAAGACCCTAAGGTGGTACTCTTTGAGGACTGAGTAAGGCATTCTCTAGGTGTGTTTTTTCTATGGGAATGGTAGCTTGGATGACTGTTTTTTTGCTTACGTGTTAAGTTTTGCTTATTCCTTCCTAGAATTTGGAAACTTCTGTTAATCAGAGATAAGTGTAAAATTTTGAGTGAGAAGCTTGGTAATGATTATCCTCATGTGTGATAAAATTTGAGTTTTCAGGCTAGCAAAAGATGGAATTTGCTGTATTCCATATACATTTTGGGCTTCCCAAGTGGCACTAGTGGTAAAGAACCTGCCTGCCAACGCATGAGACGTAAGAAACTCTGGTTCAATCCCTGTGTTAGGAAGGTCCCCTGGAGGAAGAAATGGCAATCCACTCCAGTATTCTTGCTTGGAGAATGCCATGGACAGAGCAGCCTGGCAGGCTATAGTCGATAGGCTCACAGACAGACACGACTGAAGCAACTTAGCACACATACACATTTTACTACTAAATTCTAGGACTGTGCTTTAGTTGCTTGGGTCTGAGAGATGGAGAATGATGTAGTAACTTTAAGTTGGGTTTCCCTATTAAAAATTATTTTGTTGTACCATCAGATCTTTTGTTCTCAATTCAGAAATCCGTGACAGTTTTTCATGTTTGATCACAAAACCTGACTTCAACTGACATGAGATTATTTATAGTCTTTGTTATATTTAGTGACTATGCTTATGTATTAATTGCAGAAATGTTAATGTATTATATCTGGTAACTGGATGCTTTCCCAGATCCCGCTCGCTGTTACATAGCAAAATTATAGTATTATCTTTGCAAAATCTGAAAAATCTTGATTTTTTTCCTAATGTGTCTCCTGGTGAGACTTTAAAAAGTTTATTTGTTGTTACTAAAGGCTCAGTTTGAGTTCACCGATAACATTGAAGCTTTCTACAAGATAATAAATGAAGTCTTACGTGTAAGTATTGTTGACCCTTGCTATTCAGACTATGATCCACAGCAATAGCATATCATTAATCATCATCTGGAAGCTTTTTAGAATTACAGAATACCATGTCCTTCCCTTTCACTCCTTTTTATTACTTGGGAATTGGAAATTTTAATAGACTTTCTGATGAGTGTTTTTGCTCTTTGGGGAGCATAGTTGAGGGTCATAAAGTAGCCACATTTTATGTAAATTTGAGATAATGCAGTATTAAAGATGACTCATGTACAAATTTTGAATAATGACTCTTCCTAATTACAAATAGAATTAAAAATCAAGTAATTACCATCAGGCAATCTGAATAAATGGCTGAGCCACTTAAGCTAGTAATCAGATATACATGCCATCCTGAAATGTGTGTATTTTGAATTATCTGAGCTCTTAGGCAAATCATATGTAGTGTGACCAACGTGTAATTATTTCTTTGCAGTAAATGATAGCTGAAACATTTGAAAAATGTAACCTTGTAGGTCAAGGTGGCTCTGAAGTTATGACCATTTTTTCCTTTTCCCAGCTTTTGAGACATAAGAAAACAGAATAATGAATTTCTTTCACCTAGATTGCTATGTTTGCTTTTTCTCAAATGTTTTGCTGAAAACAGTCAAGATTTATTGGCCTTAGTGAAGTAATTCTTAATTCTTTTGCTGTGAAAAGCATTCTCTTACATACTCCTAATGCTTATAGATTCAGGAACTTTTTTTCAAATGGTTTAAAATATTCTGAGGAAACAGTTGTTGATGGGGAGTTTTCCTGTATAGAAGTTGTTTTAGTTAAGAATATGGTGGGTTTTTTAATGCTGTATTTTTTCCCCTACCCCCTAAAGTGTGATGTAATAACACTCATAGAATAGAGGTGACTTAACATTTAATGATGGGTGAGGAGGACGCATTAGGAGTATGGAATTAACTGATAGAAACTACTAAACATAAAATAGATAAGCAAGGATTTAACTGTTTAGTAAATACAGGTGGCATTGTGGGTGAAGAACCTGCCTGCCAATGCAGGTTAGATGTAAGAGATGGGGTTTCAATCCCTGGGTCAGGAAGATTGCCTGGAGGAGGGCATAGCAGCACATTTAACTATTTTTGCCTGGAGAATCCCATGGACAGAGGAGCCTGGCAGGCTGCATTGCATACTGTCGCATGAGTTGGACGTGACTGAAGCGACTAAGCACGTGTACACAGGGAATTATACCCAATATCTCTCTGTGTTGGGACTGCCAACAGACATAGAATGAGAAACACCAAATTACAGAATGCAACATCTAGTGAAAGTTTTGTTGTCCTAAAGATGCCCATTTCCTTGATTTTACATAGATCTGAATTTCATTAAGGAGGGGAAGCACTCAACTTTTCTAACTTCTGTTAAGAAATTTATAGAAAAACATTGATGACTACACCAAGCCATATAATCATTAAATTCCAGGGTAGCATGAAGCTATCTTTACAGAACGAAAAAATTAAGAACTGTTACAGTATTAAAGAAAAATTTGGAGAAAAGAGTATTCTAAAACCTCATGATCTTACCACATCCTGAGATGTCTAACACTTTAGTGTGTTGTCTTCTAGATAATTTATATATTGTGTATGCTTAACATCTTGAAAATCTCTTGGTATCAAGTTTTTTTTTTTATTATTATATATATTTTTGGCTGTGCCATGCAGCTTGCAGGGTCTTATTTCCCCAGCCAGGGATGAGCTTGTGCCCCCTCCAGTGGAAGTATGGATTCTTAACTGCTGGACTGACAGAATTCCCAATTAGTTATTTTTTTAAAGTTGCTGCTTGTTTCCAGTTAGACTGATGTACTGAAATTCATTTAGTTTCATATTATGTGTTTATTTTCCAATTTTTCACTGTAGTATGTCCACATCCTTGATTCCTTCAGATAAGTTCTCAGAGGTAAGATTATTGAGTCACAGAACATGCATGAGGTTTTTTTTTTTTTTTTTTTTTTAAGAACATGTACAATTTTAAGGCTTTGATAAAATAGTCCACTTCTGAATATACCGTTACCTGTTCATACTGTCAGAAATAACGTGTGAAAATTTCAATTTAAAATATTTCTACTTGTTTGGTAGGTATAGTGTTTGGTTTAATTTTTAATCACCTTTTGTGTCCTTGTGTCTATGTCCCATTTTTTATTGGTATGTACCAATAATAGAAAATGATGTAGTAGTAAGAGCAGCTGCAGTGGCTACACTTGCTGTGTGCCAGGCACCATGTTCAGTGTTTTCTGTATCTTCACTTACACCTCATACCTATCCTTTGAGAAAAGTGCTTTCAACGATACTCATTTTATGATGGAAGAATCTGGTGTTTGAAAGGATTGGCTTTCCAGAGGGAAGTCCACACCACTTATGTGGTTAAGTTTGAAATTGGAATGTCTTTATTTTTTAATATACAGTATTAGCTTAAATTGTTGTGGACAAATACATATTGCACACATTCATCAGTTTTTTGCTTTTTAATGAGGGTATATTTTAGTATGGGGATGTCTCTTTCGTATTTTCTATTCAGGAAGTTCTCACGTCAAAGTTAGTTACTCCTTTAAATGTAGTTCAGTCACAATGGGCATGGCGTGACGGTGGGGATAGGTATCTTTGTATATACCTTTTCAGTTGAAATATTTTTTGAAATAGGGTAGTCTAAACTTTCATAGTTACTAACTTGGCTCTTAGAAGTAAACCTGGTTAGAGCTTTTCAGTATACAGAACATTCGCAGAAAGGTTTTTCAGTTGAGATTAATCTTATTAATTATCATTTCAAAACTAAAATACGGCATAAAAAAAACTTTTGAAAGAAAATTGTGTTAATCTTTGTTGTTCATTCGCTAAGTCATTTCTGACTCTTTGCAACCCCATGGACCGCAGCACACCAGCCTTCCCTGTCCTTCACTCTCTCCCACAGTTTGCTCAAACTCACGTACATTGAGTAGGTGATGCCATCCAGCCATCTCATCCTCTGTTACCTGTTTTCCTGGCTTTAATCTTTCCACCATTACAGTCTTTTCCAGTGAGTCAGCTCTTCTTATCAGGTAGACCGAGGAGTGGGTCTTCAGTGTCAGTCCTTCCAATGAATATTCAGGGTTGATTTCCTTTAGGATGGACTGGTTGGATCTCCTTGCAGTCCAAGGGACTCTCAAGAGTCTTCTCCAACACCACAGTTCAAAAGCATCAATTTTTCAGTGCTCAGCTGCCTTTATGGTCCAGCTGTCACATCCAAACATGACTACTGAAGAAACCATAGCTTTGATTATACGGACTTTTGTCAGCAAAATGATGTCTCTGCTTTTTAATATGCTGTCTAGGTTTGTCATAGCCTTTCTTCCAAGGTGCAAGCGTCTTTTTAATTTTGTGGCTGCAGTTACCATCCACAGTGATTTTGGAGCCCAAGAAAGTAAAATCTGTCACAGTTTCCACTTTTTCCTCTTCTGTTTGCCTTGAAGTGATGGGACCAGATGCCATGATCTTCCCTTTTTGAATATTGAGTTTTAAGCCAGCTTTTTCACTCTCTTCTTTCACCCTCATCAAGAGACTCTTTAGTTCCTCTTCACTTTCTGCCACTAAGGTAGTATCATCTGCATATCTGAAGTTGATAATTCTCCTGGCAATCTTGATTCCAGCTTGTGATGTTCAGTGTTTCTCATAATGTACTCTTCATGGAAGTTAAATAATCAGAGTGACAGCATACAGCCTTGACATACTCCTTTCCCAATTTGAATGAGTTTGTTGTTCATGCCCACTTCTAACTGCTGCTTCTTGACCTACATACAGCTTTCTCAGGAGACAGGTCAGATATTCCCATCTCTTTAAGAATTTTCCAGTTGGTTGTGATCCACACAGTAGCTCAGCTGGTAAAGAATCTGCCTGCAATGCAGGAGATCACAGTTAAATGCCTGGGTTGGGAAGATCCCCTGGAGAAGGGATAAGCTACCCACCCACTCCAGTATTCTTGGGTTTCCCTGGTGGCTCAGATGGTAAAGAATCCGCCTGCAGTGCGGAAGGCCTGGGTTGGGAAGATCCCCTGGAGAGGAAACAGCTACCCACTCCAGTATACTGGCCTGGAGAATTTCATCGACAGAGGAGCCTGATGGGCTACAGTCCATGGGGTCGCAGAGTTGGACAGGACTGAGCAACTTTGACTTTCACACAATCAAAGACTTAACATAGTATAGCTTTAGTGTGTTAATCTTACTAAACTTTAAAATGACGAATGAGCCCGCTTATAGTATGTTGAAAAAATCTGGAGAATTGGGAGAGACTGTTAATACTTCACACAACAAAGTTTGAAATTTTCTTCAGGTTGGAACCAAGGACTAAGAATTAGATAGAAGAGGATTAAATAGTATATGAAATGCAGAGTCTTGCACTTAACAATGAATTCTGCAGATATTGACAGTGCTAAAGATAACAGACATGATAGCATCTGGGTAGCATCTAGAATGTGGTTCAGAGCCTGTTAAGTTTTAGAATTGAGTATCTTTTTCAGGTTGTGAATTCCTTGACTTAAGTGGCAATTCAAGAAGTTTGATGATTAATCATCCTCAGAAGAATTTGGGGACATTGATCTATGTGATTTAGTTTTTTTTTGTCATTGAGGTCTGTTGCAGTATACTTTTACAGGAACAGTCTTTTATTATCATGAAATACTTATTAAAACTTGGAAACATGCAGAGAAAATATTTACTTAACAGCATCAGCACTCAGAGATAACTATTACCAATATTTTAATGTTTTGATCCATTTTCTTGTCTCATTAGCTATAGATATATCTAATCTCTATATATGTTTTATATTCTTTTAACATCTTTACCAGTATGTGAACTGTCTACAACATGTTTTTGTTAAAAAGCTAATCTTTTTTTACTTTGTCCAGGAATTTACAAAACATCTTTTGTTTCTCTTTAGATTCCAAAATAGGAATTTATTTAATGTCATCAGTTGCTTAATTAGTACAAATTTATTGACCTCCCTATTGCTTAGCACTTAGCTTTAATTAAGATTTTTTTTTTTTAAAGAGCTTTTTAAAAAATTAGTTTTTGCTGGAGTAGCTTTACAAAGGATTTTCAAATGAGCTTACAGAAACATATACTAGTTTTACTTAGTTACAGCAGTGTTAGTGCCAGTTTCCTCCTCTACCCCACTGGATGATCATTCTGCATATCTGACAGAAAAAACTGTTTTGGGGGGAACTGGCTCAAGAGTGTGTTGTGGTATGTATTTCTTTTCCATTTGCTGTGATAGGTTCTTTAAAAAAAAGAAAAAACTTGAACAGGTAATGTGTACTTCTGTAAAATAAGCCATTCTTGTCTCAGCCTTCCTGTTCTTGTTCTGGTAACAACTGTCTAAATGTACCGTGTTTGATCTGTGTCTTTCCCCCTCCTGAATGATACTAAAGTTACAGGCGTGATACTTGAGATGGGAACTGCAACAAGGCAAACATTGATTCAGTATTATCTCTTACACTATCTGCATTAAATTTCTCTTGTTTTCACAGAAAAGATCTCTTTCCCATGGTGTTGCTTTCTTAATCTTCCTACTCTTGAGGAGTCCTAACAAGTTGTGTTGTATAATGTCCCCACAGACTTGAAATCTGATTGTCCCTGTTGTATTGATTCAAGCCAAATATTTTACTAAGAATATTGCTTAGGTGACATACGTTTATTTCGTCAAATCAGGAAGCATATGTTAGATCACTTCATATAAGTGGTGACTCATTTCTATAGTAGTAGAGGTACTTTTTTTTTCCTTTTATAGTTAACAGTCAGTCATACTTGGAATCCATGTAAATCCTATTGTACTCTCAACAGTCTCTTCACCCAGTGCTTTTGCCATATATTGACAGTTGTCTGAATCAGTTCTTATATTGGTATAATCGTCACTGATTTAACAGGTTGTGGTCTGAGTCTTTTTCAATATACTTTTCTTAAAACACTTCTTCATGTTAACAGTTTATTATTTTATTCCCCTTTTTTGTTGCTCATAACTTTTGGGGGGACCATTTTGTCTTACTGTTTTGACAGTTATGATACTTCTGGCCTGTAGAGTGAGACTGGTCTACGTTTGTTTAGATGGCTGTGGGGTACCATTTTTACTTTTAATCTGTTTTTGTTTTTCAGTTTTAATATTTTTATAATTGGTTCTGGAAGTATAGTTGATTGACAGTGTTGTATTAGTTTCAGGTGTACAATGAAGTGATTCAGTTCCATGTAGTTTATCTTAAAATGGTCAATTTGGTGTTCTTGTGGCCTGAAAGTACCACCATGTGCTATTTTTTCATGTTAATAGTCTTTACATGATAGTCTTTACCTTGGGACTGTGTCTGTGGTTTGATAAATAATTAGCTTTGGGAATGAGCAAATTACAGTCCTTTGGTATCCTAGGAAGATTGATTCTAGGACCCTGGCAGATAACCAGATTCTGGGATGCTCAAGTCCCTTGTATAAAATGGTATATTTTATATACACCATTTGTGTATTTGCATATAATCTATACACATCCTCTCATATACTTTGTTTCTAGATTACTTATACTACCAAATATAATATTATAATTATATTAATAATACCTTAATGTAGTATAGTTGTAAAGAAAATACAATGTAAAAAAAGTAAATTTGTATGTTAATGCATATATATGGAACCTAGAAGAATAGTATAAATGGTCTTATCTTCAAAGAGGAAATAGAGACACAGAGAACAAACATGGATACTATGGGGAAGGGGATGTGAACTGGTAGATTGGGATTAACATATATACACTACTATGTATAAAATAGATAACTAATGAGAACTTCCTGTGTAGCACAAGAAACCCTACTTGGTGCTCTGTGGTGACCTAAATGGGAAGGAAATCCAGAAAGGGGGCTCTTTGTACACGTTATGGATGATTCACTTTGCTACACAGCAGTGTAAAGCAACTATATTCCAAAAAAAGGAAAATCAGTATGTGTCAGAAGCACCAAACACAGTGCTTAGTGGGGTATTGTACATTACAGTTAATTCATTTAAAGACAGTGGCTGGCTGGCTGCTTGCATAAACAAAGCAGTACCTGCTCTGTGCCAGTTCATATATTCTACTGTTGAAAATGTTCTGAAAATAAAACATACCTGAGTTAAAAAAAAAAAAAAGTAAATATAGTGTAAATGTTATATAAATGGTGTGTAGCAAATTCAAGTTTGGGGTTTTGGAACTTATAAATTTTCCCCCATAATATTTTTTGATCCATGATTGTTTAGATCTACAGATGCAGAATCTGCAGATAGGGAGGGCCACCTGTACACTGGACAACTTTCTACAGACATGGGCAGTTTATTGTTGCCTGCTGAAGGAGGCCAGAGGGAAATAGTTGATGAATGCAGTGAAGACACATAGGAAGCAGAGAATATGATAGGGGTGGGGAAGAATAACAGGAAAGTAGTGTGAAAGGGACTTAAAGGGGCAAAATAGGAGCTTAAGTGTGTTAAAGGAAAGCAGTTCAGATCAGGTGATGTTGCTCTAAGTAGGCAGAGAAATTTATAGTATCTAAGAGGTACTGAGAAACTCTTGATAAGAAATTGTGAAAGACAGTGTGAGATAGGAAGTCTTTGGATTCAAGAAGATGGCTATCATTTAAAAAATTTGTCAACTCATTGCTGCCATCTAGTGACACTTTGTCTTTAAACTACTTCAGAGAAAGGAAATAGCATATTAGGCATATGGGAGTTGCACACCGTAACTCAAACTTCAAGATGAACAGTTGAAAATAAATAAAATTGACAGGTCAGCTTGTGTTCCAACTCCATTCCAAATCTACGTGATGTAGATTTCATGAGTTTTGGTATAGGATATGAGTGATGTGGTAGAATTGGTGATAGAAACACATTTCTGTATCCATGAATCTTGAGCAGTTCTTACCCTTCATAGAGCCACTCATTGCTTTTACTGCTTCAACATAAAACATAATCAAATGGACACATACATCCTTTGGTGTAATCAAGTAACTCAATATTCTTGGTTTTGACTTTTACTCACCAATCTTAGTAATTCTTTGATGATAAAAAATTGTGAAAATAACCTGGGGTGAAAAGATAGCAAGCACACACACATGTATGCATCTATTAAGTAGAGGTTTGAATTCTACCACCCTGTAACCTCTAGGGAAATACTCAATCTTTTTCCGTTTATACTGTGATGGGATTCTGCTTTTCTGGAAACCACTTGATGTCTGCTACTGAGTTGAAACAGTTCACAGAGTAACCAAAGAGTCAGTCATTCCAGAAATACTTCCCTATTTGGTTTTAATCTTTGAAACTAATTTTAGGAAAGAAATTGATTATGGTGTGTTTTTTATTCTATGTGCTTTTATTTACTTACAATCTTTAAAAAGTTAGGAGAAATTGACTTGTCCGATAAGGGTGACTCCAAAATGTAAACTTCTGTGACCCATGAGGCACCCTCAAATACACTCATTTAGATCTATTTCGTTTCTATTTGTCTTTAAAACAAAAAAAAACCCAGCTTAATGAATTATTATAAAGCAAAAGCCCTGTAGCATCTACTCAGGTTGAGAAAATAGAACTTTGCCAGCAAGGTTTATAGTTTGGAATGATTCTGTGGCAGTCCAGAAGTAAATGGAGTATATTTAAGGAAAGAAAATGTGATTCAGTGATTTTACACCCATTGAAACTGACAGATACAAAGGACACAGGCAAACTGTTACTAAAGTTGCAGGAACTGATAAAACTATTTTCAAGCTGTTTCTAAATAATAATGTTAAGGATAAGCTTGAGTTACCATTAATCCCTAGAGAGATCTGGTAGAATTTTTAGCATGAATAACATTACAAAAAGATACTACTACTTGAATATAACCTTGCAGAAGTGTCACACGTGAGTCTGATCAAACCTTTGGTCACAGCTTCCAATTTCTGAAAATACGAAATATGTGGAATTATGCTAAAGGTATGAAATTTTAAAAAACTGCAGGACAAATGCTCAAGATTCTTCAACAGATAAATGTTAAAGGGGAACTTATCTAAAAAGAGCATTAAAAGACATCAAATCTGTATCAGTGGGTAAGAGTATTACTACCCAGGGCTACACATTAGGTAGTAGAATTATTTTAAAAGGAAGAAAGTGATTTTACTGTGAAGTTAGTAGTTTTAGGAGGAGGAGGGAAGGGATTGAGAAAGGAATGCACATGGGGCTTCTAAGTATTGAGATTCTGTAGAGACTTGAGCTGCGTTAGCACCTATGGACAGTTTTACTGCAGTACCTTGTACTCACCCACTGTTGACTCAGGCAAGACCCTCCCTGTTGAAACTGCTTTTCCTAACATTTGTTCTTTTCCTTTCCAGTACATACTACCTGGATATTTTGATGTTCTTCAGTTTTCTGGCACTTCTAGGCGCCTAGTTACTTCTTCTGCTTCTCCCACAGTGATATATAACATGCATGTTAGCTTCTGACTTGCCCTTACCACTGTGCATTATGGAGTTTTGTTTGGGATGCATTGACACAAAGTTGTATTCTGTATGCTCTTCATAGGTTTTTGCTTTACTCACAATTAATTTCTTCTTCTTAAACTCAAGGAGAGGGATTTACCTGGTGGTCCTGTGGTTGAGAATCTGCTTTCCAGTACAGGAGCCTGAGTTTGTTCCCTGGTCGGGGAACTGGAAATGACCCCACATGCTGCAACTAAGATTTTGCAGACCACAACTAGAGATCCTATATGCTGGGGCAGAGATCCAAGATCCTGCCTGCCACAAATAAATAAATACTAAAGAAGAAACTCAGGGAGCTTTTACCTGGATTTATCACTTGTGTGTATATATGTGTGTGTGTGTGTGTGTGTATATATTTTTTGTGAAAAAATTTGCTGAAAACTGGCTTATGTCTCCACTTAAAATAATAGCAAACCTTAAGAGCCACGCAGAAGTATTATTTGAAACCAGTTAGGCCTCTTAGAGAAGGCAACGGCACCCCACTCTAGTACTCTTGCCCAGAAAAATCCCATGGACGGAGGAGCCTGGTAGGCTGCCATGGGGTCACGAAGAGTTGGACACGACTGAGCGACTTCACTTTCACTTTTCACTTTCATGCATTGGAGAAGGAAATGGCACCCCACTCCAGTGTTCTTGCCTGGAAAATCCCAGGGACGGGGGAGCCTGGTGGTCTGCTGTCTACTGGGTCACACAGTCGGACACAACTGAAGCAATTTAGCAGCAGCAGCAGCAGGCCTCTTAGTAGGTTTCTGTTTTGATTCCTCTTGGAGTTGTAAGGCTTTTTGGTGTTCCTGCTTAAGTTGAAAGGCTGTTAGTGGTTCTGAGTAGCCACTGTTAGGTTAATTTTTACTGCTGAGTGTCAAAAAAAATTGTAAAGATACAATTTAGAAACTCCAATAAAGGCAGGCTGTTTCCTGAATTTCAGAAGGCTAGGAGCTTTAAAGTTTTAGACTCAGTATGTGTGTGAAAAGACAAGATATTTGAAGGGTCAGAATGGTAGTGGTCATGTGTAAATGTTATACCATCTTTTTTTTTTTACATGTATATAAGACCTTTACATAATCCACAAGAACTAGTTTGTCATTTTCTTCTTGAGGATTGGAAAGTTATGGCACCCCACTCCAGTACTCTTGCCTGGAAAATCCCATGGGCGGAGGAGCCTGGTAGGCTGAGTCCACAGGGTCGCAAAGAGTCAACGCGACTGAGCGACTTCACTTTCACTTTTCACTTCCATGCATTGGAGAAGGAAATGGCAGCCCACTCCAGTGTTTTTGCCTGGAGAATCCCAGGGACGGGGGAGCCTGGTGGGCTGCTGTCTATGGGGTCTCACAGAGTCGGACACGACTGAAGTGATTTAGCAGCAGCAGCAGCAGCAGCAGACACTGCTATTCAGTACCTTTCAAGGGGTTAAATGGGAAACAACCTTAAGAATGTTATTCTAAATCTAGGGTAGATCCCATCTTAAGCCCTGTTTAACTTTGGTGGTTGGAGTGGGAAGGAGCAGAAGATGAAAAGCTGATAGAAAAGTTAAAGAATATCAAAACATCTTGCACTTTAAAAGACCTAAAATGATTTCGTGAATCGCCACATGGTTACAGACTATGCCTCTGTAACATATATAAAAATAATTTTTGTTTTGAAATGGTCTGAGCAAAGTTGTGTTTTCTTCCTTAACTGCTTCTGGTTCTTTTTTGATTAAGGCAGTGTTCTACCTTCTAGTTTTATCATCATCACCATCCAGCATTATTAAATGTCCTAGCTATATTTTGTACTGTTTTTACATAAAGAATCATAACGTTCTGTAAAAATGATATTGATATTTAAGTATCTGTTGGATGCTATAAATCAATCAAAGTACCTGGAAATAGGTTATTTCCAGAGTGAATGAGTTGGTTCTATTTATTGCCTTCATATAATAAAGTTAATTAAACTTTAAGGGCAGAGTGTCACTTGTCCACATTCATCTAGCTAAAGAATAGTTTGTGGGCAGAAACTGGACTTCTTTATGTGGCAATGAGTGAGACTCAATAAAAGCAACATGCAAAAAGGTGGAGTTATTGATAGATGGCAAGGGATGGTTCGATTAGCATGACTGGGACAGTGAAAAACAGAAATTTATGGTAGAGAGATTAGGTTCTGATTTGCTTGAGGAATTTTAAATAGTGAAGTCACTTGGGATTAATAATTTCCAAGAGGATTGTGTGTATTATGTGAAGAGGAATTTTCCCCCCTTGAAGTGATACTCTAGCAGGAATATATTACAGAAGAGGAGGTTGAATTTCTATAAGGATATATATTCATGGGCTCAAGTCTCTGAATACTAATAAACTTGATGCTGTGAGATCCATTTTGTTTAAGTTGACTGATAACTGTAGGTAGAATGGTTCAAAATAAGAGTAGAACAGGTTTTTACCAAGGATTATTTTGTTTTTAGCATCTTTTCACCTGAATGCATTTTTTTCCCCTCTCAGTTTTTCAGCTTTGTGAGGCACCATATCATCAAAGACAATGGCCAGCAATGTTACCAACAAGACGGATCCTCGCTCCATGAACTCTCGTGTATTCATTGGGAATCTCAATACCCTTGTGGTCAAGAAATCTGACGTGGAAGCAATCTTCTCAAAATACGGCAAAATCGTGGGTTGCTCTGTTCATAAGGGCTTTGCCTTCGTTCAGTATGTTAATGAGAGAAATGCCCGGGCTGCTGTGGCAGGAGAGGATGGCAGAATGATTGCTGGCCAGGTTTTAGGTAAGATCTGTGTTGAATTAATTTTTCATTGATTATGTAATTCAGATCTGGAAGTTTTTCTGTTCATGTTTTCTTTCTCTTTCTCTCCCTCTCCATAAAAGCTGTTCGTCAGAGAGGTGTTCTGCGTGTTATGTCTGACATCAGCCTAATAAAAATTAAAAATCAGGTTTATAGGTCTAAAGAGAATTTTAGACCTATAAAATCTTACCATTTGGTGTAGTAGAAACTGGATAACCCTTAGTTGGCAGTCTTGAGTAAAGTAGGAGAGAGAGGAACAATACTTCATCAGGTACTTTTGCTGCCTAAAATGTCTGTGTCATTTTGAACACAGTCGACTGGGTAAAGACAACAGAGCTTAGTCATGTGCTCTAGAGTCAGATATATGTTAGGGCCTTATAACTATGTGTTGGGCAGCCTACATAGCTTTTCTTTGTTAAAATGTGTGTGTGCGTGCATGCGCTACCTCGGTTTATTATCTATTCCTGAAGGTAATACTACTATGTGGTTGTCAAGAGAATTTAGATAACATGAGAGGATTAATTGAGGTGATTCATAATAAAAGGTTGTCTTATTTTAGTTCCCCAGTAGGGTTCGCCTCTGATCTAGCATGTTGAAATTTTTGAGAAATGAGATCTGAGCTCTATTCAGACAATTTATATTCTAAACTTGAGATCTCATTACATATGTTTCAGTCCTTTGCAAATTGTTGTTTGAAACTTGAGATATCTCATCTTTGGCCAGTGGATAGATCACCTTTAAGTTGGTTCCTGTGTCCTTGAGACCTTACTCTTGTGATACTACATTTCTTCTTGCTTACTGCACCACAGGATATTCTGGGTCATCTGTGTATCTTATAAGAGTGTTGGCTCCTTTTAATGGGAGTTATTTGGAAACCCACTCCCTGTATACTAGGAGTGTTTATTGAATTTTAATTGCATCTTGTTAGTTTCAGTGGGCAGAATAGGGGACACTTAGGTTTTTAAGAAAACAAAACGTCAGATTTTTATGTGCACATTGTGCCACAGCCTCAAGCAATCATATCTCTGTTTTTATCAAAATTACTCGATTTTGGATATTGACTTAATACAGTTTTCCCTTGATGGAATAATACATGTTTGAACTGCATGGATTCACATCTACATGGATTTTTTTTTTTTTAATGTGTATTAACATTACTACAAGAGCATTGGTAGAATCCCAGTGCAAAACCACAGATAATGAAGGGCCAACTGTAAATTTATATGCAGATTTTCCACTATACAGAGGGTCAGGGCCCTAACTCCCACGTTGTTCAAGTGTCAACTGTACTATAGTTTAGAATATCACGAAATAATTCTATGAGGTTGTAAAATCAGTTGGATACACAATGTAGTTAACCTTGTTACTACATTTTTTAAACTGCTTTAAAAAAGCCTACCTTTAGTTTTATAAAATCTTACGATTCCAGAGTCAAAACTGTAAAAGTAGGGTTGTTACAAACATTAATTACTAAAAATTAGAAATGAGTTTAGTGAACTAAGAACTCTGAAGATTATTCATAAATGTAATGGTGTTTAGCAGATAAGACAATGTACTTAAAAATCTTTTTCCAGTGGTCACTTGATGAACTGAGTTTTGGAGAGCTGGCTAGCTTTTATTTAATTGTTTTTTTGAGAAATTATCTCATCTGTTAAAATATTTGGGGGAACATGAATTCTTTGATAGGTAGTGGGTGGCATGGTGAGTGACTGGGCAGTTTGGCATAGATGTTTTAAAAATTATGTTGTATAAGGAAACTAGAATTGTTTTCTTTCGATTCTTTGCCTTGGAGTGTGTGCATGCATATGAAGATTTACTTTTATAACTGTTTACTTATAAGCAGTTCACTGTACAGTGTTTATTTTTTAATGCAACTTTTCAGTTTATCCTATTTGTAAGGAGAATAAAAATCCCCAGTTTCTCATTGAGGTGTTCAAGTCGAGGGTAAAAGGTATTAAAGGTACTTCATGTGTTTTGCATTTCTGTTTTGTTGTTACAGAACAGAGGACAAAGAAATGGAGGATTAAGTCCTAACCTTGTAAAAAAAATCTTGAGCATATTTTATATAACAAGGAAAGATGAGATACATCATTTGACTTTTGTTAATTATATGGCCATGTACACTCTAGAAAGGTGCAGTTTGAGACACCTCCCTCCCAACAGAGTTGTCAATAAAGTTTTTTTTTCCTCCCCCAGATATTAATCTGGCTGCAGAGCCAAAAGTGAACCGAGGAAAAGCAGGTGTGAAACGATCTGCAGCGGAGATGTACGGGTCAGTACCAGAACACCCTTCTCCGTCCCCTCTACTCAGGTCCGGAACTTTATTATTTATAACTGCATTGTGTCCATCAGTGGGCATCTTCTCTATCTGTTTTCTGGATGTGGGGAGGGTTAACTGTAGTATGTTTTATGTATGTGAAAGGACTGCTTTATTAATTTTGTGTTAATAGGCTTCATTTTACCCCATTTCCCAGAAAGTTGTTGGAATTCCTGAGATTTTTTACTATTAAAGAGTAGTTTGTTATTTAAAGTGTTAGTTGCTCAGTTGTGTCTGACTCTCTCGTGACCCCATGGACTGTAGCCTGTCGGGCTCCTCTGTCCAATGGGATTTCCCAGACAAGAATAGTGGAGTGTGTTGCCATTGCCTTCTCCAGGGAATCTTCCTGACCAAGGGATCAAACCCAGGTCTCCTGCATTGCCAGCAGATTGCTTAGTATCTGAGCCACCAGGGAAGCCCTACTAGTATAAATTAAATTCCTTCAAAAGGAGTTACTTAGCTTCCGAGAAGCTGGGGAGGGAGTAAGAAAGGGAAAGAGGATGACATAAGAATGTTTAATTTACTATTGTGTTTTTCCATATTCTTATTTTAGCTCTTATGTGTTGTCATTTTAGCAATCTTATGGCTAAATTTGTAGTTTGGCCACTGTATGTCCAGTGGCCTAAAGTGGTTGGAATTTAGTGATCTGTTGCTTAATGATTGGGCATTAGTCCGTGCTAATCTTGTTGATCTATTTGTTGGGTTGGTTTAGGGTGGGGTTTTTTTTTTTTTTTTTTTCCCATCTGCTGTTGTCAACAGCTCCAAATTAATCCTCTTTGGTATTTGTTTTTCAGCTCATCTTTTGACTTGGACTATGACTTTCAACGGGATTATTATGACAGGTATGTTTAAGATGTTTTCTCTTCCAATTAGAGGCTGTCTAGTGAGAATCATTTATTTTTCTATTTTGTGGTAATGTTCTATTTTGTAGTAACGAATAACAAACATGTTTTCAAATAAAGCCCCCTCTTTTCTGTCAGAACATAATGAAAAAAAAGTGTGTTGTTCAGTCGTGTTTGACTCTTAGTAGCCCCATGGACTGTAGCCATCCAGGCTCCTCTGTCCATGGAATTCTCCAGTCAAGAATATTGACTGGAATGGGTTGCCATTCCCTTCTCCAGGGGATCTTCCTCATCCAGGGTCTAACCCAGGTCTTTCACATTGCAGGCAGATTCTTTACCATCTGAGCCACCAGGAAGCCTAATGGAAAAATAACTTCTGCAAATCATTAGACTAGATAAGGGTTATTTTTTTGTTGATTTTATAGAACCAGTTTATATATATACTGACAAAGCATATGGAGACATGACAGGGCAAATGTCCAATATTTTCTGGACTAACACTTTTTCTTGACAAGTCAGTTTTTTGTTTTAATTTGTGCCACATAAATGTAAGGACTGACTTGCCTAATGATAAGTGGAGCAGTCTCATGTTCTCTATTATTTTTTTTGCATATTAGCTACTTAGATTTGCATTGTAGACGATTACAGCAAAACTATAAAAAAAAGATTCCTTAAAATTTCAGTAATCTTTAAGCAAACCAACCAATGCAGAATAGGATACAATAAGCATAGGTAATGAATTTACAATGCAGTATTGTAGATTGAAGATGATGATACAGTTTTAAAAGGCAGAGGGATTGGAATAATGGTTTCTTATGCCTCCAGAATAGCATTTATATTTGAAAAATCATGAGAAAGTTGATATAGATGCATCATCTCATTCTAAGTAAGGTTGGGAAAGGTTGTTTTAAGTGATGAATTTTGAAATTGAGTAAAAGAGATAGCAAGGAATAATGAAAACACTGAGATGTTTACAGAAATACTTTCATATGTCTTACCACTGCTATTTGGTCTTAAAAATTGATAACAACACCACTGTTGGCCTCACTAGTTTTTCAAGAGTGAGAGAATACCTTTAGTTGTTAATCTGTATTACTTGGTATTATAGAGTGACAGTGAAAAGTAATGTTTTTGACCTTCCATTCTAAACTTGGCCAATAAAAAAAGATTTCTGATGACTGAGTAACCAAACAGTGGCTTAATGAAGAGCTCCTTCAAATATATACTGAGGTCTAGTAGGGAAAACAAGCATGTTTACTTAAGAATGGAAAAACTTAGGAAAATGGTAGTATCAGTTTTCTCGGAAGTCATCCTGAAGATACTTTGTTCACAAGGTTAAGATATTTATTATCCTTAGTAACATCATAAATTAGATTCTTTAAAAGAAGATGGGAAATTGGCTCTGAGATGTGCTGAAAGCTCTGTGTCCTGTTATATAAGTGGGGGTTAAATCAGTCTGCTTAGTCACACCATTAAGAACATGAAATTCACATGAATATTTTAAGACATACATTTGGCATTTCTACCGCCTATTGTTACATTAGGGCTGCGGCTGATAGAGGAATCCAAAGGCTTAGTCACTTAGCAGAAAGGATTATGACCAGAGTCATATATCACTTCAGTTTTCTTATCCCTAAAATGATAATGCCTACTAATAGAGTTGTTATGAAGGCTAAGGAAATGTGGGCAAAGGTTGCATTATGTATAACCCTCAAATACTATTACGCTTCAGTTAATCAAGAATTAATCTTGGGTTTCCCTGGTGGTTGGGTGGTACCTACAAATGCAGGAAACATGGGTTCAGTGCCTGGTCTGGGAAGATCCCACAGGCTGCAACATTAACAGTGACATACATTATTGCTTCTGCATATATTGTTGACTCCCTTCATATTAAAATGAAGGGAATCATGGACACCCCACCATTCCTTTCCACAAAATCTAACGTCTCTAGCATGCAGTTCCTTATGTGACAGAAGTCTAAACTAATGCATAGTGAAATGAAGACTGGTGTTTATCTTGACATGTTTTTTAGTAGTTATTTCAAGTTTTTTGTTTACTAATATAGAACATTTTAATTTATATAAGAAAGTAGTATATCAGTGTAAGTTAAAGACTGCTTTTATAAGCATAATGACATTTTATAACCATAATGACAATACCACTTATACTTAAGATTGGAAGATTCCTTAATCATCCAAGTTTTCCAGACTTGATTTTGCAGGTTGTATTTTATGTTGTTTAGCATGTTAACGTGTCATCTGTATTTCCTCTGAACTAGTGGGGTAGATTTGGAGCCTAGTTCAGATTCAGGTTGTTTTCTTCTTTTCTTTTTTTGACATAGGGGAGGTCGGAGAGGAGACCAGAGTATTTCATTAAAGGTATTATGCAATTTAATCATCATTACCCTGACTTTTGTCAGAAACTTTAGGAATGTAAGCATTAGGTGTTTCTTGAGGAGATACATTTTTGATATCAGGGAGTAGGTGATTAATGACATTTTGTTAGGGGAATTAGAGTGATTTTTATTTTTGCTTGGGTTTTCATGGGTTTTGATGCACAAATTCCAAAGATTGTAAATACTTTTCATACTGGAGAATGATCAAACGTTAAAATTTGAGTCACTTATATATTAGTATATGCTATCTCTGAGGAGGCAACAGAGGATTGGATTCTACAGTCTTAATGCAAATTACTTTTTCATAAATTATGTAAATTAGGCCTGTCATTTTATTTGTTCTTAAGGCCATTTCTGATATAATATGTGTTGGAAGTTCTTAAGTGAATTTAACATAAACTACCAATGTGTGTGAGACTATCATTTTAGATATTTGTTAATGTTACTCAGATACACTGTCAGCTCTTTCAAATGGGCTATAAACTGTCATACGTAGTTTATAATTACTCAAAGATTTGTTAACACATTTTTTCTGGTAGGAAGACAAGCCCCAAAGTAGCTTTCTGATTTAGGGTGACTACTCATGGTAGGGGCTGATGGGCATGCTCAGTCCCGACTGTTTTCACCCCATAGACTAGCCTGCCAGGCTCCTGTGTCCATGGGATTTCCCATGCAAAGAATACTGGAGTGGGTTGCCATCTCTTCCTCCAGGGGATCTTCCCATCTCTCATCTCCTGCATCTCCTGCATTGCAGGCAGATTCTTTACCCCCTGAGCCATTGGGGAAGCCTTCATGGTGGAGGAGGATCTCCGCATCAGTTACCTTGATGTTGAAAGTCTTACAACCTGTAAGCTGACAGAGATCCATTTCCACTTGTATCCTGTTGAGTCTTGTTGCTTCTAGGGAAATCGTTGCTGGAGTAGTTGCTGTTGGAGGACTTCTTGTGTGAAGCAGTTCCTTTGAGTGATTTTTCTTTCAAATGCTT
Organism: Bos taurus; assembly: GCF_002263795.3. Classification (NCBI taxonomy): domain Eukaryota; kingdom Metazoa; phylum Chordata; class Mammalia; order Artiodactyla; family Bovidae; genus Bos; species Bos taurus. The sequence continues at coordinate 25,912,340 of NC_037337.1, forward strand.
AAATGAATTTCTCTTAATTTCTCTTTCCATATAGATATTTAGTCATTCACATTTGATATTAATGCCGATTAGAAAGCAGATTGTGCCTTTGTGCCAGAAGTGCTATAATAAAAATAATTGGTACACTGTTGGAAATAGGCATTAAAGCTTTAATTTTTGTTGTAGCACAAGGAACCCTACTTAAATATAAAAACATAGCCATTTTTAGGAAAAGCTTTCAGATGGACTTTTTGTAGTAGCCCTGCTTTTCTTTCCCTTATAATCACCCAGGAAAATACTCTGGAATTACAGAGTTGTAATGATGCAGAAGTTTGTGAGAATACTAAAAATCATTAAGTTGTATGTACTCAAAGGGTTTATATTGGTTTGGTATGTGAATTATGTCAATTTAAATAAAAGAAATAGCACTCAGTTATGACAATGGAATAGTTCTTTCTCAGTCATTCTTCTGTAAAGAACTTTGGAACACAAGAAAAATCACATGCTTAGATTTGATAATAGGCTGTGATATGATAGCTAAGACTTGGCTAACACCTGTTAAGCAGGTTCAGAAGGACCCTGATTTTAGTTCAGTGGTCTTTGAGGACTTTATAATAAATAACTTGTCAGAAGTTGCACATGTTATTTGGATACCAGTGTCAACAGTGCATAAGGGACTGAACTGTGAAGTTGTTCCACTGGAGGTTTTTCAGAGTGCTGTTATTATGGCACATATAAGTACATTAAGTATTGCTAGTATACCATGAAAGGAGGAGGGAAGTAAGTCTACAAGCAGATCAAATGTGGCACATTTATGATGAGCACTATGTTATACAGTGAAGAAAGTGCTGTGAAATTAGTTGGCTGCTGTGTGTTCTGCTTTATACAGGATTGTCCCATAGAAAGATGAATTGTGTGCCCTTGGGGGAAGTGTGAGCTCCCCTGTTAAAATTTAAAGAGCTCCAGGTTGTTTCACAAAGGGCAATATTTGTACCTGCCTCTGATATTAAACAGGAGATTTTTAGACAGACAGGGTGAGGATACAGGGTTATGAATATTCGTAGCATATTTGGGGAAGCAGCCAGATGTGATTGGAAAGAACACATTAAGTAGTTGTGTCCTATTAGCAGTGATACCTTATTAACAACCCCATGACTAGAAAAGAGAAACTGGAGGGGGAAAGACATTTACATTTACATTTGTAAATGTTGGAATGTGGAGAAATTTCTGAGGTAGACTAATCTTGGCATGATTTATTGGGTCACAGTTATCAGAGCAGGTGCTTTCTGGGGCTAAAATAATAAGTTGAGATGAGATTTTTATTTTTATGAAGAGAATTATGCCATTAAAGGCATAATCTTTTGTTAAGTGACAAGTCTGTGAAAGGTTTGAGTTCTTAGAATTTGGGGAAATAAGCAATTCTGTTGATACTTATCCTACAGATCTTTTCCAATAAGATATGCTTACAGAAAGTAGAGAAAAGAAATTGAAGTGGGGGAATCGCCATTGAAAATGCAAGACAAATGAAAGATGGTAACAACCATCATAATTGTTAAACTAATATCTGAGCCCTTATTTTGTTCTGCTGCTAAGTCGCTTCAGTCGTGTCCGACTCTGTGCAACCCCATAGACGGCAGCCCAGCAGGCTCCCTCGTCCCTGGGATTCTCCAGGCAAGAGTACTGGAGTGGGTTGCCATTTCCTTCTCCAATGGGTGAAAGCGAAAAGTGAAAGTGAAGTCGCTCAGTCGTGTCCGACTATTAGCGACCCCATGGACTGCAGCCCACCAGGATCCTCTGTCCTTGGGACTTTCCAGGCAAGAGTACTGGAGTGGGGTGCCAGTGCATTCTCCCTATTTTGTTCTAGGCAAACAATATTTTAGGTTTTGAATTAGTCAAAAAATACAGTATTGGATTTGAGGTGCCAACGCCCTTATTGGTGTTAGAGGAGCTGTCTTCTTGGCTCCCTCCTTTTCTTTCAATTTTCTGATATTCCTGAGCAACACTGGATCTGAGAGAGAGAGAGAGAGAGGTTTTGGATGTATGTACAAAAGAAAAGTGTGGAATATTCAGGTTTTGGAGAATTGAGTGAGATCATCTGCTTGGAAAGGCATGTGATTCAGAGAACCAGAGAGTTCTTGGCTACTTGGGAAAGCTGAGAAATGTTTCTTTAGTTGACAGTTAAGATCTTCATTTTAGGCAAAGGGTGAGAATTTTCATTTGCTAATAGCTCTTCTGTTTGCTTCTTATGGGAAACTAAACATGTAGTTCTCAGATTTTAGATTAATGCGTAGATTTGTATGATTACGCTTTGAGCATAAATGTGATACTGTTTGACTTGAATTTGTGTCCTGGACTCTTGTTGAGAAAGTGGGAGATATGTATTTGAAGGGGAAGCTTTTGCATCCATATCAGAGAATCTGTTTTGTGGCTCTGAATTAAGTGGTGTTCTGGGTATATTATTACCTAACCATAGGTGACCTCTGCTGTTTAGGACTCTCCATTTAGATATGCTTTGTCAAGCTCCTTGATGTTAATTTTTTCTTTAAAAACCTAGCTTTGTTGAGATGTAATTCATTTTAAAGTATACAGTTCAATATATATATTCAGAGTGTGACTACAACCATGATACAATTTTAGAACATGTTATCACTCTAAAAATAAACAACTTACTAGCAGTCATTCCCTATTCTATTATCCCCAGGCCTCGCAACCACTTTCTATATTGTCCTTTTAGTTACTAAATCGTGACTCTTTTTACAACCCCATGGACTATACCCACCAGGCTCCTCTGTCCATGGGATTTCCCAGGCAAGAATACTGGAGTGGGTTGACATTTCCTTCTCCAGGGGATCTTCCTGACCAAGGGATTCTTGTCTCCTGCATTGGCAGGTGGATTCTTTACCACTGAGCCACCAGGAAGGCTGCCTTTCTATCTGTAGCTTTGCTTATTTTGGACATTTCATGTCAGTGGAATCATGAGGTATGTCTTTTGTGACCCGTTTCTTCCATGTTTTTTTCCAACAGTTAACCCATGTTACACTCTGTATTAGTACTTCATTCCTTTTATTACTACTGCAGTATTTTATCCATTCATCAGTTGGTAGATTTTTGAAATGTTTTCCATATTTTGAATAATGCTGCTCTGAGCAGTGGTATACACATCTTGCCTGGGCATATGTTTTCATTTCTCTTGGGTATGTACCTAGGAGTAGAATTGCTGAGTCTTAGGATAGTTGGGGGAAACTGCCATACTGTCTTCCAAAGCAACTGTACCATTTTACTTTCCCATTAGCCATGTATGGCATATATTTCTTTGCCAACAAAGGTGCGTCTAGTCAAGGCTGTGGTTTTTCCAGTAGTCATGTATAGATGTGAGAGTTGGACTATAAAGCAAGCTGAGTGCTGAAGAATTGATGCTTTTGAACTATGGTATTGGAGAACACTCGAGAGTCCCTTGGACTGCAAGGAGATCCCACCAGTCCATCTTAAAGGAAATCAGTCCTGAATATTCATTGGAAGGACTGATGTTGAAGTGGGAACTCCAATACTTTGGCCACCTGATGCGAAGAACTAACTCATTGGAAAAGACCCTGATGCTGGGAAAGATGGAAGGCGGGAGGAGAAGGGGACAACAGAGGATGAGATGGTTGGATGGCATCACCGACTCAATGGACATGAGTTTGAGTAAATTCCAGGAGTTGGTATGGACAGGGAGGCCTGGAGTGCTGCAGTCCATGGTGTTGGAAAGAGTCAGACACGACTGAGCAACTGAACTGAACTGAACTGAGCCATGTATGAGTTTTAATTTCTTCATGTCCTTGCCAACATCTGTTTTGTTGTGTCTTTGTTATTTAAGCTATTCTATTGTGAGGATTATCTTTTTGTGGTTCTTATTTGTATTTTCTTAAAAGCTGAGGTTTAGTTTTCACGTGCTAATTGGTTGTTTCTCTGGAGAAATGTATTCATATATATTCTGTGGCCAGTTTTATATTGGGAAAAGCTTTTTCACATATTTTTGGTATAAGACTCTGAATACAGTAACTGATACTATCATTTTTGAAGTTTATCACTCTTAGTTTTTTTTTTCTTTTAAATAACATAGAATTCTAGACTCTTTGGAAATTATATATAGAAAGTAAGTAGACGTCTGTAAGGAACAAACTAGAACAGTGCTGTCCAGTAGAACTGTGTGATGAGGTCAGTATTCTGTATCTGCACTTTTGGTGTCATAGACGGCCACATATGGAAAATGCGGCTAATGTAACTGCAGAACTGAATTTTAAATTTGTTTTAAATAGGCACATGTGCCTAGTTACTACTTGATTTGATAGTACAGATCTTAGAGTGCTACAAACTTTGTTGTAAGTATAAGAAAGAAAAGGACCAAGGGCTGCTCTTCAGAAGTTAGGGAACCCAGACTAGTTTTAGAACAAGCTGGCAATGTTGAAAGAATATCCAGGAAACTAGTTATTTTTCAAGGGGTGGGGGGAGAGATATCCTTTTGATAAATAGGATAAGATTCTATTTTGATGCAAGGACTTACCTGGTGGCTCAGATGTAGAGAGTCTGCCCTGCAATGCAGGAGATCTGGGTTCAATCCCTGGGTCAGAAAGATCCCCTGGAGAAGGAAATGGCAACCCACTCCAGTATCCTTGCCTATAAAATCCCATGGAAGTAGGAGCCTGGCAGGCTGCAGTCCATGGGGTCACAAAGAGTTGGACACATCTAACACATACTTTGATATCTTAAACTATAATCAGAGGAACAAGAAAAGAAGTCTACCAAATAGAATTTGACTTGTTTAGGTGGATAAACTTCTTTTCCAGGACTTTTATTTTACAGGGATAAGTATCTTATTACTATGAGATAGAATAGTTTAGCAAGAGGAACAGATTGATAGAGTACAAAATGTATACTAGCAGGAGCTCGTCAATGGAAAATTGTCCTTACAGGAAGCATGGCATAATAGTCTTAAATTATATACATTATAGGCACAAGATCTTATTTTTATATTGTTATCAATAGTTTGAAAAAGGATTCAATTTTGTGGTTAAATTATTATTGAACTTTTTTCAATAATAAACTAATTTTCTTAGGGGAAAACTCCAGTAGTTTTTATAAAACTAGAAAAAGGGGAGCTGAATCCTACTGGCTTTCCAGCTAAATGATAGATTGGTTTGTTATTTGTTGTTGATAATGTGACTTGTGATAAATTCTTTCTTATAGGCCAGTGTAGGAAAATTTATTTTCTCAATATTTGTTAAGATCTTACTATGAAATACAGTGGGTCACAGGTAATAGTGGAAAATAGATGGCCTCGGAGAAGATGGACAGGTTGAACACATACAGAGCATGTTAAGATACTGTGTATCTTTAGTTTTTACTCTGAATGGGAGGATGGCCATTGGAGATAGTTGAACAGAAAGGATCTTATTTTTTTTATTATTTTAAGTAGACTATTGTGAAAGGGGCTGATGGAATTACGCAGACAGTCATTTGGGGAAGGACCAGGGAGGTGACAGTGGGAGTGCTGAATAGTGGTTGTATTTGAAGCTAGTGCAGACATACATTTCTTCCAGACTTTTGTGAGGGCTGAGAGAAATCACTGATGTCACCAACGTTTTGGCTAGGAATTTATAGGAACAGTGATGGGGAAAGAACATAGAAGGAACAAAGGTTTGGGGTGAATATAACAGTTGAGTTGTGGCTGTGTTAATATAAGCTCCTTATTAGACATCCACTTTGAGAGATGTTAATTAGGCCAGTAGCAGGTGTGGAGTTCACTGGGGTCAAGGGTAGGTTTTCATAATGGAGGGGCACAAGACTTTATAAAGCGATTCAAGAGAGAATGGAAAGACAAATTGTGGAGACATCATGTTTTTTAGTTGTTAAGTTGTGTCCAACTCTTGCTACACCATGTAGCCTGCCAGGCTCCTCTGTCCATGGGATTTCCCAGGGAAGAATACTCAAGTGGGTTGCTATTTCTTTTTCTAGGGGATCTTCCTGACCCAGGGATTGTCCTCTGTATTGGCAAGCGTATTTATTCTTTTCCACTGAGCTACCAGGAAAGCAGACATATCATACAAAACTTAAATTTTACTCTTTTGGATGTACGGTTTCTACCTGCATAGCCATGTATTTACCAGTGCAATCAAGATATAATTCCATACCTCCCAAAAATTTGCCATGAAGCTTTCTTGTAGTCAACTCCTTCCTCCACTGTGTCCCCTGGTGATCACAAACCTGTTTTCACAGACAACTCCTTTAAAGAAATTTTATTGTAAGTGAGAGAGGTATACTCTGACATGGCTTGACAACATGAGAATTTAATAATGAGTGGTTCTACGTATTTCTAAGTTACTGTTTATAAACAGTATTTTTCATAAATGTTGTTCATTCGCTCAGTTGCTGTGACCGGATGGCCTGAAGCTAGGCTTCCCTGTCCTTCACTATCCTCCAGAGTTTGCTCATACTCAGGTGCATTGAGTCGATGGTGCCATCCAACCATCTCATCTTCTCTCGCCCTCTTCTCCTGCTCCCAGTCTTTTCCAGCATCAGTGTCTTTTCCAATAAGTTGGCTCTTCACATCAGCTGGCCAAAGTATTGGAACTTCAGCGTCAGTCCTTTGAATATTCATGATTGGTTTCCTTTAGGATTGACTGGTTTGATCTCCTTTTGTAGTTTTCGCCTTTTAAAAAAAATTAAAATTGGACCACACTGACAGTTTAAGACATTATCTTTTGGAAAGATCCAAAGTGATATTTGGGAGTGTTTATTGAGTACATCATGACAATTGAGTAATAGTGTAATTCTTTGAAAATTGAGCAGACTTGAAAAGATTTCCATGGATGGAAAGTTTTATAAACAGTTTAAAAGTTATTTTTCCTGATACTATTTTGGATCTAGTCTTGTTTCAAAGGACTCAGAGCAATCTATGTTCTATCACCCAGATTATTTTAGGTGAATTTTCAAATTGCCCTCCCATGAAACATAGTTTTAGATTAACATGGATTACCAGTGAATCCATGAAGAAAATTCAATATAGTTGCTTAACTTAAGCGGCTTTTCATATTTTAATGAAATGTGTCATTGACTTCGCAAGAGTACCTCTGAATACTAATATCACCACTACTTTTCAAAAGAAGATTACAGAGCCAATTATTGATTGCTTTCATTGATTCTACAAATACAGAGGTTATTGATTCCTGCTCTTTGTAAGTATCAGTGTGTGTGGTGTTGCCCAGCTTTGATCACTGTGGTGCAAGGTTCCTAAACCTTACAGAGGTACTGATAAACCTTTGTTTTTCTGTTTTTTTTTTTCTTTAGCTGAAAAAAAGTTAGTTAAAATTTGATGTTTTGGTACCCTTATATATTGAATGAATCCTGCACAGCAGACCTGTTAATCATTAAGTCCCTTAATCATTTAGTTGAGCAGTACTTGCTGTTTTTAATTTTAACTGTTGTACAGGTAAGCTGTATCCTTAATGGACCAAAAGAGCAGTTTAAAGAAAGTTAAGGACCATAAAGTGCAACTGTGTAAATTGACATTAGTAATTGACACTCTGCCTTATGTTATCAAAACAAGTGTTTGTAGTCATATCCAGTTTGGTTTCTCCCAGACTAATCAAGGGAACATTTGTGGAAGGGTGCCTACAAATAACAATTAGAAATTGTTTCTTAATTTAGAAATAAAACAAATTATAATAATTTCACTAGTGGATTTATTTTAAAGGTCAACAGGGTAAATTTCACATCATGAAAACCGGGTTTGAGGGTGAATATTGATACATCATAGCTTTATTTTAATATAAAACTGAACTAAACATGTTACATAGGCATGGGGGGAGAGTTTCCCCAGTAACTCAGACTGTAAAGAATGTGGGAGACCTGGCTTTGATCCCTGGCTTGGGAAGATCTCCTGGAGTAGGAAATGGCAACTTACTCCAGTATTCTTGCCTGGAGAATTCCATGGACAGAGAATCCTGGCAGACTGTATATAGTCTATATTGCAAAGAGTTGCAAAGAGTCGGACATGACCAAGTGACTAATTCTTCATAGTCATTTTTAGCACTTTTCCCTTAGGTAATTAAAGGCAACAGTCTACTCATTCATAAAATAAAACTTTGAGATTTAAAAAAAATAGGTACTATTAAAATTTTATTGTAAATTTAAAAATTTTTTGGCTCCTAAATTATGTGTTTAAAAGAATTTTATACCATAGTCTTCAGTAATAAGTTTAAGATAATTTCATTGTGTTAATTACTAAAAAGCAATTTTAAGACATAAAGTCTACTGAGGGTATTGTGCTGTCAATCCAGTCTAATGAACAATTTGGTAATTTTTTTAAAAAGATCAGAAGACAATTACCTAAATCACTCACATAAGGTTTTTCAGATGGTTTTCTAAAGAGTATAATGTTCAAAGATGCCAATTACTGAAGGCCTTGATTTTTTAATAATTTTTATTTATTTTTAACTGTTAGGTCTTAGTTGCAGCACGTGGAATCTTTCCTTGTGGCATGTGGGCTCTGTAGTTGTAGCCTGTGGCCTTTTAGTTCCCTGACCAGGGACTGGAGCCCACATGTGCTGCATTTGAAGGCAGATTCTTAACCACCAGGGAAGTCTGGAAGACTTTGATTCTGAACAGTTCCTTTAATTCTGGTATTCATGAGTATCATCAGTAGTTGATAACTCTGCTCATCCAGTGTACTGCTCATCCACACAAGGCCAGATAGATAAATGTTGTAAAACTCCTTTTCTTTGTAGAAAATCTGTACAGCATAATATTAGGTAAGGGGTGTGTTGTGAAGGTTTACTTTGGATGATATATTGGGAAACTTAAAATTGAAGTTGTATAAGTTGTAGATTGTTGTAAACTGAAGCATTCACAGAATTTTAGCAGACAGTTGGAGGGAGTGTCTGACATCCAAAAGCCCCCAAATATAGTAGCCTATAAAATCTGACCCTTTTCTAGGAAAATCAAAGATAATCAGGAAGAACCTTCATCTTGAGATTTTTCTGTTGCAGATGAATAATGTAGTGGGAGAAAAAATATTTCCTAACCCTTGAATGAAATTATAATGAGATTGTGTGTTTAAACTGAATTTGATGAGTCAGTATTGTAAGGGGGGCGGTAATCTTAATTGATTGCCTAAATCTGTCCAATTTTTAGGACCAGAAGCAGTTATGGTTCATTAAGTAAACATTCTGGAGAATATAGGTTTTTGCCAATACTTTATTCTAGTTGTTTCTACTTTGATAGTAGTTAAGATGTATTACTAATCAGGTTTTCTGAGACCAGAGGTCACTGTGTTACATTTAGTCATTGAAGAAGCTTGCCTTTGAATGCCTGTACATTTAATAAAGGCCTTGTAATGCTCATGTTTTAGCTTGGAGAACAGGGTAGAGGGGTTTTGTTCTGTTTGTTTTATCTGTTAGATTACTAGCTAATGCGTGTCCAGAAGTGTTTTGATTTATTTAAAATGATATTTTAGTTGCCTTTTTGACTAGATTTTATACCAACACTTAGTGTCCAGGTTCTGAACTCAATGGAGTCATAGTTCTCTTAAGTGTTCAATGCTTGTTCTCTAGTAACAATTTAACTTTCATGAAGACTTTTTAATGGCTTGGGCTTTATAATTAGAGAATTCAGCTCTTTCATTACCTCCTATGATTTACTGTATAACTTTATTGTGGGGGAAGTGGTTACTTAGTTTGTACCTGGTTCTTGAAGCTATTATAGGAAGCTTCCTATTATCTATTCTATAACCAAAAAGATTCTCTCAGTAGGTGTTGTTTTTCTCTTCCTGTTGTCTTTTTCTCATGTTTTCACATTGATGAGCTTTGGCATCTTATAAGGCATGGTCTACTTAAACTTCCTTGGAGGAATGTTTGTGAGTTTTTTGAGAGCCCATTTTTGCTTAAGCAGCAGTTAAGTTCTGTGACCCTAAAAGCCCTTCAGCATAACCAGTTGATCATTTTTCCTCAGAGAACTAAACCATTTGACTTCATGTTCATGATACTATTACATAAATCGAAAATATACACTGTTTCTTCATTTTTGTTACAGCAGTATATACCCTGGTAAGATGAAGAAGTATGGTGCAAAAAAGAAATTACAGTGCCTTACAGCCTAGGGAATCTGGAATGGCTAGTTCATTGGTTTGGAGACTGATGCCGTGAGTGAGTGGGTTGGAAGATAGGTTAGATCTCTAAATCCAGCAGGGCTCAGGCATGAGCTATTTCATGCCTAAAAGGTGTGGTAACTCACTTTTTTACTCCCAGAAATTGTACAGAGTATCACAAAGCAAGGTAGTTTCTGAACACTGATATTTTATAGTTTCTGGATCATTGTACTTTGGAAAATTTGGGGCCAAAAGACAAACAGCTTTATGTAAAAATGGAAGAAAGTAGTTACAATAAATAGTTACCAAGTGGCTCTTTTGGTAATTCCCATAAATGGATTAAAACTGACAAACAGCTCAGTTAATACTCTTCTACTGAGAAGAAACCTCTGCAGAAGCATGAGCCTACTTTCTGAATCATAGGATCTTAAATTTTCTTATTTCCTAGGATTCAAACTTCCTTATTGGAACTTAAAACAAAGCATGACTGTTTTAATAATCAACCTTTAAATTTTCTTATTTCCTAGGATTCAAACTTCCTTATTGGAACTTAAAACAAAGCATGACTGTTTTAATAATCAACCTTACCAAGGGTTGATTCTTTGGCAGAATGGGAAATCAGTAACTACTGTGTTTTAAGAGGGAAAGGTATAGGGTGGTTGGTACTAAAATCTTCAGGATTAATAGTAAGTTATTCCCTCACTTATTTGGTAGTACACACATATTCTTAAATTAGAAAAATGTTCCTGTCATACCTACTTGCCTTGTTAGAATAGAAACATTTTTATATTTTTAAGGTTGAGCAGAAGAAAGAATTGTCTGTGAGACTGCAGAATAAATGTTCTCACTTCCAGGATTGGAGACTGTTATAAATTCAGAGAAAACTAGCCACTGATGAGGTGTATAAGAGGGAAATGCATCACATTATATAAGGGTTTTAAAATTTCAACACTTTCGCCCAGTCGTGTCTGACCCTCAGCGACCCCATGGACCGTGCCCTCCAGGCTCCTCCATCCATGGGATTTTCCAGGCAGGCATACTGGAGTGGGGTGCCATTGCCTTCTCTTTGAGTGGAGCTTATGCTAAATGTTGTTAGAATTGATAGTGGTATGTACATCCAGCTAACACATATGAAATGCCTGTTATCGTAGGCCAAAAGCAGTTAATCATGGAAGTTTTATATAGTTCAATCTAATACTATAAACTAGTGATAATTATTTGTATGCGTCTGTGGGTGAAAATGTCAGGGATTTAGCTAATAATAGCACTGTTTGCAAAGTTGGTTAATTGTAGTCATTTGTGAGTACTTTATTTGCTTATAATATTGTAGCACATATATGAAAGGAATAAGATCAAAGGCAAAGGCTATTCATTGTAAAAAGTAAGGTTCTATAAGTAATGCCATTGTACACAGGAACCTTTATGTCCAGAGCTTAATGCAATCATTGTGTGTATGTGTGCAGTTGCAGTATTAAAAGGAATAAATTGGCCTTTTGAATGAAATTAACTTAGCAAAAAGAAGTAATTGCTAGATGATTGACAATAATATATCATTTTATAAGGGTACAGTTGTTGGAATCTTCCTGACTTAGTTGTGAAGAAATTCTATTTTCCTTGTATTCAATAGGATGTACAGTTACCCAGCACGTGTTCCTCCTCCTCCTCCTATTGCTCGGGCTGTAGTGCCCTCAAAACGCCAGCGTGTATCAGGAAACACCTCACGAAGGGGCAAAAGTGGCTTCAATTCTAAGAGTGGACAGCGGGGATCTTCTTCTAAGTCTGGAAAGTGTAAGTATTACTGCAGCTTTCTGGTTCTGATATTTCTCGTATGTTGAAATTCAGAGATCAACACAGTTAATTTATCTTTGTACAAATAACTTTGTGTAGTCAAATAATGGAAGATGAGAAAATAGTGATTAAGGGGCCAGCTCTAGGTAGCCGTCTGTCCTTAAGGCCTTGGTAATTTGAAAAAGTCATTAGATTTTAAGGAGTTGCAACACCCATTCAGTGTATAAAATAATGTTGCTAAAACTAGAAAATGCTTTAAAATAGAATTGAGGGGTTTTTTTAGCAGGCTTACAAAAGTAATAATGCTGCTGCTAAGGGAATAGAGTCATTAGATTCAGTTTTCATCTAATAATCAAAAGGTCAGTGACCCCCCTTACTAGGACAATCTGGTATAGGCTCCATTTCTCTCCAAGGATCTCATGTTGACTACTATTGTATAGTCTAGAGGGGGACTGTGTTTGGTTATCTGGTAGCTTCTGGTACATTTGATTTTAATCTAGGTTTTTGTTTGTATTAAGTGAAAGGAGATGACCTTCAGACCATTAAGAAGGAGTTAACCCAGATAAAACAAAAAGTGGATTCTTTACTGGAAAGCCTGGAAAAAATTGAAAAGGAACAGAGCAAACAAGGAGGTAAGTGGTCCTATTGCTTGTTGGGTGTAGAGTTAGTTACCTAAGCTAGTTGCAAGTACATGTTGAAATAGTGGGGTGTAAAGCAATTGAATATGAAACTTATGGAATTTGAATTGGGAAGGGCATTTTGTGGGAGGATTTAGATTTGTGCTGCAGTTCTATGATCTGTTAGTGGGGATTGTCTACATCCTGTGGACATTACTTGCCCCTAGACAGACTTGTCCTTCTCATCCCCAGTAGAGATGAAGAATGATAAGTCAGAAGAGGAGCAGAGCAGCAGCTCCCTGAAGAAAGATGAGACTAATGTGAAGATGGAGTCTGAGGGGGGTGCAGATGACTCTGCTGAGGAGGGGGACCTACTGGATGATGATGATAATGAAGATCGGGGGGATGACCAGGTGAAAACCACGGGAAAGGAAAGAAAGAGGTGGTGGAGGGGGGATCAGGGACCCATGGAGTGCCTCTAACTCCATCCTATTTGTGTCTGTTTCTCACAGCTGGAGTTGATCAAGGATGATGAAAAAGAGGCTGAGGAAGGAGAGGATGACAGAGACAGCGCCAATGGCGAGGATGACTCTTAAGCACATAGCGGGGTTTAGAAATCTTGTCCCATTATTTCTTTACCTAGGCGCTTGTCTAAGATCAAAATTTTCACCAGATCCTCTCCCCTAGTATCTTCAGCACATGCTCACTGTTCTCCCCATCCTTGTCCTTCCCATGTTCATTAATTCATATTGCCCTGCGCCTAGTCCCATTTTCACTTCCTTTGACCCTCCTAGTAGTTACGTTAAGTCTTACCCTGTAATTTTTGCTTTTAATTTTGATACCTCTTTATGACTTAACAATAAAAAGGATGTATGGTTTTTATCAACTGTCTCCAAAATAATCTCTTGTTACACAGGGAGTACAGTTCTTTCCATTCATACAATAGTTGCTTCCCTGACAACAAAGGCAGTCCTCATTAGTTGAGTAGAACCTGAGAGCAGCTTTGAGTTAGAGGTATGTGTGTTAAACCCCACATAAGAGTGCTGTGTGGGGCTGTTCAACACAAATGTAACAATGTATTTTTGTGAATGAGAGTTGGCATGTTAAATGCATCCTCTAGAAAAATAACTAGTGTAATAGTCTTAAGATTTGTTTTCTAAAGTTGATACTGTGGGTTATTTTTGTGAACAGCCTGATGTTTGGGACCTTTTTTCTCAAAATAAACAAGACCTTATTAAACCAGGAATTTGGACAAAAAATAAATACCCTGATTTTTTTATTTTTGTATTTTATAATTGTTTACTTCAAATTCTTTGTTTCACAGCAGCCTTCACAAAACCCCTAGAATATACTAGATATATTTATCTTTGAGTCGTAATTATTATGCATACCAACATACACTTCAACTTAGGTTTCATTGGGGTGGGTGTTGAATCAACGAGACAAGTAACTCGGATTGAAGTGGAGATTTGTTTGCAAAAATGGCTTTTAATGCCTAATGAAAAAGTTTGGGAACTTCCTTAAGCCTTATTGTCAATGTTTTGTGATCCAGTTGGCAGCTTTTTTGATATTTTTGTTGAGTGCTGAATTGTTTCATCCTTAAGTAGAAGAGGTTCAAACATGTCAAGAGTGAAACAGCTGGAGAATGAAACTTGTCTTCTCTTCCATTTTGTTTTTTAATTGCCGTTTATAGCCCCAGTTACCAAATGGATTCTGAGTCTGTGCCTCAGTGTTTACTGAAAATTGTAGAGCTATTTCCTGGTCTTCTGTAGTCTGTTCCTTCCTAAAAACTGAGGACAGAGTCACACATTTATTTTACTTTCAATTAATTCAGTCCATTCAAGCTAATTTTAGGCATGGTACTAATTAGCACCCAAACTTGGACTTACTAAACCGCTTTCAGGTTTGTGATGCTTGCCTTGTCCTGAAAGGCCCTTTTTATTTATGTTTCATGCTTCAGTTTTTCCAGCAGGACAGGACAAAAACATGGTTAGCTTGGGCTGTTAAAACTTATGCAAACCTTAGATTTCCCAGAAAGTTGCTTCTGTTTCAGAGGCATTTATATACAACTTGGTAGGGACAGAAGTCATGTCCTATTTATAAAGGTTCCATAAATCACTTTATCTAACAGGTTGACAAAGTAGGATAGAAGGGAAAGGCTGGACTATGGACTCCCCTTGTAGCTCATGTCACTGTATATAAGTAGGTTTTGTTAGAACCTTGGTCAAAAATACTTCTAACGGCCTTGTTTCATATGTTCTCATATGTTACACAAACTCAGAATTTAGCACATGACCGATGACAAGAAAATAAACTAGATCCTTAGAAGAAGGGTCAGATTTCTAGGTCAAAGTTCCAAGATGCTATTTTGTTAGCCATCAGTATTTTAAAATACTGGCCCACTTAGCCCAGGCATGAAAAGTGTCTGTTTTTCATTCCATATGAAACCAAATATTGAAAAACCTATGGAAAGCTCAAAACAAATAAAATACAGTGTTGCATTTGCTTGGATATAAAATTTAGAAAAATGGGTCTTCTCAGCATACCATGAAATCTAATACCCTTGAAGCTTTAGGGTACTTTTATTTAGAGATCAGTTTTTAAAATGTACTTTTTCTGAGAACACATGGCTGGCCTGTGACCACACTGACTGACCATTGTTTAGTCGCTAAGTTAGTTGTATCCAGACCCCATGTTCATCACTGGTGAACTAATTTTATTTTCAGGAGAGAACCAGGAAGCATCATTACTGACTATACCTGGGAGAACGAAGGACTTAGCCACATTAAAAAGTTCTGTACAGTTGACCTTTTTATTTAGTATGAGGAAAATTCAGCTGCACCAGTATAAAGTGGGGTTTGAATTTGGGGACCCTAGTTAAGATCACCTTGACCAAGAAAATGCATTTCAGTTGAATTCAGAGGGGTCAAAGAAAAAGTAGTACCCTGATTACTTGCAGAAACTAGTTAACAGTAGTAAGCATGTGTGACATAGAAATGAGGGTGATGAGTAAATCTTATATATAATAATGCAGAGTGGGGATACTAAGTAGCTTTAAAGAGCCTCGCTTGCTTTATCAGTGCTGTAACTCACAGAGAACAGGTATTTCTACTGTGATGTTTGAATAATAAGGGACACTATGTTGGAGGATTTTTAGTGTTTGGAGAAACATTAGGGATAAATTAAAAATTTGGCCAGTTAAGCTGTAGAGAAAAGGCTGGGTATAGATGGCTACCTGACTGGAATGGCAGAATTCCAAATGTTTAGAGAAGAGATTAAATTCGGGATTTTGAAGGTTCCAAGTTATCTTTATTAAGTTAATCGAGAAAGCCTCAAAACTGTAGCTGATTGTGTCAGTAACTTTCAGGATTATAAAAAATTGTAGAATCCCAGGTATGAAAAGCAGGACCTGTTTAGAGTGTGTTAAAGAATTACAAGTCCTATTGTTAGCTAGAGTGGGACTCTTTTCCTCACCACTTAAAACTATAAGACAGGTTAGGAAGAGAGAAGGGATAATGTAATGAGGAATATGCCAAAAAGACAAAACAAGTAAACGGGAAGGAGTTGTAACCTAAGACGGAATAAAGCTGCTGCACAGTGCACTGGAATTTTCTGAGATGATGGAAATGTTTCATCATGCCTTGACCAATGTGGTAGCCTTGTGAGTGAGCCTTTGAAATGTGGCTAATGTGGGGAATTCCCTGGCGGTCCAGTGGTTAGGATTCTGGGCTTTTACTGCCAAGGACCTGGGTTCGATCCCTAGTTTGAGAACTAAGGTCCCACAAGCTGTGCAGCCCCATCCCCCAAAATGTGAGGAGTTGGAATTTCATTTTAACTTGAGTAGTCACATGTAATGACTGCCTTCTTGGGTAGTATTAGAGAATATTGAGCAGTTTTTAAACAAGTAATAGATAGTTGATTACTGACTCAAACTTACCTAAACATGTGACTGTTTCCAAGATGTTCCATGTCTGGAGTTTAAAATACTTATTACTGAGCCCTGGGCACTAACTGAAGACTTCCCTAGAACATTGAACATTACCTAGGACATCCCTGGACCCTAAATTGAATATTTCCCTAGCATGAGAACATGTACAACCGCAAGCCTACTCTGTTGTGTAATCCACTCTCTTGAAAAAAAATCCACCATTTTTCTTTCCATCTGTCCATTGAGTACTGGAGTGGTTCATAGACCTAATCAATGGAAAAGTGCATTGTTGAAAAATGTCTGGATAAGAGCTAAATAATTTGTAAAAATCGTTAGGATAGAACAATGACTGCATTCTTTGACCCTGTACCTGAGGCTGTGTGTGTGATTCATGAGAAGCACCTGGCAGTACCATTACAGGAGTGTCCTAAAAAAAAGTCTCTCCCAAAAGGACTTACCAATGCGGAGGGAGTTAGATGACACAGATTGACCCAGACAAGCCACAATAGTGAATTGATGGTGTGACTATGAGACATGTTGGGGGTAGGAGGAAGGTGAACCTGTTGATTTCCAGCTTGGTCCTTGATTAGCAGCTTTACTAGTTTTCATCCAGACTTAGAAGTCTTATATTAGACTTTGATGTATGGACATTTTTTGGGTTTAGGAGTTTGGGGGGTCCTGTTTTGTCCCTGCCTTGAAGGATACTTGCTCCTTCAAGCAGAGCTAACAGTGTCATACTTCAAACACCCTGTTGGTCTTTCTGGGAGAAATCAGCCTAACCAGAGAATTTGTAGTACACCAGATAGTCTGCTCAATAGCAGGCTAGAGCCAGCTGCCAGCCCAGCCTCACCCACAAAATTTCTCTCCCTGCTTGGAACCTGTATTTTACTTTTTGTTAGTTTCCCCATCCAGCCAAACCTGACCTTTCATCAAAATTTTATATGCACTCTTCAAAAAAGTTGTTAGGTAGCAGCAACTAGGTCATTCCCAGAGTCCCAGAAGTTGCCGGGGTTTAGTTGCCAGGAAGTTGTCTGCAGAAAGTCCTGTGGTGGCCTGTACTGTCCTTCACAGGTGCCCCATGTTGGACTGACCTCCCAGCTACAGGTGTTCCGGCCCTGCCTTGGGCAGAGGAGCAGCCTTTGACAGCATCCTCACTGTGTTTTCTCATGACACTTGGAGATGGATGACCTCAGAGTTTGCTGTCAGTGTTTTCATTCCATCTTAACCTGGGCATACAAACTTGATCCATTCTGGTGGGGCCCTGCAAGTCCTGGGTGCATACCCAGGGCTCTACTGTCTCCCCCTCCACCTGAGATCAGGCACGTGGCAGCACACCCCTGCAGTTGTGCTTTCTTGTCCTGTGTCCACCTGAGTGTAAGTATGTACACCTTTCTTCGAAATACTAATACCCCCAGCAGAGTTCCGCACTTCCAGGATTCTGCAGTCTTCACACAAGGGACTCGAAGCTTTGTTTTCCCTAAATCTCTACAGAACTTGGAAAGCTCTGTCTTAGCTTTGGTGTATCTGGAGTCATTTTTCAACTTTTCCCACGAAGATGGCAGCCTCCTGCCTGTCTTCTGTACACTTGATTTTCATTTTGCCTCCCTCGGAAAGCCCTTTGGATGTTTTTTCATCATTGGTTCCCTAGCCATGTTCTCCCCCTGCTCTCTTTTTTGGCAATTTTATGGCAGTCTTCAGTTCTTCTCCTTAAGCAGTATTGACACCTATCAGTTTCAGAATATCCTGGCACAGTTCAGTTGCAACATGGTCACACCTTTTTTGGTAAGAGATGTGCTAGTGAAACATCAACCAAGGTTAACAACACATGTACATTTGCATCTAGCTCATGTAAACACAATTATTTGCTCTGTTTAGAAATAAAGATGATACACCATATATTAATAGCTAGTGTTAAACCCCATGTGCCTTCTAAACAACTGTTCAGTTGTTTTTTTCTCACCATCTTGACTGCCGCCATCCCAGGCCAGGCTACCGTCATGCTTCTCCTGGCTTGCTCAGTACCCTCGTGGATAACCATACCCACTCTGATCCTTTTCTAGTCCACTTAACTACACACCAATCAGTAGTGTTTTCAAAATAAAATGATGGCACTTTTCAGCTTAAAACTCCCCTGGCCTTACTTGCCCTTAGGATAATGACAAAACTTCTTAATAAAGTGTTCAGTCACTTAGTCATGTCCTACTCTTTGTGACCCCATGGACTGCAGCACGCCAGGCTTCCCTGTCCATCATCAACTCCCGGATCTTGCTCAAACTCCTATTGAGTCAGTGATGCCATCCAACCGTCTCATCATCTGTCATCCCCTTCTATCTTCAGTCTGCCAGAGTTAGGGTCTTCTCCAGTGAGCCAGTTCTTCACATCAGGTGGCCAGAGTATTGAAGCTTCAGCATCAGTCCTTCCACTGAATATTCTGGACTGATTTCCTTTAGGATTGACTGGTTTGATCGCCTTGCTGTCCAAGGGACTCTTCAAGAGTCTTCTCCAACACCACAGTTCAAAAGCATCAGTGGTCTAACCTTGCCTATCTGTCCAGCTACTCTACCATATGCTCCTGGTCTTTGTCTTTTTCAACCATATGGAACTTCCCTTTGTCCCACCTACTCCCCATGCTCTTCTCCCTCCACTTTTACTTGTTTGTCCATAGTTAACTTCTATTCATCCTTAGAATTTAGCTCAGGTGTCACTCCAGGCATCCTCCCTACCTTTCCTAAGTAGACCAGTAGGCTCTCAGAACCAGGAATCTTTGTAGCACTGATTACACAATTTGTATGATTATTTGATTAATAAGTTTTAGTTGAAACAATGAAAGGAACCACATCTATTAATGCTCACCAATATATCCCAAGTGCTTAACACAGTATCTGACACAAAAATACATGTTTGATGTATGAATGAAGAAAGGAAGAAATGGAGGAGAGTTAGCCTAGTGTAAGGCAGTCTTAGAAACAGGCAGCAGGAATGCCAAGCAAGGCTGAAGAACTGACTTCACAACACACCTGGAAGAATGTAATGCCTATGCCCATCTCAAGGAGGCGCTTTCCTAATAGGTGAACTTCAGTGCCTTTGCTTCCACTGTTTCACAATCCTCTCCCAATGTTAGCCACTAACAAGTCCCTTAATAATCTGTCTGATGCCAAGGATGAGAGAAAGGGATCCAGAAAAATGGATGTACCCATTGCAATTAACCTTTCAATAAAGTCCAGTTTTTCTTACATAGCCCACTCTCACCTTAGTAAGCAGCTCTCCTACTCTTCAACACCTGCACTTTTTAATTTTTAAAATTAACATGTATACACACACACACTATAAAATGCATACATTTTAAGCATATAGCTTGACTGTAAAGTGAATATGCGTGTTTAAACACCACCGTGATCAGGATATGGAATGATACCAGTACCCCAGAAAACTTCATGCCCCCTCCAGTCATTACACCACTAGGTAACCACTGTTCTGACTTCTGTCACCATTAGATAGGTTTTGTCTGTTTTTGAAGTATGTATGGATGGAATCGTATTGTGAAAGTTTGGGCTTCCCCAAGAAAACACTTGGATGCAGTAGTTTATTGAGGGATTGGTCCTGGGAGATGGAGTAATGACGTGGGGAGAGTTAGTTAAGGGAAAGCCAATATAAAGATGTGTTATTGAGACAACATGTAATGTTTTCCAAAATTGTCTGAGAAATGGGAGAAGAGGCTGGAATACGCTGGCTCCTGTTCCCCATTAACTTACACGATACTGGGCTATAATCAATCTTAATAGGCTCCAGCAGCACTGAAGGACATTTGGATTATTTTCAGTTTGAGATAGTACTGTTATGAACATTCCTAAACCTGTCTTTGGAGAACACATATGTACACATTTATGCAGGGTATATAATTGGGTGGAATTTGTGGGTCATATGGTATGTGTATATTTAGCTTTAGTAGATAACTGCAAAACACTTTTCCCAAAGTTATTATACTAATATATATTCTTACTAACGGTAAATGAAACTTTCAATTCTCCACATCCTTGCCAACACTTGATATTGTTAGTCCTCTTAATTTTAGGCTTTTTAATGAGTATGTAGTGGTATCTCACTTTGTGTTTCCTTTTTGGTAAACTTTTTATTGCATAATTAACATAGAAAAGTGCACAAATTGTGTGTAGCTGTTAACTTTTCTCACACTGAATACACACAATAGCTAGAAGTCAAGAACTGGAAAATCACCAGCGTTATATAGCCCCATGCATGCATGCCCTCTTCTCATCACTGTACCACCATCCAGGGAACATACTATCCTGACACCATAGATTGTTTCTGCCTGATTTTGAACTGCAAATAAATGGTATAATATGTAGTTTTTTGTGTCTGGCTTTTTGATTCAACATCATGTGTGATTCATTTCTATTGTTGCATGTTCATACTGTTGTAGACTATTATGCTGTAAAAATATACTGCAATTTATTCATTCTGTGAATAGGTATTTGTACTGTTTTTGATTTTGGATGTTATGAATAAAGCTGCTATGAACATTCTAGAGCATGTCTTCTTGAACACATGTATCTATTTCTTCTGGTTATGAAACTAAGAATGAAGTTACTGGGATAAAGCGTATTCTCCACACCCTTGCCTACCTGCTATATTCTCTCTCATCTTAAAGATGCCTAGTGGTATCACATTACATTTTTCTTTTATAAAAAATAAGACTTTAATGTTTGATTTACAGGAAAGTTGCAAAGATGTACAGAGAACTTCTTGTGTATCCCTCATCCCAAATTTCTCTTAATGTTAACATCTTAACACTACCATGGCACATTTGTCAAAAATAAGAAGCCAATACTGGCATATTACTGTTAAACTCCAGACCTTACTCAGATTTTACCAGTTCTTCCCTGTACATGTGTGTTGTTTCTGCACATTTTGTCACATGCATAAATTCATGTAACCACCACCCCAATCAGTATTATAAAGAGCTGTCCCATTACCACAAATGAACACTTGTACTATTTATCACTGCATTGTGTGCTCCCCCATCCTCCCACTACCATCCCTAACCTGTGGAAACCACTAACCTGTTCATCACCATAATTTTAAAATTTCAAGAAGTTATATAAATGGCATCAGACAGTATGTAGTTCTGAGTATGGCTCCTTCCCACCCCAACAGCAAAATGCCCTTGACTTTCATCCAAGTTGTTACATGTATCAATAGTTTATTCCTTTTTATTGCTGTGGATATTCAAGTTTGTTAATTGTTCATCTGGCTAAGGACATCTGGAATGTTTCCAGTTTGGAGCTATTACAAACAGAGCTGCTATGATTAACTGTGTATCAGTTTTTCTGGACATTTTATGGTGATTGGTGAGTAGTATGGTAATATGTACATGTTTATTTTTATTAAAAACTGCCAAACTATTTACCAGAAATGCTGTATTATTTTACATTTCCATGGACAATGTGTGAGACATCCAGTTTCTCCATATTCTTGCCAGGATTTGGGATTGTCACTTAATTTTATTTTCACTTTTCTAATAGGTTTGTAGTTTTCTGTTTTTGTTTGCTTGTTTGTATTTCCCTAGTAGCTAATGGTGTTGACCATCTTCTCATGAGCTTATCTGTTATCCATACATCCCTCTTTGGCAAAATAGCTGTTGATGTTTTTACCAATCTTATCACTGACTTTTTAAACTGCTAAGTTTTTAGAGTTCTTTATATTTTCTAGCTACATGTCCTTTGTTTAGATGGCTTGCAAATGTTTTCCCCCACTCTGTAGCTTGGCTTTTCATCTGAACACAGACTTCGTGGACAAAAAGTTTTAAATTTTGGTGAAGTCCAGTAATCAGTTCTTTTTCTTTTATGATCATGCTTTCAGTGTCATTTCTAAGAATTCTTTACCAGGACCTGAGCCCTGCCAATTTTCTCCTATGTTTTTCTCTTAAAAATTTTAGAGTTTTAGCTTTTATGTTAAATCTATGATTCATTTAAAGTTATTTTTTGTATAAGATGGGAGATTTAGACTGAAGGATGTTCTTTTTTTTTTTTTTTTTAACTATGGCTATTCAATTATTCCAACACCATTTGTTGAAAATACCTTCCTCCACTGAAATGCTTCTGCACTTTTGTCAAAAATGAATTAAGCATAGTTGTATGGGTCTATTTCTAAGTTCTCTCTTTTGTTCCATTGTTCAATGTATTAATCCATTTGTCCATATCATGTTTTTTAAACTGCAGCTACATAGAAAGTCTTAAAATTGGGTAGAATGTTTCTTTCCACTTTACTATTTTATGTTTTCAAACTTGTTTTAGTTATTTCCTTTGCATTTCCATATGCATTTTAGAATACGCTTGTATGTTAAAAATCTTACTTGGATTATGATAGGAAATGTACTAAATCTATAGATCAATTTAGGAGAATCAATGGCTTTAATCAACGTTGAGTCCTTTAATCTGTGAACATGGTGTGGCTTTCCCTTTGTCTAGGTCTTTTCTTTTCGTCAGGGGTTTATAGTGTTATCTGGATCTTGCATCATCTTGTAACCTTATTGAACTCTTATTTAGTAGTTTCGGGTTTTTAATAGCTTCATTGGGAAATGAATTTTCTCAGTGCATTGAGAATTTTATAGATTCATCTCCAAGATAGCCATGCCATCTGCAAATATGAATTTTCTTCCTTTCCAGTACATATGATTTTTGTTTTCTTTCATTCTTGTACTGGCTAGGATTTCTAGTGCTATGATGTATAAGGGTGGTAAGACCAGACAAACTTTCTTTGTTCCCAGTTTGGGGAGAGAAATACACACTCTTTTACCATAAGTATGATGTTAGCTGTAGATTTTCCACACATACTCTTTATCTGGTTAAGATAACTTCCGTCTGTTCCTAACTCACTGAGAATATTTTTTCATGAATGAGCATTGAATTTTGTCTGTAGGTTTCCTTGGGTAGTATAGTCTTTTTTTTTTTTTTGGCTGTGCCACACAACTTTATTTAGTTCCCTGGCCAAGGATCGACTTGTGCCCCATGCAGTGGAAGCATGGAGTCCCAGCCTCTGGATCACCAGAGAATTCCTGGTAATATGGTCATTTAAAAAATATTCAATCCAAGAACATGGTCTATCTTTCCATCTGTTTGTGTCATCTTTATTTTCTTTCATCACCATTTTACAGTTTTCAGTGTACAGGTCTCCTGCCTCCTTATGTAGATTTATTCCTGTGTATAATGGATAAACTTTTGTTTATCCATCTACTTAATGGACACTGATTTGCTTTTATCTATTGACTGTTGTGAATATTGCTGCTATGAACATGATGTACAAATATCTATTCAAGTTTCTGCTTTCACTTTTATGGATGTACTTTGAAGTAGAATTTCTGAATCATACACAAATTCTATTTAATTTCTGAGGTGTTTGTCACACCATTTTCTACAATGGTCACACCATTAATTTTCTGGTCACACCACATGGCTTGTGGGATCTTAGTTCCCCAACCAGAGATCAAACCCAGGCCCCTGGCAGTGAGAGCACCGAATTCTAACCACTTAACTGCTGGGGAATTACCTTGGCTGCACCATTTTAAAGTCCTACCAGCAATGCCAAATGTTCAAATTTCTCCACATCCTCCCCAATACTTGTAATTTCTTTTTTTGATAACAGCCATCCTAGTAAATGTGAAGTGGTATCTCAATGTGGTTTTGATTTGCATTTCCCTAATGATTAATAATGTTAAACATTTGGCTGTGTTTATTGACCACTTCTATATGTTCCTTGGAGTAATGTCTATTCAAATCCATTATTTATGGCTGTGCTGGGTCTTCAGTTGTGGCAAGTGGGGGCTACTCTTTGATGTGGTAAGTGGGCTTCTCACTGTAGTGGCTTCTCTTGTTGCAGGGCACAGGCTCTAGGTGTGCAGGCTTCAGTAGCTGACTTGGGTTCAGTAGTTGTGGTGCACGAGCTTAGTTGCCTCATGACATGTGGGATCTTCCTGGACCAGGGATTGAATTCATGTCCCCTGCATTGGCAGGCGGATTCTTTACTACTGGACCACCAGGGAAGTCCCTTTTGCCCATTTTTTAATCCATTTGTTTCATTTTTGTTGGTTAAAGAAGTCCTTTATGAATTCTGGATATCAGTTCCTCATGAGTTACATGATATTCAAATATTTCCTTTCATTCTGTGGGCTGTGTTTTCATTCTGTTAATTTTCTATGAAAGTGAAAGTCACTCAGCCGTGTCTGACTTTTTGCAACCCCATGGACTATACAATCCATGGAATTCTACAGGCCAGAATACTGGAGTGGGTAGCCTTTCCCTTCTCCAGGAGATCTTCCCAACCCAGGGATCGAACCTGGTTTCCCACATTGCAGGTGGATTCTTTACCAACTGAGCTACAAGGGAAGTCCTAATTTTCTAGACTGTTTTTTTTTAACTTATTTATTTTTTAGTTGAAGGATAATTGCTTTACAAAATTTTGTAGTTTTCTGTCAAACATCAACCTGAATCAGCCATAGGTATACATATGTCTCCTCCCTCTTGAACCTCCCTCCCATCTCCCTCCCCACCCCACCCTTCTAGGTTGATACAGAGCCCCTGTTTGAGTTTCTTGAGTCATATAGCAAATTCCCATTGGCTATCTATCTTACACATGGTAATGTAAGTTTCCATGTTACTCTCTCCATACATCTCACTCTCTCCTCCGGTCTCCCCTGTGTCCATAAATTTGTTCTCTATGTCTGTTTCTCCATTGCTGCCTTGCAAATAAATTCATCGATACCATTCTAGATTCCACATATATGCATTCAGTTCAGTTCAGTTCAGTCGCTCAGTCGTGTCCAACTCTTTGAGATCCCATGAATTGCAGCACGCCAGGCCTCCCTGTCCATCACCAACTCCCAGAATTCACTCAAACTCACGTCCATCGAGTCGGTAATGCCATCCAGCTATCTCATCCTCTGTCATCCCCTTCTCCTCCTGCCCACAATCCTTCCCCCTCCTGCCCCCAATCCCTCCCAGCATCAAAGTCTTTTCCAATGAGTCAACTCTCTGCATCAGGTGGCCAAAGTACTGGAGTTTCAGCTTTAGCATCATTCCTTCCAAAGAACACCCAGGACTGATCTCCTTTAGAATGGACTGGTTGGATCTCCTTGCAGTCCAAGGGACTCTCAAGAGTCTTCTCCAACACCACAGTTCAAAAGCATCAATTCTTCAGTGCTCAGCTTTCTTCACAGTCCAACTCTCACATCCATACATGACCACAGGAAAAACCATAGCCTTGACTAGACGGACCTTTGTTGGCAAAGTAATGTCTCTGCTTTTGAATATGCTATCTAGGTTGGTCATAACTTTCCTTCCAAGGAGTAAGCGTCTTTTAATTTCATGGCTGCAATCACCAGCTGCAGTGATTTTGGAGCCCCCAAAAATAAAGTCTGACACTGTTTCCACTGTTACCCCATCTATTTCCCATAAAGTGATGGGACCAGATGCCATGATCTTCGTTTTCTGAATGTTGAGTTTTAAGCCAACTTTTTCACTCTCCTCTTTCACTTTCATCAAGAGGCTTTAGTATACGATATTTATCTTTCTCTTTCTGACTTAACTTCACTCTGTATAATAGGCTCTAGGTTCATCCACCTCATTAGAACTGACTCAAATGCATTCCTTTTTATGACTGAGTAATATTCCATTGTGTACATGTACCACAACTTCTTTATCCATTCATCTGTTGATGGACATCTAGATTGCTTCCATGTTCTAGCTATTGTAAATAGTGTTACACTGAACATTGGGGTACATATATCTTTTTCAATTTTGGTTTCCTCAGGATATATGCCTAGGAGCGGGATTTCTGTGTCATATGGTGGTTTTATTCCTAGTTTTTTAAGGACTCTTCATACAGTCTTCCATAGTGGCTGTATCAATTTACATTCCCATCAACAGTGCAAGATGGTTCCCTTTGTCCCCTCTCCAGCATTTATTGTTTGTAGACTTTTTGATGATGGTTATTCTGACTGGTGTGAGATGATATCTCATTGTAGTTTTGATTTGCATTTCTCTAATAATGAGCGATGTTGAGCATCTTTTCATGTGTTTGTTAGCCGTCTGTATGTCTTCTTTGGAGAAATGTCTGTTTAGGTCTTTTTCCCACTTTGTGACTGGGTTGTTTGTTTTTCTGGTATTAACTTGCATGAGTTGCTTGTATATTTTAGAGATTAATCCTTTGTCAGTTGTTTCATTTGCTATTTTCTCCCATTCTGAGGGTTGTCTTCTCACCGTGCTTATAGTTTCCTTTGCTGTGCAAAAGCTCTTAAGTTTAATTAGGTCCCACTTGTTTATTTTTGTTTTTATTTCCATTACTCTAGGAGGTGAGTCATAGAGGATCCTGCTTTGATTTATGTCATCAAGTGTTCTGTCTATGTTTTCCTCTAAGGGTAGTGTTTTAGATATTGCTTAGATATTACATTATACATAAAATACTGGTCACAGTCTACTATTTTTATTTTACCATTTTGAGCAAAATTTTGAAAACTACCTTATTTAGATCCCTTTACCATGCTCCTTCATCATGCAGTTGTCTTAAATATTTCTTTTACTTACATAGTGAACCACAACAGACAATTTCATTTTTTGCTTCAACCATCAAACAGAATTGTTTTTTAATTCAAGAGGAGGATAGTGTATTATGTTTAGTCATATTTTTACTTTTTTCATTGTCTTTTTCTTAATTACAAATGTCCCAAGATTTTTTTCAAGATCCTTTATCAAAGATCTTGCTTTGTGCTTAGGTTGGTTGACAAAAATTCTTAGTTTTCCTTCATTTGAAAATGTCTTTATTTAACTTTCCTTCTTGAAGGGTATTTTCTCTGGATAAAGAATTCAAGTTTCACCATTCTTCCAGCACTTGAAGTGTGCCACTTCTTTCTGGCCTCCATGATTTCTCATGAGGAATCTAACATTTGGATTCTTATTCCCCTGTAGGTAATGCATTTTTTTCTCTCTACGTGCTTTCAGGATGTTTTCTTCTTTCCTGGTTTACAGAAGTTTGATTATGATGTTCTGGGTGTGATTTTTCTTTGGGTTCATCTTGTTAGGAATTATATGCTAGGCTTTCTGAATCTGTAGGTTTATGCCTGTCACCTAATTTGGGGGAAATTTAGCCTTTTTTTTAATTAACGAATTCTCCTTCTCTTTCTGTTCTTCCGGGACTGTGATCATACAAATGCTAGGTCTCTTGTTATTGTCCCACAAGCACCTGAGAGTTCTTTTGTGTTTGTTTTGTCTCTTTTCTCCCTGTTTGTTGTTTAGATAGGGAAGCTTCTATTGTTCTATCTTCACATTCACATAGTCTTTCCTCTGTCGTCTCTATTTGTACTATTTTAGCCCATTCAGTTAGTTTTAAATTTCAGTTATTTTATTTTTAAGTTCTAACTTGGCAATTTAGATTGCCAATGGAAATACAATTTTGTTCTAATTTGTATTTTCTATTTCTTTGCTGAAATTTTCTGTTCTTTCACTTGTTTTAAGCTTATAATTCCTCATTGAAGCATTTGTATGATAGTTGCTTTAAAATCTTTTTCAGATAATTTCAACATCAATGTTATTTTGGTGTTCATCTGGTGTTATTTTGGTATTCATTTGGTTCTTGGTATGACAAGTAGTTTTTTTTTGTTGTTGTACTCTGGACTGACTGGGTATTATTTTATGATTTTTTTAATCTTATTTACATCTTGTATTTTAGCAGGCCTCCAATGACACCTTGCTGGTTTGGAGTAAGGAAGGACACCTCTTTTTTCCACTGGGTGTGAGTGAAAATTCATGCTCTCCACTCAGCCTCTGCTGACATGGGGAGAAATGCTTTATTACTGCTGGATAAGGGTAGAAATTTAGGCTTTTGATTAAGCCTCTACTGACATCATGAGTCTTCAGAGGGGTGCTTTGTTACTGTCAGGCAGGAATGGAAGTCTAGACCCTCCACTCAGCTTCTCAGAGAGAATGGTGTCTCACTACTACTGAATGAGGTGGAACTCTACGTTCCTTATTCAGGATTGCTGACTGCATTTTTTGCTTTGGTGATTGGAGTAGTGTGAATATTGCAAAAAGATTTTCTATTCTCCTAGGCCACCCCTTTACCAGTCCTTTGGCTAAAGACAGGATTTGAGGAAGGCCTTTTTAAAAACCTGTAATAATTTTAAAATCAGCTTGCAATTTCTAAAGATTAACTGTTGGGATTTTGAATGGGGCTGAATGTAATCTATAGATCATATGGAATGAATTTTTATAATTTTGAGTCTTCTTTAGTTGTTTTAGTATTATTTAGTAGCTTTCATGCTCTTCATTATTTCAGTTCAATTCAGTCACTCAATCGTGTCCGACTCTTTGCGACCCCATGGACTGCAGCATGCTAGACGTCCCTGTCCATTACCAACTCCCGGAGTTTACCCAAACTCAAGTCCATTGAGTCGGTGATGCCATCCAACCATCTCATCCACTGTTGTCCCCATCCAACCATCTCATCCTCTGTCGTCAGCTTCTCCTCCCCGCTTCAATCTTTCCCAGCTTCAGAGTCTTTTCAAATGAGTCAGTTCTTTGCATCAGGTGGCCAAAGTATTGGAGTTTCAGCTTCAGCATCAGTCCTTCCATGAATATTCAGGACTGATCTCCTTTAGGATGGACTGGTTGGATCTCCTTGCAGTCCTAGGGACTTTCAAGAGTCTTCTCCAACACCACAGTTCAAAAGCATCAATTCTTTGCCACTCAGTTTTCTTTATAGTCCAACTCCCACATCCATACATGACTACTGAAAAAACCATAGCTTTGACTAGATGGACCTTTGTTGGTAAAGTAATGTCTGCTTTTTAATAGGCTGTCTAGGTTGATTATAACTTTTCTTCCAAGGAGCAAGCGTCTTTTAATTTCATGGCTGCAGTCACCATCTGCAGTGATTTTGGAGCCCCCCAAAATAGTCTGTCACTGTTTCCCCATCTATTTGCACTTTCATTAGAATTTAATTAATTTTGGATACCAAGGTAAATGCTATCATTTAAGATGTTTTATTTTATAATAACTTTTTCCAATAATTTATTTTTATAACTTTGTATTCAGGTTTTTGCTAGATTAACTTTTAAATTCGTAGATTGATTTTGGACTTGCTATGTATTCAATCATGCTGTCTGTGAATAATAAAAGTTTTGTTTCTTCTTTTCCAATACCTATTTCTTGCTCTTGCCTATTACACACTATTGATAGAAACTGTCCAGTTCATTGTTGAATCAAAATTGTGATAGAGGATAACCCTGTCTCTTTCCTGATCTCAGGGAGAAAGTTTTTACTATTTATTAGATTTTAATAAAACCAATAAACATGATGCTTGCTGTAAAGTTTTTGTATTTATGTTTTGTTAGATTAAGGATATTCTTTATCACTAATTTGCAGAGATTTTTAAAAATCATGAGTGGGTATGAAGTTTTAGCAAATGTTTACTCTCCATTAATTGTGACAATTATGTATTTTAGTCTTTATTTTGAATGTTTTCTTAAAATTTTTATTGGAGTATAGTTGATTTACAATGTTGTATTAGTTTCAGGTGTATAGCAAAGTGAATCAGTTTTACATATACATATAGCTATTCTTTTTAAAGATTATTTTCCCATATAGGCCATCAGAGTGCTGAGTAGATTTCCCTGTGCAGCAAGTCCCTGTACAGGAGGTTCTTACTGTAGGTCTCAGTATCAGTTTTGTATATAGTAGTGTGTATATGTCAATACCAATCTCCCAATTTATCCCTTCCCTCTGTTACACTCTGATAACCATAAGTTTATTTTCTACATCTGTGACTCTACTTCTGTTTTGTAAATGAGTTCATTTGTACCCCTTGTTTAGATTCTATTTTGAATGTTAAATCAACTTTGCATTCCTAGGATAAAATCAATTTGATGTAATATGTACCCTTTTTATATATTACTATATTTGTTTTGCTAATATGTTATTTAGGGCTTCCCAGGTGGCACTAGTGGTAAAGAATCTGCTTGCTAATGCAGGAGACATAAGACATGCAGGTTTGATTTCTAGGTCAGGAAGATCCCCTGGAGGAGGAAATGGCAACCCACTCCAGATGTCTTGCCTGGAAAATTCCATGAACAAAGGAGCCTGGTGTGCTGCAGTCCATGGGGCCACAGACAGAAAGACATGACTGAGCACACACACACAAATATTTTAATTTAGGATTTTTGTCTCTCTGTTCATGAGAGAAATTGACCTGGGGTTCCTTTCTTACAGTGTTGTTTCCAGGTGTTGGTTGTCAAGCTTATATGGGTCTCTTATAATAAATTAAACAGAATTTCCTCTTTTCCTACCCCCTGGAATTTTCTGTGTAATATAGATGTTATTTATTCTTTAAATATTTGAGAATTTTTACTGATAAAGCCATCTGGGCCTAGAGTTTTCTTTGTAGGGAATTTTTAATAATGGATTAAAATTTGTATTAGCTTTAGGACTATTCTGATTATTTCCTCTTTGTTTTGATAAGTTGTGCTCTTTAAGGATTTTTTCTATTTTATTTAAGTTCAAATTTATTGGGATGATTATTCATAATATTCTTGTATCTTTTAAATCTTTGTTGTATCTCATTAACATTGTGATTTCTCTTTTAACTCTGGTTATTTAGAAGTCTATTGCTTAATTTCTTAAGTCTATTCTTTAATTTCTAAGCAGGATTTTATAACTATCTTTTTTATTTATAGTTCAATTCCACTGCATTCAGAGAACATACTCTTTATAATTTCATTCCTTTGAAATGTGTTAAGAGTTACTGTTTGCCAGGTATATGTTCCATTTTGGTAAATATCCAAAGCATATATTGCTTTAGAAGAATGTGCATTCTATGATTTGTAGGTGCACTGTTTTATGTATATCAATTTAATTAGTTGTTTATTCACATCCTTTATATCCTTTGTGATTTTCTGTCAGCTTGTCCCATCATTTAGTGACAAGAGATGTGTTAAAATCGCCAACTATGATTGTAATTTAATCTGTTTCACCCTATGTTCTATCCCTTTGCTTTATATATATTTGAGGTTGTGTTATTAAATGCATATTAATTTTAGGATTATTACATCTTCCTGTTGGGTTGGCCCTTTTGTTATTATGAAATGCCCTTAGTCTCTCCTAAAGCTCTTTCCTTTAATGTCTACTTTAACTTATATTAGCATAGTTAAACTAGATTTCTTTTTGTTAAAATGTGCATGGTATATATATTTTTCAGTTTTTTTACTTTTGAGTTTTCTTTGTCTTTATATTTTAGATGCAGTAGCTCACATAGGAAATGCAGAATAAATGTTTGATTCTTTCCCTTTAAATCCTAGTTTTCAAGACACTGAATTAATTCCCTCTTAGCTTCCAAATATGATAGCCAGCCCTCTTGGCTGGCCCTTACCGGTCCTTAGTAGGGCTGACCTGAGTAACCATCAGAATACTGTGAAAGTAATAGTGTGTGCTTTCTGAGGCTTCCAAGGTCTTAAAACACACTATGGCTTTCTCCTTGCACTCTCTTTGTTCACCTCCTCTGCAGGGAGGCAGTCATCATGTCAGGAGGACACTCAAACAGTCTTGTGGGGAGATTCATGTGTAGAAGAACTGAGGTCTCCTGCTAACAGCACCAACACCAGTCAAGTGAGTGAATTATCTTGTAAGCAGATCCTCCAGTGATTCAACTGACAACAGCTCCAGTTGACATCTTAACTGCAACTCCATGAGAAAGCCAAGGTCTCTCCAATTTTTGACCCATAGAAATCATGTGAAATACTAAGTGTTTATTGTTTTTTTTAAGATGCTAAATTTTAGGACAGTTTATTACAAAGCAATAGATAATAAAACAGACTTTGGTAAGTGGAAATGAGATGTGGATTTAACAAAACCCTAAAAAATTATAAGCATCTTTGACAGTACGATGGGAGGAAGCTGAAAGAACTTTGAGGAGAGGATTAGTGAAAGTCTAAAATGCCTTGAAGAGACTGTTAGCAAAATTCTGATAGTCTTTGAGAAGGCTTCCAATAACGATAAACATGGGACTTAGATAACCATGAGGAAAATGTTATTGGAAACTGAGAGGGAAAAAAATCTCTGTTATTCAGTTTCAGAGAGTTTAGTAACACTGGTGCCTTCAGTAATGTAGATGGTAGAAAATATCAATTGCCTAATGAAATTGGCAATCTGGGAATTCCCTGGCTGTCCAGTGGTTAGGACTGCATGTTCTCACTGCTGAGGGCCCAGGTTCAATCTCTGGTCAGGAAACTAAGATCCTTCAAGTGGCTCATGGCCAAATAAATAACAAAGATGAAACTGAGAGTCAGTAAAATCTTTTGTTAAGACTTTAGAAAGATCTAAGGTACTGTCTCAGAGAATGGTTCAGTTAAATGATAGGACTTCCAAAAAGTTTCAGGGCACAAGCCCTCAACAGTCTCAGCAGAGGTTCAAGACAGAGGGCTGTGTCAAGAGAGATTTGTTAATAAGAGTCACAGAAGACCCCCAAGTTTTAAGAAAGTCACGATGACAGAAACACCACCAGACTGAACTGTAAGAAAAAAAATGAAGAGAAGCCTTTCAATTCCCAAACTCCTTCAGTCAGGAAGCAAGCTAAGAAAACTACTCAGCTTACAAACACAGGCTAGCTTTCATATAAAGTGAAGGATAATTTAGTGAGGACAACGATAGTCTCCGAGTGGAGCCAAGAGCCACAGAGAATTATTCTTAGGATTTGAGTCCTAATCAAGGACTTGCCAACAAGTATCTTACTGGATTTTAGAATTTTTGAGACTCACTGACTCTTGTGTGCCCACCTTTCCCCACCCCCCATTTTTTCCTAGAGGTTATCCCGTACGTGTCCTGCCAGTGTATGTTTTGTGTGTATAGAAGCCAGATGGAACTTCTGTGTTTAGCTCACCAATCTTAAGACTGAGAGGAACTGTAGTCAAGATACTCTTACAGAGGGACCATACTTCAGTTATACCTGATTTAGATGATGTGACTGTGGACTTTGAGCTGATACTGTAATGGTTTTGGGGAGGTGTGAGTATATTTTGAGCATATATTCATGTATAAGTTGGACAAGAATCAGTGAGGGTCAGAGGGAGGACTATGACAGCCAGCCTTCAAGATGGCCCCAGTGATTCTCAGCTCCTGGCCATTTTATAATGTATGTGGGAAAATTTATCAAGAGAACATAATAATCTTAAATATTTATATACGTCATAACAAAACTTTAAAACACATGAAAGCAAAACTGAAAAACTGCAAGAAAAAAAAATCACAATTATAGTTAGATTTCAATGTACCTCCCTTTCAATTCTTGATAGAAAAAGTAGGCAGAAAATTAGAAAGGCTACAGTAGACTTGAATAACACTATTAAGCAACATGAGGTAATTGAAAGTGATAGACCACTTGACCTAACGACAGCAGAATATAATTCTTTTCAAGTGGTCATGGAACATTCATCAAAATACACCATATTCTGGGCCATAAACAAGTCTCAATAAATCCAAAAGTATTCAAGTCATACAAAGCATGTTCTCTGATGACATGCTATTAAATTAGAAATTGATAACAGAACTATCCCTAGAAAACCCCAAGTATGTGTTAAGCAAATCACATACCTCTAATTTTATTATGATCTTGATGGACAGAGAGGTTGTCCTCCACTGTAGCCTAGGTCACTTTGTACATTGGGAAACTGGAATAAAGGAAAGAAAAACTATAAAAACTTGTTTCTCCAGCACAGAAGAAATACAGATAATAAGTACATAAGGGTTCATTTCCGGGTTGAGATAGGGAGGTCCTTTGAGGCTACTGATCAGTGTATTGGCAGGGATCTGGTACGGATCTGTTCCCTTTATTCCCAGTGTCCCAGTCACCAGATTTCTCAAGGGTAAGAAACTCAGTAACTTTGCAAACGCACATTAATGGATCTATATGGGGCCAATTATTCTTACTTCACCTGCCTGCTAAGCCCTCATTAATGAAGGCAACATCCTCCCCAGCTGTGACCTCATGGGCCACCCATGGGAAAAGATGGCTCTGGGGTGTCTCTTCCCAGTATAGGACCAGCTGTGAGTGCCTCTCAGGGTAGGGGCTGCCTCCCTCCCCTCACCACGTGAGAGGTTAAAGTCAATAGCAGGCTCTGATCCCCAGACTCAGTCTATGGACCCAATGAGTCTGGCTTTGTCATCACTGTTTTTCTAATGAAAGATTGTGTTCTGACCTCCAGAGCAACAGCTCTGCCACCAAGTCACCTGCTCTGTTGGAATTATATGGTTTTCTTATGAACATGGAAAGCAAACTTGAAGGACGAAATTCGTTGGTGCTTGACTATCACCAAGTAATACTCAGATTTCTGGGAATTGTTAACTACTGATATGTCTTCTGGAAGGAAGGGAATGTCCAGGACAACCACCTTATCCTACAGGCTGATCTGATTTTCCAGGACATGGAGAATTCTAGCAACTCAGAAAAGGATATTTATATGTGGCTCAAGGGAAGATACTCCATGGTTTAGTGTTTCTCAAAGTGTGGCCAGTGACCACCTGTTTCAGATTCACCAGATGTGGGGGCCTGGCTTTAGATGCACTAGATCACATTTTCTGAAGTTGGTACCTAGAATCTGCACATGCAGCAAGCTTCTCCAGGGAACCTTGGGCAGAGCACCTTAACGTTTCAGAACCACTGTTTGAGGTCATTGTTGCTCACTGTTTGGGGTCATTGCTGCTCCCTCTGGCTGCCTGCTCTCCGTTGTACTCCCACTCTGGTATCCCAAGGAGGAAGGCAAAGAAACAGGTATAATAAAACCCTTGCTTACTCCTCCCTCATCTACAGGCCCCTGGCACCTGCTCTCATTCCTAAACACTCCACTCCAGCATGACTAGACTAGACCACTCAAGTTTTCTTCCTAGTTTCCATTCACAGGTATAAACTACAGCCAACAGAAATAGTGGTTACTCCAGCATCCTTTTTCCCCTCCAAGATGAACTACTTCCATTTATTTATTATTATTTTAGCCATGTTGCCTAACATGTGGGATCCTAGTTCCCCGACCAGGGATCATACCTGTGCCCCCTGAATTAGAAGCAAGGAGTCCTAACCACTGGACTGTCACGGAGACCCCACTCCAGCGTCCTTTGAA
Organism: Bos taurus; assembly: GCF_002263795.3. Taxonomy (NCBI): domain Eukaryota; kingdom Metazoa; phylum Chordata; class Mammalia; order Artiodactyla; family Bovidae; genus Bos; species Bos taurus. The sequence continues at coordinate 25,947,943 of NC_037337.1, forward strand.
AGACTGTCAGAGATGTCAGTTTGTCCACAATCCCTTGCTTAACTAACTCTCTATACTCTGAATAGTTTTGAATTTAGTGCAGACTGGAGAAGAGGGATGGCAGAGGAAAGGGGAGAAGAAGAGAAAGCGAGTAGACATAAAGCGAGTAATAAATCAGAGGCTCTGATCAGCTACCCATTGCATTACCCACTACCCTACCCTTTTCCATCCCACCTCCCAGCCTGCGTGTTGACTGTTTTAATCAGAGAAGTACTTGCAGACCTGTTACCCACATTGAAACCACCTATTGAAGAAGGTGTGAACTCGGGTCTTAAGTTCTTCTTCACTCATAATAACCATTTCTCAATTTCTTGAAGTCCCTGTAAGTTATTCATCCTGAGATTTTTACAGTTAATTCTTTAAAGTCCTTGTAATTTGCCTTGAAGCTGGGTTGGCTTTTGACACCAATAAGGCCAATGACGTTTGCAACCCAAATCTGGGGCTGTCTGCAATCCTGCAATAATAGGGTTTATTATAAACTAGCAACTGTTGGGTTCAGAATGGCTGAAATTTTACATATCAGTGACACCAAATAAGTCAGTTATGCTCCATGTGCTCTAAAAGATGTTACTAGTACCCTGTGTTCAAATTTGCCCTCTTGGGTTTTGTATTGCAACTTTATTAGGAGATGTTATCTCTTTGGGCATTACAATGATTTCTTCCAGTCACCACTCACAGTGTTCCATCAATAGCCATAGTGTCTTCAGTATCTACTTGATAGCTAAAATTTTTTTAAATTTTTATTTATTGATTTGGCTGTGCCAAGTCTTAGTTGTGGCATGTAGGATCTTTAGTTCAGCTTGTGAGCTATTAGTTACAGTATGTGGGATCCAGTTCCTTGCCTAGAGATCAAACCCAGGTCCCCTGCATTGGGAGCACAGAGTCTTAATCACAAGATGTTAACCACTGGACTACCAGGGAAGTCCCTCAACAAATTTATGGATAAATTTAGTTATCCATATTCCAGAGTCTTCCCCTGTTCTGGCAGTTTGCTGATTCTGGAAAGTTTGCCAATGGGACAAACTAGAATCTTTCGCCTGTTCATGGCAGCTTTCCTCTCTGGAATCTTCCCAACATCTTTCACAGCTCCATTATTCATTTACTCCTCAGGGCAGGAGGAGGGGGCTCAATTTTTTCCCTTTCTAGCCTCCTCTATCACATCTGCTGGTTTCAACGTCTTCACAACTGAGGATCCTCACCAAAGAGCACAGGATACTTAGCTGACTCCAGAGCCCAAGGTAATTCAGGAACAGGCAGCCAGTGGAGCAAGAGAGAGTGTGGTGCTCAGGTGGTACAGTTCAGTTCAGTTCAGTTGCCCAGTTGTGTCCAACTCTTTGTGACCCTATGGACTGCAGCACGCCAGGCCTCCATGTCCATCTTCAACTCCCATAGTTTACTCAAACTTATGTCCATTGAGTCGGTGATGCCATCCAACCATCTTATCTTCTGTTGTCCCATTCTCCTCCTGCTTTCAATCTTTCCCAGCATCAAGGTCTTTTCATATGAATCAGTTCTTCGCAGCAGGTGGCCAAAGTATTGGAGTTTCAGCTTCAGCATCAGTCCTTCCAATGAATATTCAGGAATGATTTCCTTTAGGATGGACGGGTTGGATCTCCTTGCAGTCCCAGGAACTCTCAAGAGTATATCATGACTTTATTCATCATGACTTTATTCATTCTCTGCATGTAAAAGGCATTTTTACAAAGCCCTAGTCCTGGGGAGGGGCTATTCCTTCCCTGCTGGCCCCAACATCCCTTGAGAACAAGGTGATTCTATTCACTGGAAATGATGGTGCCTTCATGAAGGATGGGTGACGTTTTACCCTTGGCTGATGCTCTGGAGTGCAAGGTCTCAGTGTACACTCTGCAGCCTTATACCACACCTATTTCTCCACATCCCAACCCCCATCACCTTTAGAGTCCACAATAGTGCTTGACTTGTGCCAAGTTCTGAGAAGCAATTTTGTAGCTGAGCCAACGAACCACCTTCCACTCCTCTAGAATTCTCCAGATCCTCTGAAGGCTTGTTTAGTCACTCTCACTTAGTACACGTTTCCCTTCTATTTTGTTTGGTGGTAGGTTGTTTGCTAAATCTCGTCGCTGTTTCACTTATTTATTTTTATTGTTGTTTAGTTTTGTGTTAGATGTCTCTCTCCAACAAGAATAATCAAAGCTAACATTCTTTCTCAAAGTGCCGGGCTTTGTTCAAGTGCTTTACATGAATTAACTCATTGAATTTTTACAATAAACTTTTGAGATTAGTGTTTTTATCCCTATTTTACAGAAAACTGAAAATCAGAAGGAAGGTTAAGTAACATTCCCAAGGTTACATAGCTGGCTAATGGTGAGGTCTCAGTCTGGAACCTTGCCAGTCTGATGCCACAGCTTGTGTGCTTAAACACAGTATATATAGTCTCGAATATAGGCTTCTTGAAGTCAGACATACTTGAATTCCTGACAGGAAGAACATAGAGCTAAGTTTATAGAAGATGGTCAATAAATTTTTGGTAAGTAATTGTTTCATTATTTAGAATTTTTTAAGATCCCTAAGAGACCAAATTGCGTATATTTCTTTTCTATTTTCCATTGCTGTTCAAGTAATACTTCCTAAGTGACTAATCAGCCAAGTTGAGGAGAACTTCTCTATGACAGAACTCCACTGACAAAGCCAGACTTCCTCAGTGAGAGCAATCTTCAGAAGGCTGTCCTTAGGGCAGAATTAAGCCAGCGAGAGCCCCTGGGGCTTTCACTTCTTTCTGGTGGTCCCCTCTTTCCACGTCACAGAGCACTGAAGAAATATGGAAGGGGCCAACCTGAGTCAAGGGACTGAGTTTGAGCTTTTGGGGCTCACCAGTGACCCCTGGCTCCAGAAGCTGCTCTTCGTGGTGTTCCTGGGCATGTACACTATCACACTGCTGGGGAATCTAATCATGTTTCTTCTGATCCATGTAAGTACCACGCTGCACACACCCATGTACTCCCTCCTGAAGAGCCTCTCCTTCTTGGATTTCTGCTACTCCTCCACGGTTGTCCCCCAGACTCTGGTGAACTTCTTGGCCAAGAGGAAGGTGATCACCTATCTTGGCTGTGTGGTTCAGATGTTTTTCTATGCGGGTTTTGCCACCAGTGAATGCTATCTCATTGCTGCCATGGCCTATGACCGCTATGCGGCTGTTTGTAACCCCCTGCTCTACCCAATTGCCATGTCTCCTACGGTCTGTGCCTCTCTGATTGTGGGATCCTATGGTGCAGGATTTCTTAATTCTCTGATCCACACAAGCTGTATTTTTAGTCTGAAATTCTGTGGTACTCACGTGGTCACTCACTTCTTCTGTGATGGACCACCCATCCTGTCTCTGTCTTGTGTGGACACCTCACTGTGTGAAATCTTGCTCTTCATTTTTGCTGGTTTCAACCTTTTGAGCTGTACCCTCACCATCTTGGTCTCCTACCTCTTAATTCTCATCACCATCCTGAGAATGAACTCAGCTCAGGGCAGATTCAAGGCCTTTTCCACCTGTGCTTCCCACTTCACTGCTGTGTGCCTCTTCTATGGCACAACACTTTTCATGTACCTGCGCCCCAGGTCCAGCTACTCCCTGACCCAAGACCACACAGTGGCTGTGATCTACACAGTGGTGATCCCACTGCTCAACCCCCTTATCTACTCTTTGAGAAACAAGGATGTGAAAGAAGCTTTAAGAAAGGTTTGGGAAAGAAAAATAATGGAATGATCTTCTTAATTCATCACCACATATCTTTAGAAAGCTGAGGGAACTTTATCCCATGCTCAGCTCTATTCATAGGAGGCACTCTCTGGTCTGCAGGGGCCTCTGCATCTACTGCCACAGAAAGAACAGATCGTGTCATAGAGACTAAAAAGAAGTAAGGAATGTCTGCTAGTTGCATAATTGGACCCACTGGAAATATTTAGGCATGTCTTTATTCAGATGTTTCTTTCATGTTTCCACGTGTGTGAATATTTTTTATTACAAACTGACATTTACATTCTTCACAATGAAGTTCTCCCCTTAAATAACTTGAAGACCTTCACTGCTTGGGGGAAATCCTTCCTTATTTACAATCACCTCTTTGTAAAAACTGACTCCTTGACTTTAACATTTTTTAATTGTCTAATTATTTGAATAATACTGTAACAATTTCAGAAGCTCAGATTATATTCTATTATCTTTATTGACTTTTTTCCTGGACAAGTAACTACTTAGTTGCTTCCAAACTGAATGAACTTAGGCAAGTTACTTAGTTTTTCTGAGTCACAGATATCTCATCTTTTAACTGGTGTGAGTTTTAAGTGTTCAGTTAGATATTACAGGTAAATCATTCAGTACATGGTAGACATTCCTGGACTTCCCTGGTGGCCCAGTGGTTAAGTCTCCATGCTTCCACTGCAGGGTGCACAAGTTTGATCCCTGGTCGAGAAACTAAGACCCTGCGTGTCTCATGCCCCACCTTTTCCTTTCTATCGGCCCCTGTGCATGCTCAGTTGCTTCAGCTGTATCTGATTCCTTGCGATTCCATGGACTGTAGCCTGCTAGACTCCTCTGCCCATGGGATTTTCCCAGCAGGAATGCCGGAGTGGATTACCATGTCCTCCTCTAGGGGGTCTTCCCCACCCAAGGATGGAACCTACAGGTCCTGAATTGGCGGGTGAATTCTTTACCACTGAGTCAGCAGGGAAGCCCTTTTTTTCCCCAGTGGTGTGGAATAATTTAAATAAGATAGGAATATTTGTTCTTTAAAAATGATACATGCTGTGCTGTAAAACCACCTGAGACTGGTGTGTCTTTAAAAGGTAGACCTTTAATTATACTTCCAATTTCTTATACAGTTATTAATTTCATTTTAGGTTTTTCCCTGCTTATTAAGTCAATTTCATCATTTATATTTTGCTCAAAAATTATTTCCTTCTTCCAAATTTTCAAATTTATTGCCATGAGTTGTACATAATATTTTCTTATAAATTTTGTATTTGTTCTTTAGGTCAACAGCATCTCCACTTACTCTTCTAAATCTCTCCAAAGAGTTTGTGCCACTTTTTAGGACAATCCAAAAAAAGACCCTCTACCATAAAATAAGAAAAGGATTAAGTGGTCTGTAAGGATCTTCTGGACAACAACCCTCCATGAGATAAACATTTGAAGAAAGGCAATGTTGAGGAAGGATTAAAGACATATACTGCCTAATTCTAATCTAGCTCTGTCACTTACTAGCAATGTAAATTTGGGGAAATTCTTTACCTCTCTCTGCTAAGTTTGTCTCATTTGGGAAATAGGGATAACAGTAAAATCTATTTTATGTATAAAACTGTTGTGAAAATTAAATTACATAATATTTACACTTGTGAAATTTAAATGATACAATATCTAAAACAGTGTCTGACCCTTAGTAACTCTGTCATAAATTTGTATTAGCTACTCATTTCTTTTGTGTGTTTCTGTGGTTTCATTACCTTACACATTCTTCATATATTTGTTTTATTTTCCTTAATAACACTTGGCAGAGGATTTTTATCAACATTTGAAAACATTCTGTTTTGTGATTTTTCTTATTTCTACAATGTATCAATTTCTCATTTTATTAATGTCAGATTGTTCTTTATTAATTCCTTCTTTCTCTTCATTTATTTTGTTTTTCTTTTGTCAAGTGATTGTTTTAAACACGGAAAATCTACAAGAGAGTATTTTAAACATCAGATCAGATCAGATCAGTCGCTCAGTCATGTCTGACTCTTTGCGACTCCATGAATCGCAGCACGCCAGGCCTCCCTGTCCATCACCAACTCCCAGAGTTCACTCAGACTCATTTCCATCGAGTCAGTGATGCCATCCAGCCATCTCATCCTCTGTCATCCCCTTCTCCTCCTGCCCCCAATCCCTCCCAGCATCAGAGCCTTTTCCAATGAGTCAACTCTTCGCATGAAGTGGCCAAAGTACTGGAGTTTCAGCTTTAGCATCATTCCTTCCAAAGAAATCCCAGGGCTCATCTCCTTCAGATGGACTGGTTGGATCTCCTTGCAGTCCAAGGGACTCTCAAGAGTCTTCTCCAACACCACAGTTCAAAAGCATCAATTCTTCGGCACTCAGCTTTCTTCACAGTCCAACTCTCACATCCATACATGACCACAGGAAACACCATAGCCTTGACTAGATGGACCTTTGTTGGCAAAGTAATGTCTCTGCTTTTGAATATGCTATCTAGGTTGGTCATAACTTTCCTTCCAAGGAGTAAGCGTCTTTTAATTTCATGGCTGCAGTCACCATCTGTAGTGATTTTGGAGCCCCGCAAAATAAAGTCTGACACTGTTTCCACTGTTTCCCCATCTATTTCCCATGAAGTGATGGGACCAGATGCCATGATCTTCGTTTTCTGAATGTTGAGCTTTCAGCCAACTTATTCACTCTCCACTTTCACTTTTATCAAGAGGCTTTGTAGTTCCTCTTCACTTTCTGCCATAAGGGTGGTGTCATCTGCATATCTGAGGTTATTGATATTTCTCCCAGCAATCTTGATTCCAGCTTGTGCTTCTTCCAGCCCAGCGTTTCTCATGATGTACTCTGCATAGAAATTAAATAAGCAGGGTGACAATGTACAGCCTTGACGTACTCCTTTTCCTATTTGGTTATTCATGTCTATTTATTATATAGTGATTAAAAATAAAATGCAATCACTCACTATCCAGCTAAAGAGGCAATATTACTAATCCACTAGAAATTTTTCTTGCTTTACCCTCCAGGAAGTGCTTAGTCATAAGTCATATCTTTTTTAGATTTTGGTATGCTGAAAACTGGAACATAGATAAGATATCTGGAGTACAGAAGGTATATTGGGTCAGAAGGTGACCTTGAGCGTGGAAGTTCTATGCAAAGGATGGCCAAGCAGGAAGACAGAGGAGTTTGGGTCCCTGGGGACAGTAGGAACCCATAATCTCTACCTCTGAGCTTCCTTTATATAAAAGAAAACAGACCCTGTCTCATAGATTTTGGATTTTATGTTATATGTGACTAAGCATAATTTACACTGCCATTGACATAGGAGAGCAGAGAAAATAGGCAATGTCATGAGAGAAACAAAATTTTGTTTTTCTCCAAAGATGGAAGATACTATAACATATTTTATAGAGGAAAAAATTGATGGTGTAGAAGAGAGAGGATATAGTTATAGGAGCAAAGCTTGTGAGTAAGGAAAAGGGATTGGAATCTAGCACACAGATGAGGGGATTGGCCTTAAATGTTAATGAGAATAGTTCATCCATTGTCACAGGAGAGAAGGCAGACAGGTATAGGCCTAGGTAGTTCAGTAGCTTGGTGAAAAAGTTAAGTTTTCAATTGCATTTCTCTATTTTCTCAGTGAAATATGAAGTGAGTTATAAAATTAATTCTAGTTCATCTCTAAAATGGGGATAATAGTGTTTGCTTTCAAGAGTAGGCCACGTATAGTATACAGGACATGGCTAGGTTTGCTGTACAGTACTGGAATCTCTGGCTCAGTCTCTGTGGGGTCTCTGGATCCTGGTGTGCACAAGGTTTGTTTGAGTCCTACGAGGGTCTCTGGTAGGTGTGGGGTTTGATTCTAAATGTGATTTTACCCCTCCTACCATCTTGCTGGGGCTTCTCCTTTGCCCCTGGACGTGGGGTATCTTTTTTGGTGGGATCCAATATTCTCCTTCTCAGAGAAGGCGATGGCACCCCACTCCAGTACTCTTGCCTGGAGAATCCCAGGGACAGGGGAGCCTGGTGGGCTGCCGTCTGTGGGGTCGCACAGAGTCGGACACGACTGAAGCAACTTAGCAGCAGCAGCAGCAACATTCTCCTGTCGATGGTTGTTCAGCAGCGAGTTGTAATTTTGGAATTCTTGCAGGAGAAGATGAGCGCACGTCCTTCTACTCCATCATCTTGCTACCAAAAACTTTCACCAAGCTATGAAACACCTATGTCTATACCTGTCTGCCTTCTCTCTTGTGACAATGGATGAACTATTCTCATTAACATTTAAGGCCAATCCCCTCATCTGTGTGATAAATTCCAATCTCTTTTCCTTATTCACAGGCTTTGCTCCTACAGTTACACCCTCTCTCTTCTGCATCATCTATTTCTTCCACTATACAAATATGTTATAGTATCTTTCATCTCAGAGGAACCAGAGATCAAATTACCAACATCTGCTGGATCATTGAAAAAGCAAGAAAGTTCCAGAAAAACATCTACTTTTGCTTTATTGACCACACCAAAGCCTTTGACTGTGTGGATCACAACAAACTGTGGAAAATTCTTAAAGAGATGGGAACAACAGACTACCTGACCTGCCTCCTGACAAATCTGTATGCAGGTCAAGAATGTAAGAGTTTTTCTGACAATGTTTATGGTATGGCTGTTTAGCAGACTCAAAGTCTGTGGTGATCACTTTCATTTCTCCAATTTTTCTCTTCATGCTAAACAACTACTAAACCAGCGTTTTCCAATGTATAGTTAGTGAATATATATAAAAATTCCTGAGCCCCACCCCTTAAAAAAGTAATCTGCATTTTAATTTGTACTTTTAGTTAACTTACCAAGGGACTCCCGTGCACCCTAATGTTTTAGAACCATCACACCAAACTCAAGGTACCATGCCACTCTTATCCACCAATGTAATCCGTACACCTGGCATAATAATTCAGTAATTATTGAATGAAAGAATGAATAAATTATGGCAATCAGTCATGATTATTCCTTCAGAAACCAGAGAACAGTTTACGTTAGGGCAATGGTTCTCAAACTTTTTGGTTTCAGGATCCCAAACAGTTTAACCTTAGAAAATCCCAGATATATACCCTACTATGTATAAAATAGATGAGAACCTACTGTACAGCACGGGGAACTCTACTCAGTGCTCTGTGGTGACCTAAAAGGGAAGGAAATCTTTAGAAGACTGGATATATGTATACCTGATTCACTTTGCTGCACAGTAGAAACCTAACACAACATTGTAAAGCAATTTATATGCCAATAAAAGTTCATAAAAAGAAAACCCCAGAAAACACAAGACTATAAGACCCATTGTCTATTAGCCATTAAAGTGATGATGTCATTATACTTCCTGTAGCCTCTGGAGATTTCCTCTGTGTACCTTTAAACACATGAGAATGAAAAAAGAAAAAAAAAATCTTAGTATTATTTTGAAAATAGTTTTGACCCCCTGGACTTCCCAAAAGGACTACCCTTTGGGAATCACAGCTGGAGGGACTGTTTTGGCCATAGAGGACGTGTTACTGGGGTTAAGTGCAGGTACTCTAGAGCAAGGACTCCTGGATATGAGTCAACTCTTTACTGACTAACTGCTGTGTGACAGTAACTTTCCTGGACTTTATTTTCCTTAACTGTAAAACAAGGATGTTAGCACCTGCTTTTTAGGGATATTGTAAGGATTAATTGAATTAAGACACTAGAAGTGCTTAAGATAGGGTGAAGCACAGAGTAAGCATGACAAAGGTACATGTAAGTACTATTATTAGAAATGAAGATATCATCATCATTATTATAAATGCTACATGACTGCACATATCTGTTATTTTCTCTGGTCCCTTCTGAAGGTTTTTTCATGAACACAAACCACATTTACAGCCCATATGTCCTTACAACCCAGTTGGCAGCTGTAGTCAAAGATAACAGATTTGGAAAATAGTTTTCTAATTTTTTCCCTGAGTTATTTTTTAATTCCCTAGCACTATTTGTTACAGTCAATTCCAAAAGGAACATCTAGTCTGTACCTCTTAATATGATTCTGTTGCATCCTTATTCCCTTTTATTTGCTTGCCTTAAGAGAGTTCCAGCAAAACATCTATTTCTGCTTTCTTGACTATGCCAAAGCCTTTGACTGTGTGGATCACAATAAACTGTGGAAAATTCTGGAAGAGATGGGAATACCAGACCACCTGTCCTGCCTCTTGAGAAATCTGTATGCAGGTCAGGAAGCAACAGTTAGAACTGGTCATGGAACAACAGACTGATTCCAAATAGGAAAAGGAGTACGTCAAGGCTGTACATTGTCACCCTGCTTATTTAACTTCTATGCAGAGTACATCATGAGAAATGCTGGGCTGGAAGAAGCACAAGCTGGAATCAAGATTGCCAGGAGAAATATCAATAACCTCAGATATGCAGATGACACCACCCTTATGGCAGAAAGTGAAGAGGAACTAAAAAGCCTCTTGATGAAAGTGAAAGTGGAGAGTGAAAAAGTTGGCTGAAAGCTCAACATTCAGAAAACGAAGATCATGGCATCCGGTCCCATCACTTCATGGGAAATAGATGGGGAAACAGTGGAAACAGTGTCAGACTTTATTTTTGGGGGCTCCAAAATCACTGCAGATGGTGACTGCAGCCATGAAATTAAAAGACGCTTACTCCTTGGAAGGAAAGTTATGACCAACCTAGATAGCATATTCAAAAGCAGAGACATTACTTTGCCAACAAAGGTTCGTCTAGTCAAGGCTATGGTTTTTCCTGTGGTCATGTATGGATGTGAGAGTTGGACTGTGAAGAAAGCTGAGCGCCGAAGAATTGATGCTTTTGAACTGTGGTGTTGGAGAAGACTCTTGAGAGTCCCTTGGACTGCAAGGAGATCCAACCAGTCCATCTGAAGGAGATGAGCCCTGGGATTTCTTTGGAAGGAATGATGCTAAAGCTGAAACTCCAGTACTTTGGCCACCTCATGCGAAGAGTTGACTCATTGGAAAAGACTCTGATGCTGGGAGGGATTGGGGGCAGGAGGAGAAGGGGACAACAGAGGATGAGATGGCTGGATGGCATCACTGACTGGATGGACGTGAGTCTGAGTGAACTCCAGGAGTTGGTGATGGACAGAGAGGCCTGGCATGCTGCGATTCATGGGGTCGCAAAGAGTTGGACATGACTGAGCGACTGATCTGATCTGATCTGATCTCCCCTACAGTAACATCTTTGACTCAGTTAGCTATGAAAGAGATTTTTTTCTTTCTAAGTACATGTTTACTTGTTTCTCTGAATGTTCTGTTCCACCATCATTTTAGTAGTTTCCAGATTCCTTGGTGCTATTTACCTTTTAAACCCTATCAATTTTTTCCCAACTAAAGGTTTAATTTAACAAGTAAAAAGAGTTTTTGGCTCAATACAAGAAAAACTCTTTTTTCCCACTTCAAGTTGATTTAACTTTCTCTTTTCAGTTGATTGGGAAATGGCATACTTTTTTAAATTTTATTTTTTAAATTGAGGCAACATTGATTTGTAACATATTAGTTTCATGTGTACAACAGTATAATTTCACTTTTAAATACACAATAGTGTGCAACCCACTCCAGTACTCTTGCCTAGAAAATTCCATGGATGGAGGAGCCTGGTGGGCTACAGTCCATGGGGTAACAAAGAGTCGGACACGACTGAGCGAATTCACAACACGAGTGTGCTTTCCACCAAAAGTCTAGCTTCCATCCATCACTATACAGTTGATCTCCTTTACTTATTTCACCTTCCCTCTCAACCTCCTTCCTGTCTAGAACCATGTTTTCCATGTCTATGTGTTTTGTTTGTTCATTTATTTATTTATATTTTACATTCCACATGAGTGAAATCATATGATATTTATCTTTCTCCACCTGTCTTGTTTCACTTAGCATAATACCCTCAAGAGCCATCCAGGCTGTCACAAATGGCAAGATTTCACCTTTTTATGACTGAATGGTGTATATACGGTACATATATATATGGATTATATACTCTGAATATATATATGGATTATATACTATATATATATTATATACTATATATATATATGGATTATATACTGTGAATATATATATATGGATTATATACTGTATAATTATATATGGATTATATACTGTATAATTATATATGGATTATATACTGTGTGTATATATATATATATATGTATATATATGTGTGTGTGTGTGTCACATCTTGATCCATTCATCCACTGATAAGATCATAGGTTGTTTCCATATCTTGGTTATTGTAAATAATGTTGCAATGAACATAGAGGTGTGTATATCTTTTCAAATTAGTGTTTTTGTCTTCTTTGAATACTCAGGAGTGGAATACCTGAATTGTATAGTAGATCTATTCTTAATTTTTTGAGGAATCTTCATTATGGGTACACAAATTTACAATCCCACCAACAGTGTAGGAGAATTCCCTTTTCTCTACATCCTCTCCAACATTTGCTATTTATTGTATTTTTGATAATAGGCATTCTAATAAGTGTGAGGTGATAACTTACTGCTGTTTTGATTTGTATTTCCCTAATAATTAGTGGTGTTGAACATATTTTCATTTGTCTGTTGGCCATCTCCATGTCTTCTTTGGGAAAATGTCTATTCATAGCCTCTGCCCATTTTTCTGGAGAAGGCAATGGCACCCCACTCCAGTCCTCTTGCCTGGAAAATCCCATGGACGGAGGAGCCTGGAGGGCTGCAGTCCATGGGGTCGCTAAGAGTCGGACACGACTGAGCGACTTCACTTTCACTTTTCACTTTCATGCATTGGAGGAGGAAATGGCAACCCACTCCAGTGTTCTTGCCTGGAGAATCCCAGGGACGGGGGAGCCTGGTGGGCTGCCGTCTATGGGGTCACACAGAGTCGGACACGACTGAAGTGACTTAGCAGCAGCCCATTTTTCAATTGCATTTTTTTTGTTTGTTTTTGTTCAGTTGTATGTGTTCTTTATATATTTTGAATGTTAACCCCTAATTGTATATATGATTTGCAAATGTCTTCTTCCATTTGTTTTGTTGGTGGTTTCCTTTGCTGGGCAAAACCTTTTAGTTTGATGTAGTCCCATTTATTTATCTATTTATTTTTTGGTCATGCCATGTTGTTTGTGGGATCTTAATGCCCTGACCAGAGACTGAAGTCAAATCTTTGACAATGAAAGCACAGAGTCCTAACCACTAGACTACCAGGGAATTCCCACCCATTTGTTTATTTTCAAGGTTATTTCCCTTGCCTGAGAAAACATATGCAAAAAGATATTACTAAGAGCAATATTAAAGAACATATTGCTTGTTTTCTTCCAGGAATTTTATGATTTCAGGTCTTCAAGTTTTTCTTTTTTTTTTAATCCATTTTGAGTTGATTTTGTGTATGGTGTAAGATGGTGGTCTAGCTTCATTCTTTTTTTGTGACTGTACAGTTTTATCAACACCATTGAAGAGATTTGCTGTTCTCCATTGTATGGTCTTGACTAATTTGTCACAAATTGAAATAATCCATAAATATGTGGGTTTGTGTCTGGGCTCTCAATTCTATTCCATTGATCTGTATGTCTGATTTTCTGCCAAAACCATGCTGTTTTGATTACTCTAGCATTGTAGTATAATTTTGAATCAGGGAGTGTGATACCTCGAGCTTTGTTCTTTTTAACTCAAGTTTGCCTTGGCTTTTTGAGTTTTTTGGTAGTTCCATATAAATTTTAGATTTTTCTTTTCTATTTCTGTGAAAAATTTCATTGGGATTTTGAAAGGAATTACACTGAATCTGTAGATAACTTTAGGTAATATGAATATTTACACAATGTTAGTTCTTCAATTCATAAGTACAAAATACCTTTCCATTTCTTTGTGTCTTTTGCAATTTCTTTCAACAATGTCCTAATAGTTTTCAGTGTATAGGGTTTTCACCTCCTTGGTTTAATTTATTCCTGTGTATATTGTTCTTTTCATTGCAATTGTAAACATGATTGCTTTCTTAATTTCTTTCTGATAGTTTATTGTTAGTATATAGAAATGGAACTGATTTTTGTATGTTGATTTTATATGCTGCAACTTTTCTGTATTCATTTATTGTTTATAATAATCGTTAGTGGAATCTTTGGGTTTTCTATACATAAGATATTGTCATCTGCAAATAGTGACAGTTTTATATCTTGATAAAACTAAACTATTTTTTTATAGTTTATTTTTATTTCTATTTTTTAAAATTTTTATTTCTATTTCTTGTATAATTTCTCTGACTAGGGCTGCCAATGCTACATTGAATAAAAATGGTGTGAGTGGGCATCCCTATCTTGTTCCTGATCTTAGGCCGATAGTTTTCAGTTTTTTACCCTGAGTATGATATTAGTTGTGGGCTTGTGATAAATGGCCTTTATCATGTTGAGGTTTGTTCCCTCTGTATCCACTTTATTTAGAGTTTTTATCATAAGTGGACATTTAGTTCAGTTCAGTCGTGTATGACTCTTTGCGACCCCATGGACTGCAACGTGCCAGGCTTCCCTGTCCATCACCAACTCCTGGAGCCTCCTACTCAAACTCATATCCATCACGTCAGTAATGCCATCCAACCATCTCATCCTCTGTTGTCCCCTTCTCTTCCTGCCTTCAGTCTTTTCCAGCATCAGGGTCTTTTCCAATGAGTCAGTTCTTCACATCAGGTGGCCAAAGTATTGGAGTTTCAGCTTCAGCATCAGTCCTTCCAACGAATATTCAGGAATGATTTCCTTTAGGATGGACTCGTTGGATCTCCTTGCAGTCCTCCTTGCAGGGACTCTCAGGAGTCTTCTCCAACACCACAGTTCAAAAGCATCAATTCTTCGCTACTCAGCTTTCTTTATGGTCCATCTCTCACATCCATACATGACTACTGGAAAAATCATAGCTTTGACTAGATGGGCCTTTGTTGGTAAAATAATGTCCCTGCTTTTTAATATGCTGTCTATGTTGGTCAAAGGTTTTCTTCCAGGGAGCAAGCGTCTTTTAATTTCATGGCTGTAGTCACCATTTACAGTGATTTTGGAGCCCCCCAAAATTAAGTCTTTCACTGTTCCCACTGTTTCCCCATCTATTTCCCATGAAGTGATGGGACCGGATGCCATGATCTTCGTTTTCTGAATGTTGAGTTTTAAGCCAACTTTTTCACTCTCCTCTTTCACTTTCATCAAGAGGCTCTTTAGTTCTTCACTTTCTGCCATAAGGGTGGTGTCATCTGCATATCTGAGGTTATTGATATTTCTCCTGGCAATCTTGATTCCAGTTTGTACTTCATCCAGCCTAGCATTTCGCTTGATATACTCTGCATAAGTTAAATAAGCAGGGTGACAATATACAGCCTTGACATACTCCTTTCCTGATTTGGAACCAGTCTGTTGTTCCATGTCCATTTCTAACTGTCACTTCTTGGCCTGCATACAGATTTGTCAGGAGGCAGGTCAGGTAGTCTGGTGTTCCCATCTCTTTAAGAATTTTCCACAGTTTGTTGTGATCCACACAGTCAAAGGCTTTGGTGTAGTCAATAAAGCAAAAGTAGATGTTTTTCTGGAACTCTCTTGCTTTTTCAATGATCCAGCAGATGTTGTCAATTTGATTTCTGATTCCTCTGCCTTTTCTAAATCCAACTTGAACAATGGAAGTTCACAGTTCATGTACTGTTGAAGCCTGGCTTGGAGAATTTTGAGAATCATTTTGCTAGCGTGTGAGATGAGTGCAATTGTGTGGTAGTTTGAAGATTCTTTGGCATTGCCTTTCTTTGGGATTGGAATGCAAACTGACCTTTTCCAGTCCTGTGGCCACTGCTGAGTTTTCCAGATTTCCTGGCTATTGAGTGCAGCACTTTCACAGCATCATCTTTTAGGATTTGAAATAGAATTCCATCACCTCCACTAGCTTTGTTCATAGTGATGATTCATAAGGCCCACTTAGGTGAGTGACATTTTGGGAATCAGTGAACTAAAATGGACTGGGATGGATGAATTTAACTCAGACGACCATTATATCTACTACTGTGGGCAAGAATCCCTAAGAAGAAATGGAGTAGCCATCATGGTCAACAAAAAAGTCCAAAATGCAGTACTTGGATGAAATCTCAAAAATGCCAAAATGATCTCTGTTCGTTTCCAAGGCAAACCATTCAATATCACAGTAATCTAAGTCCATGCCCCAACCAGTAATGCTGAAGAAGCTGAAGTTGAACAGTTCTATGAAGACCTACAAGACCTTCTGGAACTAACACCCCAAAAAGATGTCTTCTTCATTATAGGGGACTGGAATGCAAAAGTAGGAAGTCAAGAGCTACCTGGAGTAACAGGCAAATTTGGCCTTGGAGTACAAAACAAAGCAAGTCAAAGGCTAACACAGTTTTGCCAAGAGAACGTGCTGGTCATAGCAAACACCCTCTTCCAACAACACAAGAGAAAACTTGTGGTCAATACCGAAATCAGATTGATTATATTCTTGGCAGCCAAAGATGGAGAAGCTCTATACAGTCAGCAAAAACAAGACTGGGAGCTGATTGTGGCTCAGATCATGAATTCCTTATTGCCAAATTCAGACTTAAATTGAAGAAAGTAGGGAAAACCAATAAACGATTCAGGTATGACCTAAATCAAATCCCTTACAATTAAACAGTGGAAGTGACAAATAGATTCAAGGGATTAGATCTGATAGACAAAATGCCTGAAGAACTATAAATAGAGGTTCGTGACATTGTACAGGAGGCAGTAATCAAGATCATCCTCAATAAAAAGAAATGCAAAAAGGCAAAATGGTTGTCTGACAAGTTATAAATAGTTGAGAAATGAAGAGAAGTAAAAGGCAAAGGAGAAAAGGAAAGATATACCCATTTGAATTCAGAGTTCCAAAGAATAGCAAGGAGAGAGAAGAAAGCCTTCCTCAATGATCAATGCAAAGAAATAGAGGAAAATAATAGAATGGGAAACATTAGCAATCTCTTCAAGAAAATGTGAGATACCAAGGGAACATTTCATTCAAAGATGAGCCCAATAAAGGACAGAAATGGTATGGACCTAACAGAAGCAGAAGATATTAAGTGGCAAGAATATACAGAAGAACTGTACAAAAAAGATTTTCATTACCCAGATAAGTAGATGTTGGATCTTGTTAAATGCTTTTTCTACTCTATTGAAATAATCATATGATTTTTATCCTTCATTTCTAATGTGGTGTATCATGCTGATTGACTTGCAGATGTTGAACCATCCTTGCATACCTGGAATATATCTCACTTGATCACGATGTGCTGTGCTGTGCTTAGTCGCTGTCATGTCCAACTCTTTGTGACCCCATGGACTGCAGTCGGTCAGGCTCCTCTGTCCATGGGGATTCTCCAGACAAGAATACTGGAGTGGGTTGCCATGCCCTCCTCCACGGGATTGTCCCAACCCAGGGAACAAAGCCAGGTCTCCCACATTGCAGACAGATTCTTTACCATCTGAGCCACCAGGGAAGCCCAAGAATACTGGAGTGGGTAGCCTACCCCTTCTCCAAGGGATCTTCCTGACCCAGGGATTGAACCAAGGTCTCCTGCATTGCAGGAGGATTTTTTACCAGCTGATCCACCAGGGAAGCATGATCATGGTGTGCGATAACTTAAATGTACTATTGTACTTGGTTAGCTAATATTTTGTTGAGGATTTTTGCATCTATATTCATCAGTGATATTGACCTGTAATTTCCTTTTTTTGTGGTGCTCTTGTTTGGTTTTGGTATCGGCATAATCATTTTGTAAAACGAGTTAGGAAGCATTGCCTCCTCTTCAATTTTTTTGGAATAGCTTGAGGATTGGTATTAAATATCCTTTGAATGTTTGGTAGAATTCACCAGAGAAGCCATCTTGTCTTGGACTTTTGTTTTTTGGGAGGTTTTTATTACTGTTTCAATCTCATTACTAGAGATCAGTCTATTCAGATTTTCTATTTCTTGATGATTCAGTCTTGGTTGTATGGTTCTATACTCAAAGAATTTACCTATTTTTTAGGTTGTCCAATTTGTTGTTGTATAGCTGTTCATAGCATTCTCTTATAATCCTTTGTATTTCTGTTGTTTCTGTTATAATTCCTCTTCTTTCATTTCTGATTTTGTCTTTATTTTTTTTATCTTTTCAAAGAACCAACTCTTAGCTTCATTGATCTTTTCTGATATCTTTTTAGTTTCTATTTAATTTAATTCCACTCTGATTTTTATTATTTCCTTTTTGGGGCTTCATTTGTTCTTTTCTAGTTCCTTTAAATATAAGGTTAAGTTGTTTATTTGAGATTTTTCTTGTTTCTTGAGGTAGGCTTATGTTGCCATAAATTTTCCTTCTAGTACTGCTTTTGCTGCATCCCATAGATTTTGGTATGTCATTATTTTTGTCTTCAGGTGTTTTTTATATTTCTCCTTTTATTTCTTCATTGACTCAATCGTTTCTCAGTAACATGTTGTTCAGTTTCCACATATTTTTCCCAGCTTTTTTCTCGTATCTTATTTCTAGTTTCACATTGTTATGTATGGAAAAAATGTTTGATGTGATTTCAGGCTTCTTAAATTTACTGAAAGCTGTATTATGTCCCAGCATCTAGTCTATATCCTTGAAAATATTCTATGTTCACTTGAGAAGAATGTGTATTCTATTGCTTTTGAACGGGGTCTTCTGCATAAATCTATTAAGTTCACCTGATTTAAGTCTGATGTTTTTCTCACTGAATTTCTGTCTGGATAATCTATCCATTGATGTAGCGGGATGTTAAAGTTCCCAACTATTATTGTGCTGCTGTCAATTTCTCTTTATAGGTCTATTAATAATTGATTTGTATATACTAGTTCCATCTATATCAAGAAATGTTATATCTTCTTGAAGGATTGTCCCCTTTGTCATTAGGTACATCTTTGTCTCTTGTTACTTTATTTTCTTAAAGTCTGTTTTATCTGATATGAGTAGTGGTTGTACCTGCTTTATTTTGGCTGCCATTTGATTGGGGTATCATCTTCCATCCCTTCACTTTGAGCCTATGTTGGTCTTTAGAGCTAAGTCTCCCAAAGGCAGCATATAGTTGGGTCTTGTTTTTTAATCCATCCAGCCACTCTGTATCCTTTACTTAGTGAATTCAATCCATTTGCATTTAAGGTGAGTATTGATAGAGGAGGACTTAGTCCTGCCATTTAATCTTCTGTTTTCTAGTTCCTCTTTATCTCCATTGTTTCTTTTCCCTTGTGTTTCTGTCTGTTATTTTGGTGTGGTTTGGTTTTCTATGATGTTTTACTGTTTCCTCTTGTTCATGTTTCATGTTTCTGCTCCAATTGTGTGTGTGTGTGTGTGTGGTTACCATGAGGTTTGTATAAAATATCTCAAAGATAAAATAGTCCTTTTTAGGACTATAGTTTCTTTTTCTGCTGATAGCATCTTGTCTTCATGTGTCTATATAGGTTTGTCCTTTTCTTCTTCCCTTCCATGTTCTTATTGTCACAAATTATCCTTCTTTATATCATGAGTTCATTACCAAATTGAAGAAGCTATAGTTATTTTAAATACTTTTCTCCCTTTAAACTTTAGACTATATTGTTTAACAGTATTCTGATACAGAGTTTTCATTTTTCTGATTCTGTCTATTCATCACCTTACTCAAAGTTTTGTGTACTTTTGCCTTTTTGTTTCAGGTTTAAAAGCTCCCTTCAACATTTCTTGTAAATAGATCTAGTGTTGATGAACTCTCTCAGCTTTTGTTGGTCTGGGAAAGCCTTTATTCCTCCTTCATATCTGAATAATAACTTTGCTGGATAGAGTATTATTGGCTGAAAGTTTCTATCTTTCAGTATTTTTGAGTATGTCATTTTGCTGTCTTCCGGCCTGTAGAGGTTTTAGTGAGAAATATGCTGATAGCCTATTGTGGTACCTTTGTAGGTTACTCTTTTTTCCCTCAATGTCTTTTAAATTCTTTCTTTGTCACTGACTTTTGACAGTTTTAATATGTCTTGGAAAAGGTCTTTCTGCACTGATATAATTAGATGTTGTACTAGCTTCATGAATGTATACATCCATTTCCTTCCCCAGGTTTGGAAAATTCTCAGTTATTATTTCTTTAAATAATAGTTATTATTTCTTTAAATTGCTCCCTCTTCCTCCTTTCTTCTGGGATATCCATTATCTTTATGTTGCCTTTCCTAATGTAGATAGTTCTCATAGTTTCTTCATTGAAAATAAAACAAAACAAAACTTAGTTTTATTATCTCCTCTTCTACATGAATCATTTCTAGATTTCCATCTTTGAGTCTGAATTATCTCTTCTATACGGCCTGCTCTGTTTTCAATGCTTTCGAATGCATTCTTCATCTCATTTATTGAGCCCTTCATCTCCACAATTTCTACTTTGGTTCTTTTTTAGAGTTTCATTCTCTTCGGTAAAATATTCCTTCTGTTCATTGATTCTATTCCTGAGCTCATTGAGCTGTTTTCTGTATTTTCTTGTAGCTCATTTAATTTCTTCATGACAGCTATTTTTGAATTCTTTAACAGTTGGATTAGAAGTCTTCTGTAATTTTGTTTCAGTTCTATGGACTTGTCATTATCTTTTTTTGATACTATGTTATCATGTTTTTTTATGATGCTTGATGAACCGATCCTCCGCCAGCACATTTGAAATAGTGAACACTTTTCTTATTTAAGTAGTTTTGTTTACTTTTAACAATTTAACAAACTGGTCACTAGAAGGCCTTTCTTTTGCTTATCGGTAGGTGGTGCTATAGCACAAGTTTTTGGTTTCTCTTACCAGAGCTGCTGCCCAGATATGAGAATTAGCACTTTCCATCTTCCATTACTTTTGCCAAAGGTGTCACTGCTGCCCTTATCGTAGCTGCCTGTGCCTCTGGGGTTCCTAGTGCCTTGCTGCTGCTAGTAACACTGGTGTTGCTGGTGTCACCACCAGGGGCACTGGGACGGCGGGAACCTTTGTTTTGTCCGAAGTTGTCTGGGTTGCAAGCATTGCCACCATGATGAGAGAGGAGGGGAAGAGCTGGGGGAGCCAGGGTCAGGGACACCTCCACCATGTCTGGGGTTGTCTGGTTTGCAGTAACTGCTGCAGTAGGCAAGGGCAGGGGAGCACAGAGTTGTAGGCGTCACCACAGTTGAAGGGACTGTCTCGGCCCCGCCAGTGCCGCTGACCTGTTTCCTGTGCAGCAGAGATGTTGAAGTTGTGTCTGCTGCCCCTCCTCCTGCTCTGCTGTTTGCTGGGCTCAGCTGCTGTGACCAAGGGGCTGGGATCCTGGGCACTGTCTCTGCTGTTTCCCCACCTTCCACCTCCTCTGTGTTCCAATCCACACCCACCTTCACATGTACAGATGTATGGATCTCTCTAGCATCCAGGGAGCTTTTCTTGAGTTAGGGATGTTTTACTAGTTGTAAATTGAAGGTGTGAGACAAAGGGAGCTTCTCACACTACACGATGCTCATGTATCCTCCAGGAAAACTTTAAAATAATATTTAAAATCCAGATTATGTGTGTGTGTGTGTGTATAAGCTACAGTTTTTCCAGTAGTCATGTATGGATATGAGAGCCAGATAATAAGGAAGGCTGAGTGCTGAAGAATTGATGTTTTTGAACCGTAGGGCTGGAGAAGACTTGAGAGTCCCTTGAACTACAAGGAGATCAAACCAGCCGATCCTAAGGGAAATCAACCCTGAATATTCCTTGAGAGGACTGATGCTGAAGCTGAAGCTCCAATACTTTGGCCATCTAATGTGAAGAGCTGACTCATTCAAAAAGACCTTGATGCTGGGAAAGACTGAGGGCAGGAGGGGAAGGGGGTGACAAAGGATGAGATGGTTGGATGGCATCACTGACTCAATGGACATAGGTTTGAGCAATCTCAGGGAGATAGTGAAGGACAGAGGAGCCTGGCAGGCTCCATGGAGTCGCAAAGAGTTAGGCAAGACTGAGAGAGACTGATCAGAAACTGTTTAGGGATCAGACCTGCATCCCCTGCACTGGAAGGCAATTCTTAACCACTGGACCACCAGAGGAGTCCCTGTCCTTCTACACACTTTTTCCTATGCATATACTTCAGAAAAACAAAACCAACTATACCTACTGTTTTGTAATGTGCTTTTTTTATTGTGGTAAAATTCACATAACATACATTTCACTATTTTAACTATTTTAAAGTATACAATTCAGCAGCATTTAATACATTCATAGTGTTCTGCAATCATTACCACTATCTAGTTCCAGAACACTTTCAGCATCACAAAAGGAGACCCCATAGCCATTTTGCAGTCTTGCCCCATTCTTTCTTCCTAGCCCATGGCAACCATTAATATGCCTTTTGTTTCCATGGATTTGCCTATTCTAGATATTTCAGATAAATGGAATCACACAATATGTGGCCTTTTGTGTCTGGCTTCTTGCATTTAGTACAGTATTTGCAGGGTTCATCCATGTTGTATAGTGGAATAAGAAGTGTTCCATTATATGGATATACCACATCGTATGTATTCATTTATTAGTTGATGGTCATTTGAGTTGTTTCCATCCTTTCTCTATGAATATTTATATCTAAATCTTTGTTTGAACACCTGTTTAGTAAATGCATAAGATAAGAATTACTGGCTCATATAGTAATTCTATGTCTCACCTATTGAGGAAATGCCCACCTATTGAGGAAATGCCAACCTATTTTCCAAAGCAGCATTTATGCTCCTACCAGCAATACATGAGAGATCCAATTCCTCCACATCTGTGCCAACACTTGTTATTTTCCGTTTGTTGTTGTTGTTCTTATAGCTCTCATTGTGGTTTTGAATTGTATTTCCCTAATGACTAATGATGCTTGACATAATTTTCATGTGATTATTGGCCATTTGCAAATTTTTTGGAGAAAAATGGCAAAAGACTTTTTTTTCAAGTCTTTTTGCCATTTTTTAATTGGATGTAATGATGAAAAAATTTTTTTACTTAGGAATATACCATGGGCATCTTTTACTCTTTTTATACCAGTGTAATACAGTATAACATTTCAATCTCTAGGTTTATTATACTTTAAAAATCAACTAGGACGTCCCTGGCAGTCTGATGGTTAGGACTCTGTGCTTCCACTGCAGGGGGCATGGGTGTGGAGTAAAATTTTAAAATAATAATAATAAAATAAAATCAACAACTGTATTGTTTCTCTGGTGGCTCAGATGGTAAACAGTCTGCTTACGATGTTGGAGACCTGGGTTCAATCCCTGGGTTGGGAAGATCCCCTGGAGAAGGAAATGGCAACCCACTCCAGCGTTCTTACCTGGGAAATCCCAGGGATGGAGGAGCTTGGCGGGCTACAGTCCCTGGGGTTGCAAAGAGTCACACACAACTGAGCAACTAACACACACACCAAATTGTTAGATATTTAAAACTGCTTGCACTTTAAAAATTAATGATGTACTAAACATTTCAGTAGGTAACTCCTTATATATGTCCAAAAGTATTCCTGTAAAAAATTCCTAGATACGGAATTGCTGGGTTAAGGGTAGCCAATTTTTTTTTTTTTTTTGGCCAAGCCATGCAGCATGCAGGATTTTAGCTTCTTGACCAGGTATCAAACCTGTGCTTCCTGCAGCAAAAGTGCAGAGCCCTAACCACTGGACCACCAGAGAATTCCCAAGGATAGGCAATTTTTAATCTGTATGTACAAGATGTTAAGTTGCTTTCCATTATAGCTTACCAATTTACAGTCCTATCAGAGAAATAAGAGAATGCCTATTTCCTTACACACTCATCAATGATGGGTTTTATGCATTTAAAAGTAACAATATGATTGACACAAAATAGCATCTTATTGTTTTAAATTGCATCTATTTAGGGACTTCCCTGGCAATGGCAACCCACTCCAGTACTCTTGCCTGGAAAATCCCATGGACAGAGGAGCCTGGTAGGCTGTGGTCCATAGGGTCGCTAAGAGTCAGACACGACTGAGCGACTTCACTTTCACTTTTCACTTTCATGCATTGGAGGAGGAAATGGCAACCCACTCCAGTGTTCTTGCCTGGAGAATCCCAGGGACGGCGGGGCCTGGTGGGCTGCCGTCTATGGGGTCACACAGAGTCGGACACGACTGAAGCGACTTAGCAGCAGCAGCAGCTGGCAGTCCAGTGGTTAAGATTCTTTGCTTCCATTGCAGGGGGCACAGGTTCCATCCCTGGTTGGGGAACTAAGATCTCACATGCTGAGCAGTGCAGCCAAAAAATAGATAAATAAATAAATTGAATTTATTCGCCATGTAAGTTTCTTTACTGTATTTCTTTGGTAAATTGGCTCAATTTCTCTGTAAGAAAAGATTCAGGGACTTCCCTGATGGCCCAGTGGCTAAGACTCCACACTCACAATGCAGGGGGCCGGGGTTTGAACCCTGGTGAGGGATCTAGATCCCACATGTCACAACTAAGACCCAGAGCAGCCAAATAATAAAGAAAAATAAATATTAGAAAAGATTCAGTACTGATACTAACCATCTTTTAGTTTTATGTTATTCTGTCATCTTTTAACTTTACATTTGAACTTTACCTTTATTTATTGCAATTTTTTTGATAGAAAGCTTAAAATTTTTAATGTGAAATCAATCTTTTTCCTTTCAGTTTCTACTTTGTTGTTCAGTCGCTCAGTAGTGTCCAACTCTTTATGACCCCATGGGCAGCAACATGCCAGGCTTCCCTGTCCTTCACCATCTCCGGGAGTTTGCACAAACTCATGTCCATTGAACTGGTGATGCCATCCAACCATCTCATCCTCTGTTGTCCCCTTCTCCTCCTGCCTTCAATCTTGCCCAGTATCAGGGTCTTTTCCAATGAGTCAGCTCTTTGCATCAGGTGGCCAAAGTATTGGAGCTTCAGGTTCAACATCAGTCCTTCCAGTGAATATTCAAGGTTAATTTCCTTTAGGATTGACTGGTTTGATTTCCTTGCTGTTCAAGAGACTCTCAAGAGTCTTCTCCAACACCACAATCTGAAGGCATCGATTCTTCTGCACTCAGCCTGTTTTATTGTCTAGCTCTCATATCTGTACATGACCACTGGAAGAACCACAGCTTTGATTATACAGACCTTTGTAGGCAAAGTAATATCCCTGCTTTTTAACTGTCCAGGTTTGTCATTGGTTTTCTTCCAAGCAGCAAGCGTCTTTTAATTTCATGGCTGCAGTCACCATCTGCAGTGATTTTGGAGCCCCCAAAAATAAAGTCTCTTACTGTTTCCATTGTTTCCCCATCTATTTGCCATGAAGTGATGGGATCAGATGCCATGATCTTAGTTTTTTAAATGTTGAGTTTTAAGCCAGCTTTTTCACTCTCCTCTTTCACCTTCATCAAGAAGCTCTTTAGTTCCTCTTCTGCCATAAGGGTGGTATCATCTGCATATCTGAGGCTATGGATATTTCTCCTCACAATCTTGATTCCAGCTGTGCTTCATCCAGCCCGGCATTTTGCATGATGTACTCTGCATATAAGTTAAATAAGCAGGGTGACAATATACAGCCTTGATATACTCATTTTCCAATTTTGAACCAGTCCATTTTTCCATGTCCGGTTCTAACTGTTGCTTCTTAACCTGCATACAGGTTTTTCAGAAGGCAGGTAAGGTGGTCTGGTATTCCCATCTCTTTAAGAATTTTCCACAGTTTGTTGTGATCCACACAGTCAAAGGCTTTAGCACGTAGTCAATGAAGTGGAAATATATGTTCTTCTGGAATTCTCTAGTATTTTCTATGATCCAAAGGATGTTGGCAATTTGATTTCAGGTTCCTCTGCCTTTTCTGTATGCAAGTTGTACATCTGGAAGTTCTCGGTTCACATAGTGTTGAAGCCTAGTTTGAAGGATTTTGAGCACTACTTTGCTAGCATGTGAAATGAATGCAGTTGTGTGGTAGTTTGAACATTCTTTGGCACTGCCCTTCTTTAGGATTGGAATGAAAACTGACCTTTTCCAATCCTGTGGCCACTGACGAATTTTCCAAATTTGCTGGCATATTTAGTGCAGCGCTATAACAGCATCATCTTTTAGGATTTGAAATAGCTCTGCTGGAATGCCATCACTTCCACTAGCTTTGTTCATCGCCTCCACTAGCTTTATTTGCAGTTTCTGTTATTAATGTTATATCTAAAAGCTCTCATTTGACCTGGGTTATATAAATAATTACCTATATTTCTTCTCATATTTTTATGATTTTGATTTTTTCCATTTATGTCTAGAATTTATTTTCGTGTATGGTATATGATAGAAGTATAATTTGGTACAGTTATGCAGTTATTCCAATATCATAAACGGATTTTAGTTCATGATTAACTGATAAGAAATAGTACTACTAAAATTTATTAAATCTTATATATACTTGAGCTCTTCTTTTGACTCTATTCTATTCCATTCATCTATCTATCTATTCTGATGTCAATACCATAGTGTTTTAATTTTTCATCTTATACATTAATAGCTGATAGACCAAGTCTCACCTTATTACTCTTGTTAGAAACCCTTTCTCTCTTCTTTCTTTTTCTTCTTTCCTGCCTTCTCGTTCTTTCATTATCATTTGTTTATTCTTCTAGATGCACTTTAGAATAACTATTGAAAACAAAACAAGACAAAAAACTTGAAGTAGCAGCTGTGGAAACTGAGAACTGCCAATAGTAGTATTAATATTACGGGGCTGCTTTTAGGATATAGCTGCAGTTTGAGATCAGGAATTTGTTGTGGAACCAGCTGCCATGATTGAGTGATTTTCTCCAGTGACTGTTACTGTTAATGTTTTAGCAGAGACTGAATGACTGTCAGAATGTTGCATAGGAGTTACTATGTTGAAGTTCCTTCAGACTTAGTGTATTTATTCATTCAGTCAGTCAATGTGTATTGAATGTCTCCTATATGCCATTCCCTTAGCTAGGTTCTGGGCTTATAAAGATGAATAAAACAGTTCCTGCTTCAAAGGTGGGCACATAAATGATAATTTAATTTTTGGGGGAAGAAAAAACTTCTCTACCTTCTTGGTTTAGTAGCTGGAGCTTGCAAATTAAATTGATAAAAGTCAAATTAACAGGAAAAAAGGCATATACACTTCCCTTGTTAATATTTCAATTTTTATATATACAGAGGCTCTTCATAGAAAAGAAATGATGGATCAAAGAGGTGCTTAGACACAGGGGATTATATACTATTTTAACAAAGGGTGATAAACTGTGGAGAAGTAACAAGACAAAGGAAAAGCATTTTAGGCCTCTAGGAGTGATAGATTTCAGGAAACTAAATATACGGGGAAAACTGATAAAAGATAATGGTGATTTTAGTATGGTTGTTTGTGTACATTCATGATGGTGCTGACTCTGACGTGTAATGGTTGCTTTTCTTCCTCCCACTATGAGAGATAGGAGGGGGATGACATTTACAAAGGGAAATTTATATTCCACTTTTATTAGAGGGAGGGCAAAGAGCTCTTTCTGAGTGTGCTGCTTATTTACCTTCTAATCAAGACAATCTCCATGCCAATGTAACACATTTTGGGGTGAAGTCTTCTGATCCCCTTCATAGTAAGTATGGAATTATGTGTAGAGCACTGTAAAAGCACCTTAGTGAGGAGAGAAGTCAGGGAAGCTTCCCAAAGTAGGTGAAGACTAAACTGAGTCTTGAAGAATCAGTACCAGTTAGCAATTTGGGGCTAGGACTTACCACTGCTTGAATAAGGCATAAAAGTAAGAAACATATGTGCCAAAGTGAGATGTTTTGACTTAGCTATTTTGACATGACATGGCTTTAACTTCTCACTGGAATTTTGATTGTTCTGACTTTTCACTAATGTATGCAAAAAACAGTCCTGACTCCCACCTTGCCCATCACTGAGTCACTGCTGTCATCATCATCATCCTTGAAAGTGAAAGTCACTCAGTCGTGTCCGACTCTTTGAGACCCCACCATGGTCTACACAGTCCAGGGAATTCTCCAGGCCAGAATACTGGAGTGGGTAGCCTTTCCCCTTTCCAGGGGATCTTCCCAACCCAGGGATTGAACCTGCGTCTCCTACATTGCAGGCAGATTCTTTACTGCCTAAGACACCAGCTTATGGGTGGGTCCATTTAAAAAACCATCACTGGGGTTTCCCTGCTAGTCCAGTGATTAAGAATCTGTCTTGCAATATAGGGAACATTATTCAATCCTTGGTCCAGGAAGATCCCACATGCCATGGGGCAACTAAGCCTGTGTGCCACAACTATTGAGACTGTGCTCTGGAGCTTGCAAGCTGCAACTACTGAAGCCTGAGCACCCTAGGGCCTGTGTTTCACAACAAGAGAAGCCATCTCAATGAGAAGCCCATGCACCATAACTACAGAGTAGCCCCCACTCTCCGCAAGCAGAGAAAGCCCATGTGCAGCAACGAAGACCCAGAGCAGTCAAAGAACAAAACCTTCACTGCTGAGAAACCAAATCTTAATGTTGGAGAATAAATTAAAGGTCATCTATTCCAACCATTACTGGAGAAGAGAATGGCAAACCACTTCAGCATTCTTGCCTTGAGAACCCCATGAACAGTACAAAAATGCAAAAAGATTTGACACTGAAAGATGAATTCCCCAGGTTGTTAAGTGCCCAATATGCTACTGGAGAAGAGCAGAGAAATAGCTCTAGAAGGAATGAAGAGATTGAGCCAAAGCAGAAAAAATGCCCAGTTGTGGATGTGTCTGATGGTGAATATAAAGTCCAATGTTGTGGTGTTGGAGAAGCCTGTTGACAGTCCCTTGGACAGCAAGGAAATCCAACCAGTCAATTCTAAAGGAAATCAGTCCTGAATATTCATTGGAAAGATTCATGCTGAAGCTGAAGCTCCAGTACTTTGGCTATCTGATGCAAAGAGCAGACTCATTAGAATAGACCCTGATGCTGGGAAAGATTGAAGGCAGGAAGAGAAGGGGATGACAGAGGATGAGAAGGTTGGATGGCATCACTGACTCAATGGACATTAGTTTGAGCAATTAGTTTGAGCTCCCAGAGATGGTGAAGGACAGAGAAGCCTCGTGTGCTACAGTCCATGGTGTCTCAAAGAGTTGGACATGACTCAGAAACTGAACAACAACATTCCAACTGTTTGGTTGATACTTGAAAACTCACTTCAACAACTTAACTGTACAGAAGTGCATTGCACAAAACACCTCAAACATTACCCAGAGGTTGAGAGATTAACTTCAAAGCAGCTCATCTTTAGAAAGGTGTTCCATTTCTCTTTTTTGGTTGAAAACCAGCCTCTCTGCCTCTCTATAATACGACACCATTGGACCCAGCTTCACATCTTGGGCTCACTAATGATAGTTTCTCTTCCTCATAATTATCTGTGAGATTTACAAAGACATCAGTCCTGTTCCTCTTATGCCATGACGTTGAGTCCTCTCATTTTATCTAAAGCACAAGAGTGGATACAGAGTAGTTTCCTCATACATAAAGTGAGCATAGAATTATAAAGAAGCAAAGCTCCTCTATCTGAGGAGCTTGGACTTGTAGAAAAATACTTTATAAACAAGAAACTTTAAAAGGCAAGGAAAAATAGATAAGAGTCAACAAAAACAACTCACTCACTCTGGATTGAACACAGGAAAAGTTTCTGATAAGAAAAATAAACCAGAGATTCAGATCATAAGTAGAATCAAGAATAACATATAGGACTTACCAGATGGTCCAGTGCTTAAGAATCTCCCTGCCAATCCTGGGGACACTGTTCAATCTCTGGTCCGAGAAGATCCCACATCCCACGGGGCAACTAAGCCCGTGTACCACAATGACTGAAGCCTGCATACCTTAGAGCCCATGCTCGCCAACAAGAGAAGCCATGGCAATGAGAAGCCTGCACAACATAACTAAAGAGTAGCCTCTGCTAGCCACACTAGAGAAAGACCATGTGCACCAATGAAGACCCAGAGCAGCCAAAAATAAATAAGTTTTTTAAAAAATTTATAAAAATAAAAAGGAATAACATGAACCACAAAATATAATTAAAATAAAGCTGAAAAAATATAAGCAAAGAAGGAAAAACAAAAGAAACAGAAGACAACTCCTATTAAATAAACAGCATCTGAGTTATAAAGCAACACATACCAGTTTAATAGCCTAGGAAATTATACAAGGAGGCCCTTTCCCTGAATTTTTGCCTTTTTTTTTCTATTTTTAAATTTAATTAAAAAAATTTTTTTACAGTGTTGTGTTAGTTTCTGCCATACAGCAATGCAAATCAGCTGTAATTATAGATATAGCCCTTCCCTCCCCAGCCTTCTTCGCCTTCCCCCATCCTATTCCTCCAGGTCATCACAGAGCACCAGACTCCCCTAAATTTTTACACATGGGAAAGCATATTAAAACAAACTACAGGCAACTGTTTTTCCTCCCCCTCCTCCATTGTCTCCTCCTCCAATTCTGCAATTAGGGATAAGGAGGGCCTGGTAGAGTCTGGGCTCTCCATAAAAAGCCAAACATGTGTAAAATATACAGGAAGGGCAAACAGCTAGGAGACAGTTCTATACATTTATTAATACTTTAACGCTTGGAAGGTTTTAAATACATTATTATAATGAAAGAAAAATAGCACCAACTAGAAGTTTTCCTGCCTTTCCTCCAGAACGAGTCACTTGCTGCTCAGTCACCAACAGCCCAGCTACAAGGGCAGTCTCCTAGATTCCCTGTGCCTTGGGCATGGACCTCTGATCACTACAGTGCTCAGATCCTGTCATCCTTATAGGAAACACTGCTTAACAGTGACACACACTGCCACTGTCCTGCTCAATCCAGCAATTAAACATTGAACTTGTAGCAGTACTGGCTGGACAAGCCAAGAAGCAACGGTGTGTACACAGAGCAAACCAAAATGGGCCTAGACAGTAAAACAAAATCCTGATGAGGTAATCATCTCTTCTCACTAAGATAAAGAATAACTCAGCCCTGACGGTGAGTAGAGAGAGGCTGCAGGGCATTCACTGGGCCAAGCAAGCGAGGTCAGCTCCGATTACTCCTGGGTAGTTGAGTTTACTGATTTTCTGGCTTGAGTCCAGGATTGCATAACACATGGAGGCCCAAGGGCTGGGAATGACCCAGAAGGGCCCTGTGCCTCCAGCCTACTTGCTACGCGCTTGGCGTGCGTCATGGCCCAGGTGGACTCATAGCAGGGGAGGGATTTGGCGCGTACCCAACAGTGAGCAGAGAGTCCTTCTCCAACTAAGCCATAAGCCACTGACACACGCCATTACCTGGAGGCAAGGCCCTTTGTGAGACCTCAACCCCGGCAGCAAAGAGGCCACAAGATGGCAGCAGAGGACAAAGCCCAGGACACAAAACCCGAACCGTCTGCAAAAGCTGATACTTCATTTGGGAAATGTCTGTTGTCTACAATCATGTATTTGAGGTCAGAATAAATGACTGAATTTCAAAAAAATCAGGGTAAAATTCATCAACACGGAGAATTTCCCAACCACCTCAGAATTCAGTCGCATATGAAGCCACATATTTCTCAAATGCTTAAAGCAGGGGATGGGGTCAAGGCCTTTAAAACTGACGTCAGCAGGAACCTTGTCACAGTCACTTCTTTCTGTGAAGTTCCAATGGGCAGCAATTCAAGTAAAACATGAGTGACTTCTATAGCGGCTGCCAAACTGATGAAGGGACAGATACAATGGTTGCTGGGAAGCATTGAGCAAAGCAGAATGCTTTCATGGAGCAGCTAGTAACTCTGGCAGTAGGCAGTATGCCGGGAAGTGTGGGGGGATAATGAGGACCACAGGACAAGTCTCACAGTCTTTACTTGCAGCTTGCAGAGGACAATGCACAGGAAAGGGGCAACAGTAGCACTGGGACTAAATCTCTGATCTTCCAATTTATCCTCTTAATACTCTTTTGCCTACATAGTCTTCCCCACCCCACCCCCACTGCCACTACCAAAAGCTGTCACTACCAAAAATTGCCAAGTAATCCCTGTGGGGCAAAATACCCTTCCCTGAAAATCAATATGAGAGGGATATGATTCTTAAAAAATGGTTTTGAGAACCTAATGTTAAATCTCTACAGGACTCTTGAATTTTATAAAAGGCTTTGATGGCCTACAAAAACCATATTGTACATCTAAACTCTAAATTTCTACCATATGTGTATATAAAGGAGAGATAATAATTGAAGGACTATGGACCAAATCTGGTACTCAGTTTTAAGAAAATCAGTTGTTAATATTTTAAAATCAGAAGATTTTACATTTTAAAAGTCAGAATTTTTGACTATTATAGAAAAATTGGAACAATGGCAATACTAAGCCCACAGTCCCACATGCCAATAATTGGGTAGAGTTGAGTAGGGTTAGTCTTTAAACAAAATGTGGGCTTTCTAGTTTGCCATAGTTCCCATCACTCCCTATTAACTCATGCCTAATCTGCTTCACTTATTTACACCATTTCTCATTTCTATAGGCAATTTATTTTCAATCTCTGAAGTGCTTTATAGTTTTAAAGTTTTTTTTGTTTTCTCATGTGTGATTTATTTGAGCCTTCAGTCAGTTCAGTTCAGTTGCTCAGTCATGTCCGACTCTTTGAGACCCCATGAATTGCAGCACACCAGGCCTCCCTGTCCATCACCAACTCCCGTTCACTCAGACTGACGTCCATTGACTCCGTGATGCCATCCATCCATCTCATCCTCTGTCGTCCCCTTCTCCTCCTGCCCCCAATCCCTCCCAGCATCAGAGTCTTTTCCAATGAGTCAACTCTTCACATAAGGTGGCCAAAGTACTGGAGTTTCAGCTTTAGCATCATTCTTTCCAAAGAAATCCCAGGACTGGTCTCCTTCAGAATGGACTGGTTGGATTTCCTTGCAGTCCAAGGGACTCTCAAGAGTCTTCTCCAACACCACAGTTCAAAAGCATCAATTCTTCAGCGCTCAGCTTTCTTCACAGTCCAACTCTCACATCCATACATGACTACTGGAAAAACCAAAGCCTTGACTAGATGGACCTTTGTTGGCAAAGTAATGTCTCTGCTTTTGAATATGCTATCTAGGTTGGTCATAACTTTCCTTCCAAAGAGTAAGCACCTTTTAATTTCATGGCTGCAGTCACCATCTGTAGTGATTTTGGAGCCCCCAAAAATAAAGTCTGACACTGTTTCCACTGTTTCCCCATCTATTTCCCATGAAGTGATGGGACCAGATGCCATGATCTTCATTTTCTGAATGTTGAGCTTTTTCACTCTCCTCTTTCACTTTCATCAAGAGGCTTTTTAGTTCCTTTTCACTTTCTGACATAAGGGTGGTGTAATCTGCATATCTGAGGTTATTGATATTTCTCCCAGCAATCCTGATTCCAGCTTGTGTTTCTTCCAGCCCAGCATTTCTCATGATGTACTCTGCATAGAAGTTAAATAAGCAGGGTGACAATATACAACCTTGACATACTCCTTTTCCTATTTGGAACCAGTCTGTTGTTCCATGACCAGTTCTAACTGTTACTTCCTGACCTGCATACAGGTTTCTCAAGAGGCAGGTCAGGTGGTCTGGTATTCCCATCTCTTTCAGAATTTTCCACAGTTTATTGTGATCCACACAATCAAAGGCTTTGGCATAGTCAATAAAGCAGAAATAGATGTTTCTCTGGAACTCTCTTGCTTTTTCGATGATCCAGCGGATGTTGGCAATTTGATCTCTGGTTCCTCTGCCTTTTCCAAAACCAGCTTGAACATCTGGAAGTTCATGGTTCACGTGTTGCTGAAGCCTGGCTTGGAGAATTTTGAGCATTACTCCTCCAGTAAGGTAGCGAGAGTAAATATTATAATCTCCATTTAAGCAAAATGCATTTCAGAGAGGTCTGATTTGCCCAAACTTCCACATCAAAACCAAAGTCTAGATTTTCTGAGTCCCAATCTTATTATTCTTGGCAGGGGGAACTATTAAGTTTCTATTAAGAACTTCAACATTGCCGGGAGAAATATTAATAACCTCAGATATGCAGATGACACCACCCTTATGGCAGAAAGTGAAGAGGAACTAAAAAGCCTCTTGATGAAAGTGAAAGAGGAGGGTGAAAAAGCTCAACATTCAGAAAATGAAGATCATGGCATCTGGTCCCATCACTTCATGGGAAATAGATGGGGAAACAGTGGAAACAGTGTCACACTTTATTTTTTGGGGCTCCAAAATCACTGCAGATGGTGATTGCAGCCATGAAATTAAAAGATGCTTACTCCTTAGAAGGAAAGTTATGACCGACCTAGATAGTATATTCAAAAGCAGAGACATTACTTTGCCAACAAAGGTCTGTCTAATCAAGGCTATGGTTTTTCCAGTAGTCATGTATGGATGTGAGAGTTGGACTGTGAAGAAAGCTGAGTGCCGAAGAATTGATGCTTTTGAACTTGGTGTTGGAAAAGACTCTTGAGAGTCCCTTGGACTTCAAGGAGATCCAACCAGTCCATCTTAAATGAGACCAGTCCTGGGATTTCTTTGGAAGAAATGAGGCTAAAGCTGAAACTCCAGTACTTTGGTCACCTCATGCAAAAAGTTGACTCATTGGAAAAGACCCTGATGCTGGGAGGGATTGGGGGCAGGAGAAGGGGACGACAGAAGATGAGATGGCTGGATGGCATCACTGACTCGATGGACGTGAGTCTGAGTGAACTCCGGGAGTTGGTGATGTACAGGGAGGCCTGGCGTGTCCCCTTCATGTCTCCAACTGTAGGGGGCATGGGTTCCATCCCTGGTCAGGGAACTAAGATCCTGCGAGGCATGTGACACGGACAAAGAAAAAAAAAGAACTACATTTTAGTGGTTCATGTATCAAAACCAGAGAAGTAGATACAGGTATAACTGTTGGAATGGATGAATTCCCACTGTTTAGTTGTTCAAGAATCCTTGCAAATGATTACCTCCTCTTCTTTCAGTGAACTATGTCCACTCCCCTTTCAGGCATATGAAGATTGCCTTTCTAACCATTCTGAAGTTGGGTGCGGCTATATGACTTGTTTTCCTCAATGAAGTGTGTGTGAAAGTGATATGTATCCCTTTGAGGCAGAAGCATTTAAGAACCTGAACAATTCTTCATGTTTACTTCACAACTTGGGAAGGGGCTGGAGATCGGGGGAGGGGGGATTAGTCTCATGGTGACATGGTAGAGAGCACCAGGCTGCGATGGTGCAGGAGTGGCCGAGAGGAGCTACCCCACATCCGAGGTCAGGGGTGGCGGCCAAGAGGAGCAACCACACGTCCAAGGAGCAGCAGCTGCACAGGCACAGGAAGGCCGAGAGGAGCTACTCCATGTTCAAGGTCAGGAGGGGCGACCTCATCCAAGGTAAGGAGCAGCAGCTGCGCTTTGCTGGAGCAGCCGTGAAGAGATACCCAACATCCAAGGTAAGAGAAACCCAAGTGAGACAGTAGGTGTTGCAAGAGGGCATCAGAGGGCAGACACACTGAAACCATAATCACAGAAAACTGGTCAGTCTGATCACACAGACCACAGCCTTGTCTAACTCAGTGAAACTAAGCCATGCCCTGTGGGGCCACCCAAGATGGACGGGTCATGCTGGAGAGTCTGACAGAATCTGGTCCACTGGAGAAGGGAATGGCAAACCACTTCAGTATTCTTGCCTTGGGAACCCCATGAACAGTATGAAAAGGCAAAATGATAGGATACTGAAAGAGGAACTCCCCAAGTTGGTAAGTGCCCAATATGCTACTAGAGATCAGTGGAGAAATAACTCCAGAAAGAATGAAGGGATGGAGCCAAAGCAAAAACAATACCCAGTCATGGATGTGACCTGTGATAGAAGCAAGGTCCGATGCTGTATAGAGCAATATTGCATAGGAACCTGGAATGTTAGGTCCATGAATCAAGGCAAATTGGAAGTGGTCAAACAGGAGATGGCAAAAGTGAACGTTGACATTCTAGGAATCAGCGAACTAAAATGGACTGGAATGGGTGAATTTAACTCAGATGACCACTATATCTACTACTGTGGGCAGGAATCCCTCAGAAGAAATGGAGTAGACATCATGGTCAACAAAAGAGTCTGAAATGCAGTACTTGGATGCAATCTCAAAAACGACAGAATGATCTCTGTTCGTTTCCAAGGCAAACCATTCAATATCACGGTAATCCAAGCCTATGCCTCAACCAGTAACACTGAAGAAGCTGAACGGTTCTATGAAAACCTACAAGACCTTTTAGAACTAACACCCCAAAAAGATGTCCTTTTCACTATAGGGGATTGGAATGCAAAAGTAGGAAGTAAAGAAACACCTGGAGTAACAGGCAAATTTGGCCTTGGCATACAGAATGAAGCAGGGCAAAGGCTAATAGAGTTTTGCCAAGAGAACGCACTGGTCATAACAAACACCCTCTTCCAACAACACAAGAGAAGACTCTACACATGGACATCACCAGATGGTCAACACCGAAATCAGATTGATTGTATTCTTTGCAGCCAAAGATGGAGAAGCTCTATACAGTCAGCAAAAACAAGACCGGGAGCTGACTGTGGCTCAGATCATGAACTCCTTATCGCCAAATTCAGACTGAAATTGAAGAAAGTGGGGAAAACCACTAGACCATTCAGGTATGACCTAAATCAAATCCTTTATGATTATACAGTGGAAGTGAGAAATAGATTTAAGGGACTAGATCTGATAGACAGAGTGCCTGATGAACTATGGACGGAGGTTCATGACACTGTACAGGAGACAGGGATCAAGACCATCCCCATGGAAAAGAAATGCAAAAAAGCAAAATGGCTGTCTGAGGAGACCTTACAAATAGCTGTGAAAAGAAGAGAAGCGAAAAGCAAAGGAGAAAAGGAAAGATATAAACATCTGAATGCAGAGTTCCAAAGAATAGCAGGGAGAGATAAGAAAGCCTTCCTCAGTGATCAATGCAAAGAAATAGAGGAAAACAACAGAATGGGAAAAACTAGAGATCTCTTCAAGAAAATTAGAGCTACCAAGGGAACACTTCATGCAAAGATGGGCTCGATAAAGGACAGAAATAGTGTGGACCTAACAGAAGCAGAAGATATTAAGAGATGGCAAGAATACACAGAAGAACTGTACAAAAAGATCTTCATGACCCAGGTAATCATGATGGTGTGATCACGCACCTAGAGCCAGATATCCTGGAATGTGAAGTCAAGTGGGCCTTAGAAAGCATCACGATGAACAAAGCTAGTGGAGGTGATGGAATTCCAGTGGAGCTATTTCAAATCCTGGAAGGTGATGCTGTGAAAGTGCTGCACTCAATATGCCAGCAAATTTGGAAAACTCAGCAGTGGCCACAGGACTGGAAAAGGTCAATTTTCATTCCAATCCCAAAGAAAGGCAATGCCAAAGAATGCTCAAACTACTGCACAATTGCACTCATCTCACACGCTAGTAAAGTAATGCTCAAAATTCTCCAAGCCAGGCTTCAGCAACACGTGAACCATGAACTTCCAGATGTTCAAGCTGGTTTTAGAAAAGGCAGAGGAATCAGAGATCAAATTGCCAACATCTGCTGGATCACCAAAAAAGCAAGAGAGTTCCAGAAAAACATCTATTTCTGCTTTATTGACTATGCCAAAGCCTTTGATTGTGTGGATCACAATAAACTGTGGAAAGTTCTGAAAGAGATGGGAATACCAGACCACCTGACCTGCCTCTTGAGAAACCTGTATGCAGGACAGGAAGCAACAGTCAGAACTGGTCATGGAACAACAGACTGGTTCCAAATAGGAAAAGGAGTACGTCAAGGCTGTATATTGTCACCCTGCTTATTTAACTTCTATGCAGAGTACATCATGAGAAACGCTGGGCTGGAAGAAACACAAGCTGGAATCAAGATTGCTGGGAGAAATATCAATAACCTCAGATACGCAGATGACACCACCCTTATGGCAGAAAGTGAAGAGGAACTAAAAAGCCTCTTGATGAAAGTGAAAGAGGAGAGTGAAAAAGTTGGCTGAAAGCTCAATATTCAGAAAACGAAGATCATGGCATCCGGTCCCATCACTTCATGGGAAATAGATGGGGAAACAGTGGAAACAGTGTCAAACTTCATTTTTGGGGGCTCCAAAATCACTACAGATGGTGACTGCAGCCATGAAATTAAAAGACGCTTACTCTTTGGAAGGAAAGTTATGACCAACCTAGATAGCATATTCAAAAGCAGAGACATTACTTTGCCAACAAAGGTCTGTCTAGTCAAGGCTATGGTTTTTCCAGTGGTCATGTATGAATGTGAGAGTTGGACTGTGAAGAAAGCTGAGGACCGAAGAATTGATGCTTCTCAACTTCGGTGTTGGAAAAGACTCTTGAGAGTCCCTTGGACTGCAAGGAAATCCAACCAGTCCATCCTAAAAGAGATCAGTCCTGGGTGTTCTTTGGAAGGACTCATGCTAAAGCTGAAACTCCAATACTTTGGCCTCATGAGAAGAGTTGACTCATTGGAAAAGACCCTGATGCTGGGAACGATTGGGGGCAGGAGGAGAAGGGGACGACAGAGGATGAGATGGCTGGATGGCATCACTGACTCGATGGACATGAGTTTGGGTAAACTCCGGGAGTTGGTGATGGACAGGGAGGCCCGGCATGCTGCGATTCATGGGGTCGCGAAGAGTCCGACACGATTAAGCGACTGAACTGAATTGAACTGACGTGGTAGGATCTCCAAATGGTGGTGGTCCATGGACTTGGGTACCTGAATAATTTACAAGGAGCAGAGCACCCTGCCAGAGAGTAAACCTTTGTGGTTTTAGGCCATTGAGATTTTGGCATTGTTACCACAGCATAACCTAGCCTAACCTGATACAAGGTTCATCTGCATGGTAACTGAACTTTTCCAAGAATTAAAATGCAATTCTTAGATATCTGATCATATGACTAAAACTTGTTGCTCCTATGTGGAAGACAGTTAAGAATGAATTGTTGACTTTCATTCCTAGCTTCTTCAGCTACCACCACCTTCTGATTTTGAGGAAAATTATTTTGAGTACTTCACAGATGAGCTCTCCATTATTCTGGTATTTAGACGGGGAGGGGGGCGGGGGAGATTTTGTTTTCTCATTCCAGAGCCTAATCCCAGAACTGTCCCCACCCACTAATACTCACACAATCTTGTCATAGGGCAACTATTACCACTCCCAAGGTGTCACAAACAGCTGGCGCCACTGCAATGTAAGGGCAATGCAGCCAGGCTGCGCTCTTTCCTCACTGGTGCCTGGGCTTGGTTAAGCCTGGAGAAGCAGCCTTCTCAAGTGGGAACAAAAATGAGTGTGAGGCGCACACCCATCCCGGCACTATGTGAATTTGGGGTGAGTTTTTAGTATTGCAGCTCTGGTCAGTTCTAGTTTCTCTAGCGGCTAGCAAGCTGTCGGGTTGGTGCTACGGGGTGCCCTCGTTTTCCTGGGCTTTTCTCAAGCCCACCTGAACTTGCCATTTTTGCACACTTGCAAAGGTCATAAACGGTGGGGGTTGAGCACGACCAGAGCTTCTGCAAGCGCGCCGCAGCTGGGATCAAAGGTCGGCAGGGCTGCCGAGAGGCTGAGCCTGCGCAGTCCCGCTCCCGCCTTGGAGAGAAAGGGTGGCTGCAACGCGGGATCTTTACACCGGCTAGCTCACAAGAGGCGGGAAAATCTTAGGTTGGGTCGCCGTGTCCCTCCCTCTTCCTGCCCTGTCCACACCGTCTGCCCAGCCGGTCCGTCCTCCTCAGGCGCCTAGGCCCCGGGGGAGGGGGATGAGAAGGGCCCTGGGCTTCTGACTCATCATCTCCAACCCCTTTCTCGCGCGCGCTCCAAGTCTCAGGACTTTGGACCTGGGCACTGTGGGAGGGGGCACGGCAACAGCATCTGGGAAACCCCAGCTCTGCCGAGGGGCAGCCCTCAACCCCAGCCGGTCTCCGAAGCTACCAGATGGAGGAATATAGAACCCCAGTCAGTTCTTAGTTACCGAGGTTGGGGTGGTGGCGCCCCCGCGTAGCACTGCCCGCCCAGCTCCTCCCTGCACGCGGGGCCAGTGGTCACGTCCGAGGAAACGCTCGTCTAGGCCCATATTTCCAGCGCCTCGCGTCACTCAG
The DNA here is from genome assembly GCF_002263795.3 of Bos taurus. Classification (NCBI taxonomy): domain Eukaryota; kingdom Metazoa; phylum Chordata; class Mammalia; order Artiodactyla; family Bovidae; genus Bos; species Bos taurus. The sequence goes on from NC_037337.1 coordinate 25,987,794, forward strand.
CAGATGCACAGCGCCCCCACCACAGAAGGGAAGGCTCTTTATTTCCCAGCAGGCCACAGGGCGGCGGGGCATCCTGGGATTTGTAGTTTCCGCTAGACTAGAAAGGCACCAGATCGAAGTGAGAGAACGGAAGCACCAGTGGTGAATTGATTTCAGAGAGTGGGCGTGTACAGGAACCCGGGTTTGGAGTGAATGGGATTGTGAAAGGTGGAAATCTTGGAAACAGTGAGATGAGGCAGATGTGAAGCTGGGGAGGCAATGGGTAAGAATGGAAGGGAGGAAATGGATCTAGCTGAAAGTTAGTTTAAGGATATCTTATCTTGCAGGCAGTCAGATTCTCAGGGCTGTGAGGTGATGGCAGACTCACTCTAGGTATTGCTTTCCCCAGCAGGGAAGGGTAAAGCAAGGGGCCTAGTTAGAGGGAGAATTGAAGGCACTCCACCAGACTTCATGTATGTCTCAGGGGACTCCATCTAGTTTGAGTTCAGGGGGATGCTGTGCAGGAGAGTCTGGAGAATGTTCCCGTGGGGTAGGAGAGCAGCACATGTCTGCTTCCACTTGCCAGCTCACTGATTTGTTCTCTTTGCTGTGCTAGCCACTGTGGGACCAGTCTCCAACTCAGGAACTTCCTCCAACTCTGAGAGGCCCTGAAAACCAGACAGTTGTGAGGTGAGCAAACATCAAGGGTGAGAAAGGAGGAATCCCAGAGAGACGCAGTTTCCTCCTCTCCGATTTTTTCCCTCATGTTCGCACAGTCCTTCCAATATTTAGTCACATTCCTAATGCTCTCCCACATTTCTAGCCCCAACCATTTAGATACTCAGTTTCCTGTTGCCCATCACTAGGAGAAAGGGAAAGTGAAGTTGCAGTCCAGTGCGACTCTTTGCAGACCCCATGGACTGTAGCCTACCAGGCTCCTCAGTCCATGGAATTTTCCAGGCAAGAGTACTGGAATGGGTTGCCATTTCCTTCTCCAAGGGATCTTCCCAACCCAGGGATCAAACCCTGGTCTCCCGCACTGCTTTACCGTCTGAGTCTCCTAGCCATCACTAGGAGAGACATGTCCAAAGCCAGAAAACGAATAAGTTTCAGTTTAACAACCTCTCCTGCCCTGCCCCATTGTTTTCCCTTAAGTACCATTGACCAGAAGAGCCAGTGAAAAAAGTTTCTAGCTCTCTGCTTCCTCCCCACCCTCAATACCTCCTGTAGCTCCTGGTAGCGCAGACTCTGGCTTCTGCAGCATCTTGGCTTCCTCTGGCTCAGCAGGAACAGGGAATATGCTGAGACCAGCACTCCCCCTAGGGTGAAGGCCTCAGCGCTGAGCTCCAGCACCAGCAAGCCGGCTAGCTGTAGGTAGATGGGGCTGAGGGTATGCTGCAGGGGACCCTGCACCTATCTGCCCTTGTCCTTTCCCCTCCTCTCGCCTCCACATCCTCCCACATTCTTCTTTATTTACTTGTACCTCAGAGGGGACAGTTGGGGCAGACATCAAGGCTGTCTTCATCACCTCGACCACCAATGCGATGAAGCCCGAGATCAGATTAAAGGTGTTGAATATCATCATGGCGCGCACCTGCCAGTGAGCCAGTTGAGTCCTGCCAGCCTAGGGGACTCATTGGAACCTCAAGCCCCACCTGTAGCCTAGCTGAAAACAAAACTCAGCTCCTATTCCTCCACCTCCAAACAAGACCATCAGCCCTTTAAACTTTCTTATTTTACCCCCTCAGGGTTTTAGGCCAGTCATGGGCAGAGAGCTGACACAGTTAGTCAACAGTGAGAAATTCACTTCCTAGACTGAGATGTGCATGTGTGTATGTGTTTCAGGGGGTGGGATAATAGTACTACATTCTTTTCCCCTCTCACCTTCCAGAGACGGGGTGCTCTGCGCAGCTCAAGAGTAACAATCCCAGTGAGGAGACCCTGAATGATGAGAAAGGCAAGTGGTGAGGTTTGGCTTGTTAGGGAGGGGCCCTTCCTTCTACCCTCCCACGTGGTAGTTCTTACCAGTATGCCAGGCCCAAGTGGCAGTGCTGTGGTCATGTGACAAGCAGAGTTCAGGCAGGCTACTGAGACAGCAAAGGGCACCACAGCCACTGCCAGCCATAGCTGGCTCACCTGGAGGCCAGATGCAGTGTAGTTAAAGGGAAACTGTCAGGAATTCCCTTCCTCCCAATCCTTGCCTCTTCCAGAGATCAGCGATTGGGAGGAATCATAGTGCCAGAGAGTAGTCAACCAAGGGTCATAAGGAGAAGGAGATATCATTTAATTTTTTTCTGCCTCATGTTGTAGTTCAGTTACTTACCTGTGTGTTTTCCCCATATGGAGAATCTACTTGGAGATTAAGGGTCTTCCCTTGTTTATTCTATATTTCCTCCACCCTCCTCCCACTCAGAACCTAGCACAGTTTCAGGCACGTGATAGGTGCTTACAAAACATGTGTAGAACTGAATTGGGGGTACAAGTTAACATGCTGAAGGTCGGGGTGGGGCAGCTTGGCCTCACCGCCAGCACCAGGAGGCGCCCACTCTGCCTGTGCCTGGCCCAGTGCTGTAGCTTTTCCAAACGAAGGCTAGGTCTCTCTTGCTGACCAGCTCTGTCCTCCATGGCTCCCTTGACCACTAGAGCTCCGTGATTTCTAGCCTGGGAAAAATGCATTATGACACCCATCAGAAGACAGGACATACAGCAACATCTCTTTCAGCTGCCCCTCTGCCCACTTTCAATATCCAGGAAGTTGAGGTTTAGAGTCCTTACACCTACCTAGTCTTGAAGCAGCTGCTCCAAAGGGATGGGTCCCAATCGGGCCTGGAGCTCCTGGCAGGGCCCCTGGTAGCTCAGAGCAGATGACAAACTTGTCCTGGCAGAGACAGGCTATCAAGGCTGAGGTGTGGTGGGGCAAAGGTCCCTATGAGGGCTTATGGATCCAGGGAGTGGCGGTGGGTAGACACCAGCCTCAGTTCACTCTACAAGACACCTCGCCCTATCTCATTCTGTTCCCATTTCCTGTTGACCCCGTCTCTGCCCATCCTTTGTGCCTCTTCTGATCACTCACCTTATCCACATGGATACTATCACCCTGGGCTCCAATGTCCCATTTCCACCTAATTTTTTTCCTTTTTTTAGGGGGCTTCCTCCTTAACTTACTTGCCATTCCATAGGGAAATCCCACCTCACTCTCTGGATTAGTCCCATCATTACCACTTGAAGATTTGTCCCAAGACCAGCCAAGACCTGGCTTCTTATCTCTCACTTTCTGGACAATTTCTCCTCTCTCATTCCTTTCTTGAAGGATTTACTCTGGATTGGGCACTGACTAAGTGGATGGAGAGCTCTATTTATAGTAGGGATTGTTTTTGACTCAGTGATAACCTGTAGTTAGACATGTTAGAAGATGGTCCTTAAATGGTCAGTCTTGGAAAGGACACTATTGCAACAATTAATATTTTTGAGGGACAGAAGTTGCCTTGAAGCCAGGCAAGCTCTGACACTTTCCCAGCTGTGTGGCCTTGGATACATTATTCTACCAATTTGAACCTCAGTTTGTTGAAACTGAGTGATTAAAAGGGGGACAGTAATATGACTGGGAAGGGTTGTTGACTCAGGGTGGGTACATAATAACCATTAATGATGCTGATTAATTTATACTGATATACCTGATGCCCATATATTACAGCACTTGGGTTGCAAAGAGTCGCACACGACTTAGCTACTGAACAGCAATAAAGAAGCAGCATCACCTAGGCCCAAATATATATTCTGTAGATCAAAAATAGGAAAAGCCCACCTTGCTGCAAGCCTGACTTCTGGAGGCAACCAGATCTATGTTCAAATCCCAGAGCAATCCAGGTGACCTTGGGCAAGTTACTTAATCTCTGTTTTCTTATCATTAAAGGCAAATTAATACCAATCTCAAGGGGTTGCCTTAAGTATTAAAAGAGAAAATGCATATGAACCAATTCAGTTCAGCACCTGGCTCATACACACTCAATAAATGTGAGTCGCTATTATTAATTGATGACAGAAGACTGAGCCAGAAGACCCCAGGAGTTAGAACTAGGAGGCAGGGTCCTGGGGGGCAAGTGGCCTTCTATGTGAGCCACTTCTGCCCTGCTCAGTGCTGTGCCAACTCACTGGAGCACTGTGCCCCCTCTTCTTTCCTGGGCAGTGAGAATCACATTTAAAGGAATCCTGAGAACTGCTGTGTCTACTCTCTCCTCTATCCTTACGTATATTAATTTTATTTTGTGGCGATGGCCTGACAGAATGTGAGATGTTAGGCTTGCACTGAGTTTCCCTTAACTGGTAGGCCAGTGAAAAGAGACTACTAGCTTTGTTTTCCTTACCTGTAAATGCAGACTAATTATAGAAGTGTTATTGGAAGGATTGTATACTATTAAATATGTGATCAGGCGTTCAGTGAAATATTGATCAAATCTAAGTGTCCAATTTACAAATTTGTAGTCCCTGTCTAGATTACAATCTCCTCGAGGGAGAGTACCACATTCCCCTGCTGTGTTCATCCCCCACGGCCCTGAGCGTAGTGCTTGGTACTCAGTAAGCACTCAGTAAATATTTGTTGTATTGAAGAGCCATTAAAGTAACTTAAGGAATGGAAAAATAGAATTCGAGAGGAAGGAGCAGGAATTGTTTATCAAGAACAGAAAGGACCGAAGAGTAACTTTAATGTTTCTTACACGGCCGACATTAACTATCTCTATAATCGCCCCTCCTCCTCCCCCAAAAGAGAGACAGAAATTGTAAGGGAGAGGCTTTGAGATAAAACCCCAGGAAGAACTTCCCGAGTCTGTGCATGTTGGGGCAGAAAGAGCGGCAGAGCCAGCTCCTTCCCTGGTATGTCCGGGTTTAGGGTGGGAGGGGCAGTCCTGCTTGGAGGCTGGGGGAAGGACGAGATGACCTTTCAAAATCTCTTCCAGTCTCCTGTTGGAATCATCCGTGCGCCCCACCCCCGTCCCCCCCCCTCCTCCGACAGCGCCCCCAGTCTCCAAACGGCCCGCACCCCGCCCCTGGCGGCCGCCTCTCGCGGCTCCCGGGGTCCCCTGCTCCCTGTCCCCGGAGCCAGAGCCCCGCTCCCGCTCCCGCTCCCGTGCGGCTCCCAGCCCCGCCGCGCCGCCCCCCGCATGCTAATGGCCGGGCCGCCTCCCGCCGCACACAATGCGGGCCGGGGCCGGGGGCGGGGGACCGGGGAGGGGGCGGGGGCCGGGCCGGGGGCGGGGGGGCCGGGGCCCGGCGCATCTCCCCCGGCCCCACGTAACGCTGACGCCCGCGCCGCCGGCCCGCCGCCCGCCGCCGCCGCCGCCGCCGCCGCCGCCGCCGCCCGCTCCGCCGCCGCCCGCCCGGGGCTCGTGAGTAGCCGCTCCCCCCACTCCCGGCCCCCCCTCCGCCACCCGGCCCCCGCCCCCGGCCCCCGCCCCCCCTCCCGGAGGGGGGGGCCCCCGCTACGCGCGCCCGGCTCGGAGCAGGTGCAGGGGGCGGGGGCGGGGGAGGGGCGCCGGCTCGGCCCCAAGCAAACTTCGCCCAGAGCTCCTGGGGGGGCGGGGTGGGGGCGGCGGCCACGGAAGCCTGAGAGCTAGGGGGGCCTCGAAGGAGGGGGGGTAGGTGGGGGAGTCGGGAAAGCGGACACCAAAGGGGAAAGGCCAGCGGGGGTGGGGGGGGGGCGGTCGTCTTTGTAGGGGCCCGAAGGCAGGGCGCGAGGGGCCTGGGGGTGCCGGGCGGCCGAACTGGGAACCAGAGTGGATGAGTGCCCCCCGGCCCAGGTAGGGCTGATGGAGGAGGAGGGGGAAGGGACCCAAACTCTCCGGGAGCGGGGGATGGGGGAGGGGAGAGGATGGGGGGGTGCTTCCCTCTCTGCGTCCCAAACAAAGTGTCACAAAGAGCTCGGCCGGCGGCAGCGGCGGAGGCGGCTGCAACTCAGCTTTTGTTCTCCGGGCCCGGGTAGCTGAGCCTTGGCCTCCCAGTCTCCCAACCCTGTCCCCCATCATCCTTCTGGTTTATCTTCCCCGGGAGGGGCCAGGGGTGCTGCTAGAAGAACCTCTTGTGCAAGATCAAAGGTCTTGCCCTACTTGCCAACCTACTTCTGGGAAGGAGATTTTCCCAGAGGCTTTCCTACCCACTCCCTACCCCCTAATCTGAGAACTGAGGTTCATATGGATGCTGAGACTCTGACCCTTCTAGGGTCAGCTCCAGCTAAGGGGGCTTAGGGCTGGCTGCATGCCGCTCCCCCAGATCCAGGTTCTTCGGAACTTTCAGAAGAGGGGTCAACTTGGGACATGCCTCTGGGATAAGATTCACCATGGTGGGGTGGCTGTAGGTGAGCAGGTGTACTTCCCTCTCACCTCTTGCTGTCCATTTGCGGACTATAACCCCCACTCAGGGTAGTGAGGATGGAAGGAAGGAGGCTTTACCAAGAACTCAATCTAAAAGGTGGGCAGGCTGTGCTATTAGGTCAGTTTTGGGGGAGCCACCTGAGCAGTGCAGTTCAGAGGACCATGGAAAGGAGGCCATAAAAGTGAACTAGTGGCGTGTCCATGTGTTAAAGGTGGTCTTGACTCTAGACCACCTAAGGAGTTCCCTTTCAACTCCATCTAGTACAGCATTAATCATAATGTTAGAGGACTTGGAAGGCGTAAAAATTCTCAGAGGGGGAAAACATCAAGTATTAGAGATGACCAGAGACAGAGATCTAGTCACTGTCCTTCAGGCCCTATACTTCAAGTCTTGACCATTGCCCCTTACACTTTCACCCTAAAAGCTTTTGAAACACAAAGTTTGAGAGAGAATCTTGATGGTCCTCCAGACAGCAGATGCATCTATGTACTTGTCCCTGTTGTTTCTAAGAGTCTTCTCACCAACCCTTGATGGTCCACACCCCCTTTCCCACCAGGTCTCCTAGCACATAAAAGGAATTGGCCTATTGCTTTGGAAAGATTTTGGATCCCTATCCCTGGCCCTACATCCTTGTAGAACCCAAATAAGGGCAAAATAACCCTTGATTCCCACTGAGGGTGGGAAGTAGGTCAGTGCTACTGCCTGGCTAAGTCTCGTGGTTGGTGTTTAGGGCCTGACTATAGAAAACTCTGATTATTGCCCACGGGCAATGCATGCATGATCTGGGTTCCAGGTCATTTCATAAAATCTGGGGCTCTGGGGCTCTGTCAGTGCTTTCTCCTACTGAGAAAAACTTGTGGGATCAGGTTCTTGGGACCTCTTTGGTGAGGAGATGATTCTGGAGATCTTGCCTGAGCCTAGGAGGGTCTCTCAGTGGGTTTTGTTGATTTGAGGCTACCCTCTGGGGAAACTTTCCCTGCTGGGAATTCAGCTTCACTTTGAGCCTTCTTGTATATCACTGCATTTCCGTCCTGGAAAACTGCTATGTGGAAAGCAGTGTTTTTGTTTTGTTTTGGGGAGGAAGCTTTGCCCAATTCCTACTCTACTTGCCTTGGTATGAGATCAGTCTCCCAGGAGGTAGTTTGTTTACTATCCTATAGGCACTTTTAAGGGCCCTAGAATCTTCTCAGAATCAGAGTATGTGCCCATAGGTTAGTCAGCTATGACCATGCAGTATTCCCAGCCTCCTCCCCCTCCTCCCCCACCATCTGCTTCCTCTGAATATACCAGATTGGCTGTACACCAGGATGTTCCGGGAATCCCCAGGAGAGCAACAGAATGTGATGGACCCAAATATGATGCCTCAGTAACTCATTCCAGGATGTACAAACTGTAACTGTCAGAACACTGCTTATAGCTAATTAAAATTCTTCTAGTTACATCTATTTTCTGTTACATCTGTCTATTTTCAGTGACATCCAAAAGGCCAAAATAATCCCTCTGGTACCACTGGTTTTTCCCCCCTCTATGGTTTCCAGATAAGAATTTTAAAAAATCCTCTGGCTTTTCTCATTGCCTTATGTGAGGTGCTAAAATGGCAAATGTGGCCCCTCTAGCACTTCATTGCTCTATGGTATGGAGGTGGCCAAAGAGGCTCCTCTGGTAGCCCACTGCACTCTCCATGGTACTGAAGGAATGACCATTTGTTTCAACATCTCTCTGGGGTCCAGAAGAGTCCTATGACTCAGAACCACAAAACTTTTGAACTGGAGGGGACCATCAGTATAAATTAGTCTAATCCCCTTATTTTACAGATGAGTAAACTGGGAAGTTAAGTGATTTACTGAAGGTTGCAGGGCTATTAATGATCTGACTGGGCCCACAGTAGTCTTGTACCCTTCAGTCCTACACTAATTCATCTTTCATTATATTACTTAGTGAACTCAACAAGGCTCTTGGTCTCAGGAAAGGGGCTTATTTGGAGGATCCAGAAGATGAGAGTGGATGCCTTAATTTGGAGCTGCAGAAATAAAGATATTAAAAGTTGTGGTTGAGGTTGTTTAGTGACCTTGGACAAAGACATTTTGTTAATTAATTTCCTGTTAATAAAATTCCCATCACCCAGATTCCACATGTAACAGGTACCTGACCCTTCACAGAGTCTTGTCCCATCTACTAAACATCAAAAATTAAAGCACCGTTAGGTCTCCAGAGCCTTTTTTCTTTGCAGGGCTGACCCTAGCTCAGTTCTCTTCTGTTAAAATTCCTTAAGCAAAATAATGCTGAATCCTTTTCTTTCTCAGTAACCTATTTCAGTTTCACAATACCTATTGTAAGCAGGTTCTTTATACCTCAAACATTCTTTCTGTCTCAGGCCAAAAAAAAAAAAAAAAATCAGGTAAGGTCCACATTTGTCTAGCTTTGACCACATACAGTTGTATATGGAAGCAAGAAAGATAGACTAGATGACTTCTGGTCATTCTCCTAGGTCTATTTCCATGAATCTTAATTCTGGGGTTGCTTCTAAGTCCTGCTAACCTCCTCTGCAGCTTAGAATCAGGAGATCCTCACCCCCCACCCCCACCCCCAAGTCCTCTTCCTCTCAATGCTCTTCTCCTTCCTCAGAACTGGAGCTTTGCACATCCCAGGCTCAGGGAATTTTAGCCTGGAGAATTTTAACCCTTTTCAGCTCAGAGCATGTGCTGAGCCCCTATCTGTGCAGATGGCCCAGCCCCGCCCCCCGTCCCTCACTCCAGCCTCTTGAGCTCAGAGCCAGTGTAATCCTCCTCTTGTGTGAGGGAGCCTCTCCCCTGCAGAGAGGAGGAAAGCCTGCCTCGGAACAGCCCTGGACAAAGGGGCTGAGATGCCCCATCAAACTGCAGGCTCCAAGGTTTGAAACGAGGGGATGAATTCTATCTGGTATTTGCAGTTTTTAACCCCTTCCCAAGGCCAGCAGCGCCCCTTAACTTCCACTCCTCCCCCAACTCTCTCTTCATTCCCTTTCCCTCTGGCTCTCTCCCCCTTCATGCCCCTCCCCCTCTGTCTGTCTCCAGACTCTGCTGCTGGGAGGTGTTTCTCTCCCATGCATGAATGAGTCTCTGTAATGAATGGAAATGAATGGATCAGGAATCCAGGCGGAGGGAGGAAGAATGAGGGGGAAAGACAGAAAGACAGGGTAAAGGCAGAAGGAAGAACTATGGAGCCTGGAAGAATGTTTGGCTGGCTGGTCAGTTAGGGGTCTGAGAGCAACTGGTCCCACTTGGATAGCTGAGGAGCATGGCAAGCCGACCCCGTTTGCTTTTCCCACTGCACAGCCCAGTCTAAATGAGAGAAGAGTATACTGTGATGGTCTCTTCCACCAGCAGGGTGGCGGAGACGTGGGTGGGGGGCGTGGTGGTGTTGGTGGTGATGGTGGTTCTGCATAAGGCATTTAAAATGAAAAATTTGGGGGGAAGAAATCTGGGTTATCAGGGAGCCTTGTGGACAAATAAAGTAGTACAAGTTTTGAAGACAGTAGCCTCCTCCTGTCTCAGGATGTAAGGCAGGAAGGAGAAGGGATAGATTCCAGGGTGCTAAGAGTTTGGGGCTCTCCGGAAGAGACTCGGGTTAGGGGTGACTTTTTCCACTGCTGAAAATCAGGGCTCATCCTTTGCTCCAAATCTGTCTCTCTTGCTTTAGCTCTTCAGCACCTGTTGCCTTCACTAGCAGCTTTTCCCCCTCCTCTTCCGTACACTCCTCAGAACCAAAGAATGTGAAGGGGGTCCATGGAGGTGAGTGAGGCTCTGGCCTGAACCTACAAGTACCTGCAACTATACTTCCTCCCCTCCCTACCTCTCTTTCTGTCTCTCTGGCCTCCCATTATTTCCGTGGTCCCCAAAGCTCAGTTCCCATTCATCCCCCAACTTCCTCGAGGTGAGTGGGAGGGGCCCCCGGTGTTCTTGGTTCAGGCCCCGACCCACCCTCTCTTGGGTTCCTCTGGCTCTCCGTGTCCATGTCTCCCCCACAGCTCTCCCTTCTCCACCCTTCGCTCTGTTCACATTTTTCTCCACAGGGCTCACGTCCCCGCGCCCCGGTCGGCCACCTAGCGCCGTCGCCCCCGGCTTTCGACGGCGAACTGGATCTGCAGCGCTACTCCAACGGGCCAGGCGTGAGCGCCGGGTCTCCAGGGATGGGAGCAGTGGGCTGGTCTGAGAGTCGCGCAGGCGAACGGCGCTTCCCCTGCCCTGTATGCGGGAAGCGCTTCCGCTTCAACTCTATCCTGGCTTTGCACCTGCGGGCGCACCCAGGCGCCCAGGCCTTCCAGTGCCCGCACTGTGGCCACCGTGCTGCGCAGCGGGCGCTGCTGCGCTCACACCTGCGCACGCATCAGCCCGAGCGCCCGCGAAGCCCCGCAGCGCGCCTGTTGCTGGAGTTGGAGGAGCGAGCTCTACTGCGGGAGGCCCGGCTGGGGAGACCTCGAAGTTCAGGGGGCCTGCAGGCCACCCCTGCCACCGAGGGCCTGCCGCGGCCCCAGGCTTCTTCGTCGTCCGCCTTCCGTTGCCCCTTCTGCAAAGGCAAATTTCGCACCGCGGCGGAGCGCGAACGCCACCTGCACATTCTACACAGGCCCTGGAAGTGCGGCCTGTGCAGTTTCGGCTCCAGTCAGGAGGAGGAGCTGCTGCACCACAGCCTGACGGCCCACGGAGCTCCCGAGCGCCCCCTGGCGGCCACCTCGGCTGCGCCCCAGCCTCAACCTCCACCCCAGCCTGAACCTAGATCGGTCCCCGAGCCAGAGCCAGAGCCTGAAAGTGAGGCAACCCCCGCCCCCGCTCCTGCTGCTCCCGAGGAGCCCCCAGCGCCTCCAGAGTTCCGCTGTCAAGTGTGTGGCCAGAGCTTTACGCAGTCCTGGTTTCTCAAGGGTCACATGCGCAAGCACAAGGCCTCCTTCGATCATGCATGTCCTGTTTGTGGCCGCTGCTTCAAGGAGCCCTGGTTCCTAAAGAACCACATGAAAGTGCACGCCAGCAAGCTGGGCCCACTGCGTGCTCCGGGGCCTGGTTCCGGGCCTGCCCGGGCCCCCCAGCCTCCTGACCTGGGCCTACTTGCCTATGAGCCTCTGGGCCCTGCGCTCCTCTTGGCCCCAGCGCCCACCCCCGCTGAGCGCCGTGAGCCTCCGAGCCTCCTGGGCTACCTGAGCCTACGAGCTGGCGAGGCGCGGCCCAATGGTGAGGGCGCTGAGCCTGGGGCTGGCCGCAGCTTTGGAAGCTTCCGCCCGCTGCCCTCTGCTCTCCCAGCCCGGGCTCGCCGGCACCGCGCTGAGGAGCCAGACGAGGAAGAGGAGGTGGTGGAGGCAGAGGAAGAGACCTGGGCCCGGAGCAGGGCGGTGGGCCCTCTGGCTTCCCTGCCCTCGCGCCCAGGCGAGGCCCCAGGGCACTCTGCGCCTGCCGCGGGGGCCCAGGCGAGGTCCACCGCCACGCAGGGTACGTAAGGATCTCCTCTAAGGTGTTCCACATTGTGGCCCACTCTGACGCCACCACTGCCCTCCTGCCCGCTCCTTTTCAAAAGGACCTGCCTCTTCTCGGTTTTCCTCCCTTAGAGGCTTTACTACTCTTTGAGGGCACAGTCCAACTCAGAGCAAGTCGAACCTCTCAGGTTCCCGCAAACGTTTTGTTTCCTCCTGGGCTGGGAGGGGAAGCAGTTCTGTGGGTGGTATGGGGGCACATGGACCTAATAGAGTTAGGGCAACGGGTCCTTCTGACTTCTTTTAATGCGTGTATTGCAGAAGAGAATGGTCTGTTAGTTGGAGGGGCCCGGCCTGAAGGGGGCCGGGGGGCCACCGGCAAGGACTGCCCCTTTTGTGGAAAATCCTTCCGCTCAGCGCACCACCTCAAAGTGCACCTGCGCGTGCACACAGGTGAGGGGGGCAACCTCCGGGATGGGGGGGTGCTGAGGTCAGGAAGCGGGGTGCGGGGTGCGGGTGAGAGCTCCGAGAAACACCTCTTAATTAAAATCAGAAGGGTGGGTGCGGCAGTGGTTTTTTTTCCTTGCCCAAAGCTTGTACATGGAGTGAAATGCGGGCAGGGGCGGGCAGTGATCGTGACTCTGGCATTATCGCACCCCTCCTCTCCAGGCGAGCGCCCCTACAAGTGTCCGCACTGCGACTACGCGGGCACCCAGTCCGGCTCGCTCAAGTATCACCTGCAGCGCCACCACCGGGAGCAGAAGAGCGGAGCCGGCCCCGGGCCACCCCCGGAGCCGCCGCCCCCTTCCCAGCGGGGTTCGGGCCAGTCGTCCGGAGCCAAGGCGGCTCCGCAGCCTGCGACCTGGGTAGAGGGCAGAGCGAGCCCCCGGCCTCCCGCGAGTGGCGGCGCGCCGGGGTCCCGTCGGAAGCCCGCCAGCCCCGGGAGGACCCTGCGCAACGGGCGAGGCGGTGAGGCCGAGCCCCTGGACCTGTCCCTGCGGGCAGGCCCAGGAGGCGAGGCTGGGCCAGGGGGTGCCCTCCACCGATGCCTCTTCTGTCCCTTCGCCACGGGAGCCCCCGAGCTCATGGCCTTGCACCTACAAGTGCACCACAGCCGCAGGGCTCGGGGCCGCAGGCCGCCCCAGGCCGATGCATCCCCGCCCTATGCCCGAGCACCGTCAGGAGAGACCCCTCCCACTCCTCCGCAGGAAGGGGAGGAGGGCCCCGGGCTGTTGAGATCCGGAGAGGCTGGGCTAGGGGGCCAAGAAAGGTAGGGAGCCCTCTTAGGGGGCCGTTAGCTTAGTTTACCCCGCCGGAGCGGGGCAGCGGTAGAGGTAGTTGGGTAGAGCAGCCAGCAGGGGGCAGCATGGGACCCATATCCCAGCCCCGGGCGGACCAGAGGTGGAGGGGCAGAGAGCGTGAGGAGGGTGGGCGGGCGACACCCACCCAGCCCACGGGAGAGTCACAGTGCCTTAGCAGTGGCAGGGGTGAGGATCAAAGAACGGGGTCCCAGGGCTGGCAGAGAGGAGTGTTCCTGCTGAGGGGCAGCTCTGCCAGTCTTTGCTGGTCCATAGGCGTGAGAGTTTATTTTTGTACAATGGGTGGGGGTGGGGGGCACTGCACCCTTCTAGCCCCTTCAGGGGCCCTGTAGACGTCGCTATTTTTGGTACGATTCCTGTCATCCCTGTCGCAGAGTTGTGTCCCCAATAAACAGGTGTCTTGAGACACAGGGCACTGTGTCTGCCTGCCTATGTCCTGTCCTTGGGCCACTGCATCCAGAAAAGAGTCCTTTCTTCAGGCACTTTTTACCACCCAAAGAGCTTGGTAAGAAGCTTGGGCTTTACCCTCAGGCTTTGGCTTCAGTAGCTCTGGGGTGGGGCCCATGAATTAGTATTTTAACAAGTAGCCCATTGTTCTCCTGTACTGTGATCTGAGACTCATCTTGAGAAACTGCTGGATGGTGCTAGAAGACCCCAGCTTGACTGTGAGCAGCTCAGCCTCAGGAAGTGCATGCAGAATGAGAGGAGGAACTTCAGGCCTCTGGAGGCCTCTCCTCTGGGAGGGTGCACGTTCACCCAGGCCCAGCTTTGTGCCAGTAAGGGGGTACAGTGTACCTTGCAGCCTTGGCTTTATTTTCTGTGTTCTAGTTAACGATCGGGTTAGCAGAAGTGCTCAAGTTAGTGGTATCACTTCAACCCTGAGGTCTGCTCTAGCTGTTCGGAGACAAAGTGTGAGTAAATATATTTAATATAACAATAGTATTATAATAACAGTAATTACATATACAAAGTTTGCAGTTCCCTGCCCCACTCTTCTGTAATGGTTTGCATAGCTCCGTGTCCTATGACACCTGCCCCCCACCCTCAAAAACGGAGTTGCCAGGAATTGGCAGAGATGAGTCTTCTCAGGATGAGTCAGGGGGCGGCATGAGGGGAGAACACAGGCTATGGAGGCAGGGCTGACACGGAGCTGTGTCCTGGGAGTATGCACTGGCCCCGGATGGGGAAGGACTGGACGGAGGAAAATTTCCCCACCTCCAGGGTATAAAGGCAAGCAAGTGTGGACACTCTGGTTCTTGTAGGAAGGCACCTGGCTGGGAAGAGCTAGAGACAGTGGTAGCAGGGAGACATACTAGTCCTTTGACCTCCTCTCTGTCCAGGAAGCAGAGGGAAGGACTTCAGTGCTCTTCCAGTCCTCCACTCTGTGCCCTCAGCATCCCAGCCCAAAGTGTGCTGAGAGGAGGGGCGGTAGCCAAGCTCCGGATCTTCTCTGGAAGCCAGGAGAGAAGAGGGAAGATGGGTTGGGAGAGGGAAGAAGCTGACTCCCAGGCAGCTGGGGAAGGGAAGGGAAAGGATGTAGGATATGGTAGAAAGGGGGCACCAACTTACCCAGTCACAGAGGCGTGGTGGGGTCGCTCAGGGCCCGGGTATGACTCTGAAGGAAGAGAAACCACAGTGAGTTTAAAGCATAAGAAATCATCTCTTGTATAGAGAGATTATATAACCCTCCCTCTCTCCCAAGCCTGTCAATTAGTTCACCCTTTTTTCCTCATCATTCCTGAATTTTGTGGATTGAATCCAAGTTCAAACCAGTCTGTTAGAATTCTCCCCTTTCTCTCACTCTTGCACTACATTCCTTATTAAAGATTCTTTTTCACTTCTGACCTTCATCCCTCTTAGCCAGGCCTGGAGGAGAGGAGAAACGCAGACTGGACAAATAGCCTTGCGGGAGCACAGGCTCACTGGTTCCTCTGCCCCTCATGAGTTGAACGACCAGAAGAGCCCACCCCATTCTCAGCACTACTGCAAGGACTTACCTGCCGGGATAGCCCTAAGATCCCTCCACTGGACAGAATGGGAGTGCTGCTCCCAGGGTGTGGGGCTTGCAGGTTGGGGCTGTTTCTCGGTCCTGGGGACACATCTCCAGAAGAGTCAAGTGTTTCTGGGGCTGGAGGGGAAGCTAGGGTGAGAGCAGAGTACAGAACCCCTCTAGATTACCTTAAGCAACCAAGCTGCTCCATCAGGGAAGAAAAAGCTCCATAGCAACAGGAAGCTGTAAGTCACCATAGCAATCCAGTTGCAAGAGAACCCCCCTACCAAGAGGCAGGAAATTGTCAGCGGCATCATTAGAGCAACCAGGGAAGAAGCGACAGGAAACTATAAGGATTGCCGTGGTGAACCAGGAGGGTACAACAGGAAGCTGAAGCAGTTTCCATAGAAACCCAAGGAGAGCTAGAGAGAGAGGTACAGAGGAAGTGCTTCTTAGCAACAGGCTGCTGTAAGCATTACCCTAGCAACCAGATGGAAGGCTCTTTTAGCAATGGGGGAGCTGTACATAGTTGTCATGGCAACTGGGCCACTTGGCTAGAGAAAGGAATTGCTCAGCAGCAAGCAGCCTGAACATCACCATGATGACCCAGCTGTTGGGAGCCACCCCTTGAGAGGTGCCTCACCCAGGGCAATTTGCTTGACGTCCAGATCCCAGGCCTCCTCCTCGACGCGGGCAGGCAGGGAACACGCTCCCGGGGAGAGACCGGGAAGGGAGGGGCCGGCATGCTCAAAGGATGACACGGCCACCGAGGCCCGGGTGCGGGCGGCTGCAGAGAGTGGGGGGGTGGGGGGTGGGGTGCTGGTGTGGGAAAGCCCTCCTGGCTCCCTGAAATGATCCTCATCTACTAGAGGGCCTCCCAGTCAGTCCCACAGTTTCTGAGAAGATATATCCACTGCGACCCTTCCTCTCTTTCCACCACACCTCCTCACTGTGCATTCACTCTCAAGGTCTTTGACTCCTGGGGGCCACCCCCCTGCACTCCGGCCCTCACCTCTTCCAGTGAGCAGGGCACTCAGTGTCCGCTCCCCAAGTGCTTTGATGTCCAGGAAGGGTTTATTCCCAATGCCCATGGAGACCATCTGCTGCACTCGGAGCTCTAGGGAACAGAGACCATGTTACCAACTTCTTTGCTCCTTCCCAACTCTTCATTCCTCATTCTCATTCCCTTGGCGTCTCTTGTTACTCTCCTGTTACGACATGGATGATGATGATCCTTGACTTCCCCCTTAGACAGCTGTCTCTTCTACCTGTTGCATCCTGCCCATTTGGCATTCCTGCTACTCAACTTTTCTTCTAATACTCACCTCTTCTTTTATCTTGGGTATTAAGAGCAAAATTCCCATTTTTACATACCTTTACAGTTTATCAAGTGTTTCCATATATATCACCTTATTTAATCCTTCCTATCATACCAAGATGTAGATGTTACTTTCCACTTTTCAGATGAGTGGAATGAGAATTAAAGAGAATTAAAAATGAAAAACAAAAACTAGCAAAAGACTGCTCAAAACAAACAAACTAGGTCTGCTAACACAGAAATTAAATTCTGAAAGGCAAGGCACGTGCATGGAACACCCTCTGACTCTCTTTTGCCCAGCCATTTGTGCTCACCTTCCTGAAGCTTAGCGGCTTCCTCTTTTCTTTTGGTACACCTTAGACTAATTTCTATCTCAGCAGTCTCTCTCATGTCGAATCTTCTCATACACCATTCTCCATCTTATACCCTCTTTTCCCCAGGCTCTCTCCAGCTAACCTCCTTGATCCCAAGCACACCCGCTCCTGGTTCTGCCCGGTACCCTTGTTGTGGGCTGCCTGTCTCCACAGCAACTGGGCAATAGAACTTGTCCACTTGAGTTTGATCTCTGGTGAGGCTGCCTGCAGGGTGTACGCCTCTCGTGCGCGCCGCCGCCGAAACCACAGTTCAAAGCAGAGCCCACTGTCCCCGATGTTTTCTGTTAGCCCCATGTCGGCAGTCTGAGAAAGAGCAGAGGAGTGTGGGTGAAGATGAAGTGCGTCCTGACTAGATGGTACCATGTGGAAAAGCACTACACTTAGTTTGGCATCTGGGAGATGCTCAGTAAATGTTTGCTCAACACCTACCCTGTGCCAAGTGCTCTACATTTAGCCTTCACAACAACCACGATTTACAGAAGGGGGGGCTGTATAATACCCAGAGCATCTTGTCCAAAGGCTTATCATAGCTTATTAGAGAAAGTTCAAGCCCATGGCTGTGTTATTCCAAACCCAAGCTTTTTTCTCTATATTGGACTCTGTTGGAACTAGTATAAGAGGACTACGTCAGAGAAACTCTTAGAATCATGCTACATTGCCTGATCTGGGACTAGGCTGCTATTGATGTTTATCTGGATATCAAGGCTGTTTCCCTAAAGCAAGGCCTCCCTCCTCTTGGTTTCTTCAGTTCCATAAGTTAAGCTATATTTATAGTGTCCTCTCTTCATCCCCCAGGGACCATCCCTAACTCAGAAAGCATGTGTGTTCTTAATGGGAAAGTTCCTCTTCCCTTCTGGTTTGGAATGCCCCATGAATCTCCTGTGTGAATAAGAACGCCATGCAGTAGGCCAATGACAAGGACTTCTGTCACCTCGACACCCTAACCTGATGTTTGATTACAGGCCAAAGCCTGTTCAACATGATACAGATTCTGAAGCTGGGTTGGGATTGAGTTTTCCAGAACATCCTGAGTTCTCAAGTAGAGCATGATTTCCTGTCCTGTCCCTGTGGTTTCCCACCACCACCCTGCCCCCAGGCATTGTACCTTAAAGGCCTGCTTATAAACGAAGGTCTCTGACCCCCCCTCAGGGCCCTTGAGCTTGCTGAACAGGAGGAGATGCTCAAAGAGAAAGACATGGCGAAAGCACTTTTTTCGGCCACAGATGACTGTGAAAGGGTCCCGGTGCAGGAGTTGGCCCTGCTCCTTCAGATCTATCTGGGGAAAGCAAAAGGAAAAGTCATTGGCCCTGGAGCCCTTTATATATATTTTATGGAGCGTAAAAATGGGATTTATAGGGCAAGGGGCCTAGTGCACTGGTTCTCAGGCAGAGTGAGGAAATCAGGAAAGCCCCTGGCCTAGAATCCATCTACTGGTCACCATGCACAGCACACCTGGCGTGGCAGCACAGCCCTGCCTCTGAAGACAGAAGATGGATCACACAGTAGGGTTTAGAGCCTCCAGTGGGTAAGCCTTTGCATGTTGGGGACCAAAGCACCATTTTGCCCCAGGAAGAGAATCAAATCAGCAAAGACCTGAAGGGAAAAGAGGTCTAACCCAGTGGAGGTAGGTTTCCAAGTTGTTCTGGAACCTTAGGGCTGGAAAAAGACTAAGGAGAGGAGAATAGGTATGTGTTGAGTGTTGAGATACAGAATGAACTGCAGGGTAGATGTAGATAAGAATTAGGAAAGGAATAGGAAAGCAGAGGCAGATACAGGGTCATGGGATGTTGGGCAGGACATAGCTTTATTAGTAATGAGGAAATTGAGGGCCAGTGAAGTTCAGTGACTTGACCAAAGCTATCCATGTTTGTTAGAAATGACAGCCTGGGGCCCTCTGACATTGAGTCTATTTCCCTGGTCACCAGCCCACACTGCTTCTGAGGTCACAGGGCGGCCTGGGCTGGTATGTCTGGAACATGCTCTTACCTCACAGCCACGCACCGCCTCTACAGCCAGCAGGTCTCTGCCACGGATCTCTTGTTCCCGGAGCAGCTGCACAGCAGCCCCAAGGGCCTGGCGCTCAGAACTTGGTTCAGGCCCAGCTTCCCTTAGGAGCTCCTCTAAGAGCCGCCCATACCTGGCCAGCTGCTCCAGGGGCTGCTGCAAGGCCCGGGGCAGGTGAGGGCCCCCCTCCAAGGTGCCCTAGTATGGGGAGGAAACAGATAGGAATGAAGGAAGGTGCTAAAGGCCTTTGGAGAAGATGGGCAGTACTCTGGGTTTTTAGGGGTAGATCAAGTCCAGATGGTCTTCCCAGATGGTACTAGAACCCACCTGCCAATACAGGAGACTTAAAAGACTCAAGTTTGATCCCCAGGTCAGGAAGATCCCCTGGAGGAGGGCATGGTAACCAGCTCCAGTATTCTTGCCTTGAGAATCCCATGGACAGAGGTGCGTGGCAGGCTACAGTCCATAGGGTCACAGAGTTGGACATGACTGAAGCAACTTAGCACGCACCCACAAGCCCAGATACACCCAAAGGTAAGGTGAAAAACCTTTCCGCAGAAAGAAAGGAGGTAGGAGGCCTGCATGAGACTCAGACATCCTCTATATCTTAAAGGAGAATGGAAGAGGAATACAAATAATCCCTTGAATTCTCCGGCTTTTAACTTTTTTTTTTTTTCCGGCTTTTAACTTTTGAAGTCACTTTCACATCTTTTGATGTGAGGTCTTTTGAGCCTCTGAGCAGTCCATTAGTTAGATGTAGTGAACACTGCCCACTTTTCCTGGATACAGAAACAGCAGCCTGGAGGAATCAAGACCCTTGCCCAAAATCCTCAGGTGGACGGGATATGATCCCAGCTTCACCTGGCTCCCAGACCAATGCGTGCCCCACCCTCAGCAATTCTGGGAGATTACTGGTAGCTGATGCTCCACGGCACGTCTAGGAAAGCTTTTTTTTTCCCTGAGAGATTTTGAGGTTGGCTGAATTTTATGTCTTCCTGGCGTCTCCCCTTCTCATGAGAGTAGGAGAAAAAGTTACCTTGGTTGGGGGGCTGAGGGCTGTCAGACCGGTCTCCAGTTTGTGCCGGTGCTTCACGTACTGGGCATAAAGGCTGAATTGGTCCCCCTGTGCCAGTAGGGAAGCAGTAAGTCATCTCCATGAGGCCCTGCAGACCAGCCTCTCCCTCTCCTCCTCCACATCCTGTGCGGCCGGAAGGAGGGACCGGCCCCGGGGGAGCACTCAGTCTGCCTGGGGAATGACAGGCTCCGGTGGAGAGAGCAAAGGCCAGGCAGCCCTGATGTTGGGGACACAGAGGTGGAGTAGATCCAGGAGCCCAGCAAACAGCACTAGGCCCCAGTATCTGGAACTGCACATTCCGGTGGGGGGAGTGGGGAGGAGAGACGTACTGAGAAGGAGGGACCGTGGATGGGGCTGAGACGTGTGAAGGGAGAAGCCCTGGAAGACATTTTAGAGGCTGACTCACATGGCGAAGGAAGCAGGCCCCGATGCGCAGGGGGTGGGTGGCGCAGCCCTGAAGTTCCCGCAGAAAGTGTGTCCGGTGGAAACTGCGGAGCCTCTCCCGGGCGCTCAGGGCAGCAGCCCAGGTGCCCCGCAATTCTGGGGTCAGCTCAGGCCCTGGGGGTGGCACCGGCTCACTTAAGGCAGCCACATATTCTTGCTCACAGGTAATCAGCTCAGACACCAGACGCTGCTGGGCGCTGCAGGTACCACAGGGAGAGATAGGAGGCTGTGGCATGGGAGGCAGTCACCACCCCGACAATGTCACGTTCTTTTCCTGCGGGGCAGCTGGGTCTGCTGCTTGGGTTCTCACCTGATGCTCCGCTTGCGCTCCATCCGGGGGGTGCCCACTCCCCAGGGCCCTTCTGGTCCCCCAGCCCGGCCCAGCAGCACGTGTTCCCGGGGTGAGCACGTCCTGTCTACCACCTCCGTACTGGTGACTTCCAGACCTCGGATCAGCACAGTCCTTGGTGGTCTGCCTTCTGCTTCTGGACCCAGCTCGGCACCCTCCTCCTCATAGTCCTCCCCACAGGGGGCCAGGGAGCAGTGGGACGGGGCTGCCCGTGGCCCGGGGCTGCTGGGGAGCAGCAGGGAGCTGAGGCTGGGTGAGGGGCTGTGGGGGCCCCGTGGGGCTCCTCCGCTGCTGGCACTGTCTGCCCGTCGTCGCCGGTGGCCCCGGGGACTTGCTTCCTCCCCCAGCTGTTGTTGAATCCTCCTCTCCAGCTCTTGGCAGCGGGCCCGGCAGCGGCCCCATTCTCGCAGGGCTGCCGGGCTGCCCAGGTCCAGGGCCAGGGCCCGCATCTCCTGGAAGGTGCCAGCGCTGGGCTCCGGGGCGCGCCGCAGGGCCAAGGCTGCCAGCACTGCCTCCCGCCCTGGTCCCGCTCCTGCCAGCCTCGCAGAACCTTCATCCACCCATTCGTGTGCCTGCAAGGCCAAAGCGAAGGGGAATGGGGCCAGGAAAGGGTGAGGTCCCGGGCCACTCCCACGAGCTGCCCCATGGCAGCTCCTGTTCTTCTTCACCAATGGCTTCCCAAGGCCCAGCACCACCAACCCCCTCAGAACACCTCCGCTCACTGTCCTGCATCCCTGCCTAATGTGTTACTCTGAGCTGGTAGGGAGACAGAGGGGCCTAGATGAAGATGGCCAAAACACAGAATTTACAAGTGGCAGGCTCTGTACTGAGTGCTTGTTACATACTGCTTATGATAAGCCTCACGCAGCCCTGTGAGGTAGGTGCCACGAGGCACACTCAGGTTTAGTCTCCTATCCCAGGTCATTCATCAGGTTAGAGCCAATAGTCAAAGCCCAGGGGAGGCCTCCTAAGTCCTGGCTTCTAACAGCTCCCCGATCAGCTTCTCCAGGCAAAAGAAAGGTGGCGGTGGGCACTGGAAGAAAAGGCTCGGCACATACCTGCTGGAAGAAGCGCTGTAGCCGCAGAGCCCGATGGAGGCCACTCTCCACCTGCTCCAGGCGCTGTTCAAAGACATCCAGAAGCTTCTGGGAGGCAGCGTCCTCTTCCAGGGCCAGGGTCTCCCTCGCTTGGGCCAGGCGCTCCTGGAGAAGCGAGGCTGCTCTGAGGCCTGGCCCTCAGTCCAGCAGTCTCCCCTTCCTCCCCGCTCCCCCTTCTCACCTGAACCTCAGCACTGAAAGCCCGGAATCGTAGCTCTGTCTCCTGCAGGGCAGGCAGGGAGTCCCCAGGCACGGCAAAGCTCGCCAGCTGCTCCTCTCCGGGGCCTGAGAGCCACTGCAGTGCCTGGGGCAGACAGGGTGGGAGAGCAGGGCCATGAGGGAGAATGGGGCAGGCAGGGCGAAGGAGAGCTGAGGTCCAGCTCCCACCTGACTGCCCTAACTTGTAGAAGTTGGGGGAAACCACGTCATCTCAGCTGTCAAGTGGAAATAACAGTGAGTGGTGATAATTTCCACAAGGGTCAAGCGAGAAAGTGAGTAAGAGATCTTTGTAAAACACGAGGTGAAGGGGAGGCTGGGCTGTTAGGAAGCACTGAGACCTGTGCTTGGGTTCCAGGACTATGCCTGGAGGTGAAATAGATAAAATTAGTGTGAACTGGAGGCAAAGGGGCCAGAAGAAATTTCACATTTACAGAGCCTAGTGATAGGGGGCAGTAGTTCCAGGGACTGGGCCTGGAGAGACAACTCAGGTTTGTGTGTGTGTGTGTGTGTGTGTGTGTGTGTGTGTAGCTCTGGTTGCCTATTATGGGGCTCTAAGAACTCTCATGTTGGTTCTGGGATGTTTGACCAAAAAGGGATGGTAATTCCTTCCTCTGAAGAAAGGCTGGAAGCTGGGGCAAGACAGCCTGAGGACAAGAAGTCTGAGAATGTTCCCAATAACCTGTGCCAACAATAAACACTTCTGCAGTCCTCTGCTGAAATCATTTGATCACCCTAATGCCCTCGTGAGGCAGGCCTTACTGTCACCCCCATTCTGCAGACGAGAACGTGGGAAGTCAGAGATGTTTCAAGGCTTCTCCAACATCTCACTCTTAGCAGAGCACAACTCAAACTGAGCACTTTAGACTCCAAATCCTGTGTGCTAACAGTTTTTAAACAGGAGGAAAACAGCTGATTAGCAAGCAAACAAACAGTAGAAGTAGGGGGTTAGGTTTTATGTGAAGCAGAGTGCCTGGAAGAGGGCTCCACCAGATACCCTGGTGGTTCTGCCTGCAGTAAAGCGTCTGCCTGCAACGCGGGAGACCTGGGTTCAATCCCTATGTCGGGAAGATCCCCCCTGGAGAAGGAAATGGCAACCCACTCCAGTACTCTTGCCCGGAAAATTCCATGGATGGAGAAGCCTGGTAGGTTACAATCCATGGGATTGCAAAGAGTTGGACACAACTGAGAAACTTCACTGGTTCACAGACCTGGATGCTGGAATGTGTGTGTGCACTTAGTCACTCAAGAATACTGGAGTGGGTTTCCATGCCCTCCAGGAGATCTTTCCAACCGAGGTCTCGAACCCAAGTCTCCTGCATTGCAGACAGATTCTTCACTGTCTGAGCCACCAGGGAAACACAGATGCTGCAATGGAGGAAGCTAAATATGCAGAAATCTCAGAAAAGACAGCCCTGCCCCTACCCTCCTTTGTCATTGACCCTGAGATGACCCTTCCCCTGAGGCTACATGCAGTCCATGAGGTGATCACTAAGCACACACAGGAGTTATGGAAGAGCAATCAGATTTCAAAGCTCCGTTTACCCTACAAGATAGGGTGGAGAGCAAATCTCTATGGAGCTCTTAACCCCAGGAGAAAAGAATTAAGGTTCAAAAAAGCAAGCCTTATCCCCGAATCTTTCTCATAAAGAGACTTCAGTTTCCAAGGCATTTAGCAGCTTCCATCATCCTCTCCTTCTAAGGCGGAGGGAGGTGGGACCTTTCCAGCCTCAGGTTTGGGGATGATTATTGCCTAAGGGGTGGACAGAGCTGGTGTCAATGGACATTTGTTATTTCTGAGCTAAGGAGGTAGGCTCTCAGAATCAATAGACTCTTCCTACAGTCCCCGAGGGCACCCGAGCATCTCACAATTTCTAAGGATCCTTGATCAAATATCAACAGTGGGAAGGGGAGATCTGTCTTCTCTTTCTTGCTGGTGCTGAAATGCCATCTCCCTCTTGCTGAATCTCACACTGACCATGATCAACTTCCAAGGAGATGAAGAGGGAGGGAGGGTTGTTCAGGTTAGGAGAACACCATCAATTGTAAGTATCAGTGGGAAAAGCGTTGCTGGAGGCCAGGCCCTCAGGTGGAAAGAGGCATGGGGGAGGGGGTGTTGGCTCACCTGCTGCAGTCGGTGCAAGCGTTGCCGCTGCTCCTGCTGCTGCACGTGCAGATTGGAGAGGCGCACGAGCTGGTGAATGGCTTCATCTACCTCTTGATACAGTGCAGCTGGACCTGGACCTTCCAGCCTGGGGAGGAAGAGGGGCAGAATTAACCACAGCCCTTGTCAAGCTCTCCTCCAAACCCATCGCATCCTTGCATTCCAACGTGAGGGGTGACACAGCATTCTAGGTCAGCAGATGGGCCTGTATCTGAATCCTGACTCTTCCATTTACTGACTGACCTTGGCCAAGACATTAAACATTTCTGATCCTCCAAATCTCCATTTATAATCATGACTAGCATCTGGGGATGTTATGAGGGTTGTACATGGAGAAGCATGATATCCTGTCCAGATAACATGCTTAGTTAAGAATTTTCTGGCAGCTAAGGTGAACTGGCAGTTCTCTGCTGTGTCTCCATCATGCATGTCCACCTGCCCCCGTGCACCCATCCCTCGTACTTGCTGCTGTGGGTGGATCGCAGCTTCATCAGGATGGCTCCTCCGTCCCTCTGCAGCTCTGTCAGCCGGGGATCTGCCAGTACCTTCTGCAGGGGCTCAGGCATTCCTACCACCTCCTGGCGGGCAGGGAAAAATTGACAGGATTCCACCAGAAGGTCCTCAGCTCAGCTCAGCCCCATCCCCACCTCCACCTCATGCCCTTTGGTCCCATCTTATTTCATACCTCTCCTTCTGGCTCTGCTGCTCTCTCTAGTTCCTCAATGGCTTGCCGTATAGAGCCCAGCACACCTCGGCACAGGTGGCACAGCCTTGCCACTTGCTGAAACAAATACACGGGGATGGAGTCCAGGGACAGAGTCTAGGATAAGGGGCCTAAGCCCAAGAGTGGAGGTGGGGCAACCCTAGAGACTTTTATGAGGCAATGCTGGATTCAGTTAGAAAGTAGGTTATTGCTTACTAACTATATGACTTTAGGCAGGTCCAGAAAATTCCCTGAACCTCAGTGTTCTCAACTGTAAAGACGTACCAGATTTAAAGGTTTAAATAGATGACCCTACATAAGCAGTTAGCATAGGGCTGACACATTTTACAGCTTAGTAAACATGAATCTCCTTTCCCTCATCTGCACTGCCTCTTCACACTATAAGACCCACCTCTCTGCCTATTCAGATGCGCTTCCCCTTTGATCCACAGCTTAGAGACCATGTTACAGACCCCCTTTAATACTCAGCTCAGATCATGTTCAGACCTCTTTTCTTGAAGACAGCATTCAGATTTCATAAAATCAGAGATGTCCCAATTGGTGTACTTTGTGGGCAAAAATCTTGAGGCTGGAATGTTGGTGCAGGGAGCAGGTATAGGAAGGCACCATCTCCAAAAGTAAGTAACTTGTTACAGGTCATATGGAACCAGAATCAGCCCCTCTGAGTCAGCTCTTTCTAGAACCCCAGTGACATTCTGCATGCTTCTCCTGTTGTTTCTAACTTATCTTCCACCAAAAATGATATGTTATTTAATGTCATGTTAAGAATCACAAAAAGAGAAGATTACAGGCCAATATCACTAATGAACACAGATGCAAAAACACTCAACACAACATTAGTAAACCAATCCAACAATACATTAAAAGGACCATGCATCATGATTAAGTGGGATTTATTCCAGATATGCAAGGATGGTTCAACACCTGCAAATTAATCAACATGAAACACCACAGTAACAAAATGAAGGCTAAATATCACATGATCATCTTGATAGATGTGGAAAAACTTTTCACAAAATTCAATATCCACTTATGATTTAAAAAAAAAAAACTCTCAATAAAATGGGTGAAGAGGGAAACACCTCAACATCATAAAGCCCAATTATGACAAACCCACAACTAACATCATACTTAATGATGAAAAGCTGAAAGCATTTCTTCTAAGATGAGGAACAAGACAGGGACATGCATTCACACCAGTTTTATTCAACATAGTTTTGGAAGTCCTAGACACAGCAATCAGAGAAGAAAAAGAAATAAAAAGGCATCCAAACTGAAAAGGAAGAAGTAAAATGGTCACTGTTTGAAGATGATATGATACTATACATAGAAAATTCTAGAGAAGCCACCAAAAAACTACTGTAACTCACCAATGAGTTCAATAAAATTACTGGATACTGAATTAACATATAGAAATTGGTTGCATTTTTATACACTAACAATGAACTATCAGAAAGAGAAATGAAAACAGTTCCATTTATAATAATATCAAAACAAATAAAATGCCTAGGAATAAACCTAACTAAGGGGGTAAAAGATTTGTACTTGGTATAACACATTGATGAAAGAAACTGAAGATGACACAAACAGATTGAAAGATATACCATGCTCATGGATTGGTGGAATTAATATTGTTAAAATGTCCATACTTCCCAAGACAATCTACAGATTCAAGGCAATCCCTATCAAAATATCAATGGCATTTTTCACAGAACCAGAACAAATAATTTTAAAATTTATATGAAAATACAAAAGACTCTGGATAGCCAAAACAATCTTGAGAAAGAAGACCAAAGTTGGAGGTACCATGCTCCCTGATTTCAAACTGTAACTACAAAGTTACAGTAATCAAAACAGTATGATACTGGCTCAGAAATAGACACACAGATCAATGGAACAGAATGGAGAACCCAGAAATGAATCTACACACATATGGCCAATTAACCTGTGACAAAGGAGGCAAGAATGTACAATGGAAAAAGACCATCTCTGCAATAAATGGTGTTGGGAGTACTGAATAGCTACCTGCAAAAGCATCAAACTGGACTACTTTTTCACACCATGCACAAAGATAAATTCTAAATCGATTAAACACTTGAATGTAAATCTTGAAATAACAAAACTTCTAGAAGAAAATATAAGCAATATGCTTCTTGACATCTTAGTATTATTTTTTTGGATACATCTCTAGGGAAGGGAAACAAAAGCAAAAATAAACAAATGGGATTACATCAAACTACATCACCTTTGTGCAGTGAAGGAAACCATCAACAAAATGAAAAAACTCCCTACTGAAGGGGAGAGGACATTTGCAAACAATATATCCTATAAGGGGTTAATATCCAAATTATATGAAGAACTCATACAACTCAATATCAAATAAGCAAGCAACCCAATTAAAAAATGGGCAGAGGATCTGAATAAACATTTTTCCAAAGAAGACATACAGACATCGTTTCATGGCCAATGGGCACCGAAAACAATGCTCAACATTATCAATAAACAGGAATGTGCAAATCAAAACCACCATGAGATACCACCTCACATCTGTCAGAATAAGTATAGGTGAGGATGTGCAGAAAAGGGAACCCTCATGCACTATTGGTGGGAATATAAACTGGTGTGTAGGCACTCTGGACAACAGTATGGATAATCCTCATACGATCCAGCAATTCCACTCCTGAGTATTTAATACAAAGAAAGTGAAAACAGCAATTAGAAAATATATATGCACCTCTATGTTAATTGTCGGAGAAGGCAATGGCAACCCACTCCAGTACTTCTGCCTGGAAAATCCCATGGACGGAGGAGCCTGGTGGGCTGCAGTCCATGGGGTCGCTAAGAGTCCGACACGACTGAGCGGCTTCACTTTCACTTTTCACTTTCATGTGTTGGAGAAGGAAATGGCAACCCACTCCAGTATTCTTGCCTGGAGAATCCCAGGGACAGGGGAGCCTGGTGGGCTGCTGTCTATGCGGTCGCACAGAGTCGGACACGACTGAAGTGACTTAGCAGCAGTAGCAGCAGCATGTTAATTGTGGCATTATTACAATAGCCAAGATAAGGAACCAATTTAAGTTCCCATCAGTAGATGAATGGCTAAAGAAGATGTGGTGTACACACACACACACACACACACACGAATATTACTCAACCGTAAAAAGGATGAAATCTTGCCATTTGTGACAACATGGATGGGCCTAGAGGGTATTATGCTAAATGAAATAAGTCAGACAGAAAAATACAAGTACTGAAGGATTTCACTTATATGTGGAATCTAAAAAACAAACGAACAAACATAACAAAACAGAAACAAAGTTATAGATACAGAGAAAAAACAGGTGGTTGCCAAAGGGGAGGGGGTGGGGAGAGAAAAGAAATAGGTGGGGGGGCGGTGTGGGGAGACGAAAGAAATAGGTGGGGGAGATTAAGAAGTACAAACTTTCAGTTGCAAAGTAAATCAGCCACAGGTATGAAATGTACAGTGTGGGGAATATAGTCAATAATTATGTAATACCTTTGTATGGTGACAGATGTTAATTAAACATCATGGTGATCATTTTGAAATGTATGGAAATATTGAATCTACTCTTGTATACCAGGAACTAAAATAGTGTTGTTGGTCAATTATACTTCAAAAACAAATAAACAAAAAACTCATGGAAAAAGAGATCAGGTTTTTGTTTTTTTTAAAGGGTGTAGATGAGGGGGAGGGGGAATTGGACAAAGATGATCAGGGCTACCCTGATAGCTCAGCTGGTAAAGAATCTGCCTGCAAGGCAAGAGACCCTGGTTCAATTCCTGGGTCAGGAAGATCCCCTGGAGAAGGGCTAGGCTACTCACTCCAGTATTCTTGGGCTTCCCTGGTGGCTCAGCTGGTAAAGAATCCTCCTGCCATGTGGGAGACCTGGGTTCTATCCCTGGGTTGGGAAGATCACCTGGAGAAGGGAAAGGCTACCCATTCCAGCATTCTGGCCTGGAGAACTCCATGGATTGTATAGTCCATGGGGTTGCAAAGAGTTGGACAACTGAGCGATTTTCACTCACTCACTCAATCAAAAGTTAAAACTTCCAGTTACAAAATGTGCTGTGTACTAGGGAAGTGATGTACAACACAATATAATTAACACTGCTGTATGTTAAATATGGAAGTTGTTAAGAGTAAATCCTAACAGTTTTCATCACAAGGAAAACAATCTTCCTATTTCTTTAATTTTGTATCTGTATGAGATGATGAATATTCACTAGTGTGGTAATCACTTCATGATTGTATGTAAATCACTGTGTTGTATACCTCAAACTTGTTCAGTGCTGTATGTCAACTATATCTCAAAACTAGAAGGAAAAAAAGAATTTATTTAATATATTCCTCCCATCTTCCCAGCAGCCCAGGGTACACGCACAATCTTTTGCTCATAAATACTTATTAAATTTGCTAATAAACAGGTGTTGAATTGTGAACCATAACTACTTATTGAACTAAATGGAAGGGAAACCACTCTTTCCCAGCCCCTTGGTCAAGTCTCATTTGCCATTTTTTCCTAGAAATGTCCTCTGCTGGGTCACTCCTGGCTCCCAGTGTCCTGGGTGTGGGAGAGGAAGCTTACCTGGTGTGTCTCTACCCAGTGACTAGGAGAGGGCTCCCTGTGACCTCCCAAGTCCCACTGCAGCTCCTCTGGCTTGGCCACTCTTTTCAGATCGCCCTCTGATAGCAACTCAGCACCCTGTAGACACATGAAGACAGGGGGTTTTGGGCCTGGGCACCTAGGGATTCAGGGATTGACCAGGGGCTCCAACTAGCCTCTTCTCTCTCCATCACTGATGGGAACTAGGTGGGAATGAGGAGCTCAAACCTGAAGTCCATGGAGTTCAGCTGGAGGCTCATCAAGAGTGAGAAGCAAGAGCCGCTGAATGAGGGGAGGGTCTCCCGAGTCCTGAAGGCAGAGAAGAATAACCCTAAACTACAGGTGACTAGGTGGCCTGGAATGACCACTAGGAAAGAGTTAGGGCCCAGAAGAAGTAATCATCTCAAGGGGTTGGTTACCTGAAGTTGACTCAGGACAGGAATGAGAGCTGGAGGCAGTGGGGGTGCCTTGCGAAGATCCAGCAGGACAGATAGCCCCAATATCTGTAGATCAGGTCTGTGGGGGCAGAAGAGCCAAGGAAAGAGAGAGAGAGTGTGTGTGTGTGTGTGTGTGTGTGTGTGAGTGTCACTCATCCTCAGGAGAAGTTAGATCCTAGAAATGGGCAAAGGATCAAACAAAGCCTGGGATGTGTGTCCAAGCGATAGTGATGACTAGCAATTAGGAGTCTATATTCATACAACTACTGGGTCATGGGATCAGAGTTTAAAAAGTTACGAATTCTGTGCTCCAGAAGGATATGAATTCAATCCAGCACCTAGCCTAATAGATTCTGGGTCTCAAGAAATAGTTGTTGGATGAATAAATCAACATTTTTATAATCTAGGTAGTATCTTAGGAGACTGAAAGTCAGCAGGGTTGATTTTGAGGATTGATGAAGACATTCTGCAAGTCAGGGGTCAGGAAGGTCAGACATCAATGACCTGAACAATCTGAGGGTTGTAGAAGTAGGTGTCCTAGAGGTCAGTGTCCTGTGGAAAGAAGAGGGCAGGGTCCTTATGACCCAGGAGGTTACTGTGCAGGGTGGCAGCCTGGGCCTCAGTTACCTGAGCAGTGAGTGAAGGTAATGAAGAGCAGTGCTCAGCACGTCTTGGGAGGGTGGGGGCTCCTCGGGAGGGCACGGTGGGGTAATGGTCAGCAGAGCTCGCCCACTCTGGTCCACCCCTCCTAAGGACACAAAATGGCCAGGCTGTCCTGGCTGAGGGCAGGCCTTGGCTACCTCCCATCTACCCCGCCTCCCTCTGCAGCCCACCTTGGAGGCTTTTCCTTAGAGGCTTTTTCAACCCCTTCCCTTCAGCCACTGCTGCCCACTGACCAGTCAGGATGAGGAATCCAGATGCCAGTAAGTCCCAAGCTACACCAGGGTCATCAGAGATGGAGACTGGGGGCCCTTCTTCCGGAATGCTCTCCCCTTTCACTTCTTGCACAGTCTCTGGGGGTGGTTTTAGGGGGTCGGAGAGGAGCCCTTCTGGATCGTTGGGCGCTGCAGACACAGGGCAGAGCTATGGGCCTGAAGTGAGGACAGGTCTGGCTGTTCCACTCCCAGCCTCACTTCTGCTTTTCCTCTAGCCCCCTTCCCTAGACTCCACCTAGCCCGGCCCTTGCCCTACTGGCCTCAATGTTGTCTCACCTGCCATGCACACCAGGCTTAGCCCCTCCTGTTCTCTTTCTCTGGCCCTTTCTTCTACAGGCCCGCAGACTTCTTGGGACCGAGGCTCTTTTTCATCTGGTGGTTTGAGCTCCTCTCTTGGCTCAGGTTCTGGCTTCCCCGAGCCTTCATGTTCCTCCTTAACTGGGCTGCATCCTGGAAGCTCGTGTTCGTTTGGTGGGGGCAGGCTGACAAGGGCTTCCTGGTGGCTGGTCTCTTCCTTGTCCCCAGGGCTCAGTGGGGCACTGTCCCCTCCTCGGTTAAGAGCCCCTCTGCCTGCAGCTCGCTTCTTTCTCCTGTTTCCTTTGCCTGTTCTCCGAGGGGTACCAGGCAGCCCTTCAGCCCCTTGGCCTGGTCCTGCTCCAACCTCGCCTGGCCTCAGAGGGCAAGACTCGGAGGCTTCTCCCAGTGCCTCTGCCAGGGGCTCAGATACCTCCAGGGCTGCTGCCTCTGGGAAAGCCTCAACCTCAGCTCCCGGGGGAGACCCAGGGGAGGCTCCAGTGCTGCTCCCTTCACCAGGTGGCCGGGCTCCATCCTGGTCCCGAGGCCCCAGACCCTTCTGGTGCATCCATGCCCGGTGTCTCCGATGCCGGCCCTTCCCTCCAGCACCCTTGCGTGTGGGTACTGTCCGGGTCCGGGAGAGGCCAGAGGAGCCTTCAGCATCCATGGGGCTCCCCCTCACAGGCAGTGTCACCTCCAGCAGCTCCACATACTCGCCCTCAGGTCCTTCAGCGGGGGCATTGTGCCCATCCCCGGGACTCCGGGTGCCCAAGGCTTCCTCTGGGAGTGGAGGGCTGGGGAGCCCCGGGGGCCCCGAGGGCAGTTCTGGGGGTAGTGTGCTTGGCCGATGTCCAACCATGAGGCCTCCTTTGTGCACAAATCGAGGGCAGATGAGCTCAGCCCAGGGCAGTCGCTGAATCCCAGAGGGCGCAGACAGAAGGCAGGTGCTGAGGCGACCTGTTGGCCTGTCCTTATTGATGCCTTGTAGCCACTCAGGTGTGAACAGGTATGCACAAGCCTCATTAGGCACAGGCAGCTCCTGCACTCGCCCACCCCCTGGGGCCAGGCACTTGAGTGCTAGGCGGGGTGCTTGGGCTGCTGAGGGTACCACTTGCAGGTAGAAGTCTCCCGGGCGCAGCAGCTGCCAGGGGAGGGCGGCCAGCTGCACCACTACCTGCTCGTGCAGGCAGAGGGGCCAGCCCTCGTGGAAGAAGAGGAAACCGCTGTACTGGGCCTGGGGAGATAGAGGGCAGGCTGTGCTCAGGCTTCCTCTGCAGATGAAGCCAGCAGGAGAGGCTAGTTAGAATGGGACTAGCCTAGGCAGGAGTGGCCTTATGCCTGGTGGGTTAAGACTCCAGGGGTGCAGGAGGAGATATCTTGCTGTGTGCATGTGACAGAGGGAAGGATTGGAACTGATCGGTTTTCTGGTGGTAGGAAGCTTCTCTAGGAAGCTGGTTCCACGAGTAGG
This sequence comes from Bos taurus, assembly GCF_002263795.3. Lineage (NCBI taxonomy): Eukaryota > Metazoa > Chordata > Mammalia > Artiodactyla > Bovidae > Bos > Bos taurus. Next base: position 26,020,412 of record NC_037337.1, read on the forward strand.
AGGGGCAGAACTGAGTCATTATAAAGATATGGTCAGCAGATGCTATTGTTTTGGAGGAGTTGGAGACTCTTAGGAGGTCTTTAGAGCTGTAGAAGTGACTTTGTTGAGTCATTCTTGGGGGAGTCAGTATCTTGAAAAAATTGATATGAGGAGGGAAATGTCTGGAATTTGGTCTGGAGGGTCAACATCTTTGGGAGTTGATGTTTCTCAGGGATCACTATTTAGGAAGATGAGTGTCTATGTGTTAGTATCTGAGTGGTAAGTGTCTCTGGGGGCATCAGTATTGGGCAGGCAGTGTCTCCAGGTGGGGGGAAATTAGTCTGACTGGTGCCTGGGGTGAGGCAGTGGATCTTAGGGGAGACAAAACAGGAACGTGTTCACTTACACAGGCTTCCTGCTGGATCTTGGCAAGCAGGTGCTTGGCAGGCACCAGGAAGTCCAGTGTGTATCTCAGCGCATCCTCCCGATAAGTCCTCTCCACCACCTGGAACACTTGGCCCAACAGTGTGGGGGCTGTTGCCTTGAAAGGTGGGTAAAGGGCCGCTAGAGTACTCTGCACACAGTCCTCTACTGGCTCAGGCTCCTGGAAGAGACAAGATCAGACAGTGGATCCCTAGCACCCAAGCATGGTTCCTTAAAGGCTGGTGTTGTCCCCCAGGGGCCCCATCACGTACAAAGTGTGTGTAGAGAGGCAACATTCAGGAAATGCTGACTGAATGAGATGGGAGTGGGGCTGGGCCAATCAGAGTGCACTCTGAGACCTTGGTTTTGGAGATCCGGGGAGACTTTTCTGTGAATGTCTTTTATCAGGGCTGAACTTGGTTTTTGTACATTGGGATAATTGCATAGGCCCTCTTTCTCAAGAAGAGATGGGCCCCTGGGCCATCAGGGAAGTCACAGGTGGCTGAGAGTTCTGCAGGGTGAAGCCTTTTGATACAGCCATTCTACTAGTCCCTCCTCACAGGGCCTGCCAACCAGAGTCATGTTGTCGTGAAGTCACTCAGTCGTGTCCGACTCTTTGTGACCCCATGGACTGTAGCCCACCAGGCTCCTCCATCCATGGAATTTTCTAGGCAAGAGTACTGGAGTGGGTTGCCATTTCCTTCTCCAGGGGATCTTCCCGACCCAGGGATTGAACCCAGGTCTCTTGCATTGTGGGCAGACGCTTTGCCGTCTGAGCTACCAGGGAATCACTACCAACCAGAGACCCCCTTCTTAAGTAGAGGTGCCACCACCCATGAGCAATCATATGCTAATGGTCATTGGGTGGGAAGAAGGACTGAAGGGCTATCTGTCTTGAGTCTTTCTAGCACCCCTCATCCTCTCCAGTGGCTCTCAAGGAATCACTCATTCCCTGAGTGTGCTGGATTAGGTTACAAAGACTTGGGTGGGGACAGCTGAAAGAAGGAAAAGTCACAAAAGGAACACGTAGGGAAGGGAGGAGGAGGCTTTGCTGGTATGTATTGGAGCTGAAATATTTTCTGATTTCTGTAAGGCCTGTCTAACAACCTCCATCCTGGGCCACTCAAAAGTTCTCAGCCCTGTTTCCTCTAGACTCACCTCCCTAAGTGAATCAGTTGGATATCTTTCTCCATCTCAGAACCTAAACAGCCACCCCTTAGGCTATTCCTTTACAAACTTACTTCTCTTTCAAGGTGGCTTTGAAATTCCTTTTATCAGATTTCTTTGCTGTAACTGGGCAAGGGTGATGCTCGAATTGAAGTGTTTACTTAGTTCTCTACTCTGCATTGCCCTCCCCACCCCCTACTCCGCCGGCTCTGCCCTGAGGATAAAACCGCATACTTTACTTTGAGTCCTTCCAGCCTGGGTGTTACAAGCCTATCCCGACAGTCAGAGAAGCGAGGCAGCCACTCCAGAGAGCGACAGTCAGTGCGTCAGCACCGAGACCCGGCCCCAAGGTGTGTGGGCGAGCAGACAGACCCCCCAGTGTTCCGGGGACCCGGCCAGCTCCGGGAGCGTGGGTGGGGGAGGGTGGGGATGGGCGGGGTGAGGCAGAGTGGGCTGTCCCCTCGGAGGCCTGGAAGGGGGAGCTAGAGCTGGAGCGGCGAGGCAGCTGCAACCCATTAGGGGCGGTGAGCTCATGGCTGAGTGAGAGTCTCAGCCACAGGAAACGGCAGCGGCAGGAGGGGAGGAGGGGTCTGGGGTGGGAAAGGGCGGGCAGGAGCTCAGCGACCCGGCCTCCAGCCGGCCCGGACCAAAGAGAAGAGCAGAGAGACTGAGTCAGCTCTCCCTGGCCCAGTTCCTCTTTCTTCTTGTTCCAGTCTCCCTGCCAGGGGCTGCCCTTCCTTCTGTAGAGGAACAACCCCGGTGGTGCTCCTACCCCTCCTCCACTCCCTGCTGTGAGCGCCCCCTGGCAGGGCCTCTCCCCCCTCCTCCACTCCGTGCTGTGAGCGCCCCCATGGCCGTACCCCCACCCTCCCTCCGCAGTGGGCGCTCTCCCTGGCAGTGCCCACACCTGCAATGACTTTTTAGAGAGTTCTTTTGGAGTGAAAGTTCACACGACCATGTCCACTCCTATAGGCACTGCCATCCTCTAGCAGCGCTCTCCTGCTTCCTGTGCCCTCGAGTTGCTGCTGCCAGGGTCCCCAACCCGCTGCAGCGGGAATGCTCCGAGACAGTGCTTCGCTTCCCTGCAGCGGGAGCTCCGGGGCACTCCTCCCCCATCGCATCTCGGGTCGGCTCCGGCATCGTTACGCCCCCTGGCACTGTGGGCCCCCTCCCCACTCTGTCCACTATTCTGAGGCAACATCTCTTTCTCCACGGGAATTTCCCTTTTTGACGAGGTCCCTGGCCCCAACCCAGCCGCAACTGTGGCCGGTCCCCCAGGGCCGGATGGGTGGGCCCGGGGTGGGGCCCGGGATGGAAAATGGTGGTTCCAGGCAGGTCATTTCTCATGACCCAAGGCCGGGCCCCCCTCCAGGGCCGCTGCAGCACGAACCCGCAGGGGTCTCCCGCGGGTAAGGAGTTGGGACTGGGAGGGGGAGGGAAGATCCTGCAAAGGAAAGCACAAGTCAGGACAGAGGAGGGCGAGGGGAGGTATGTGGATTAGGGGGAGAGACCTAAGGGAGGTTGGGGGAGGCGCGAAGAAAAGGGGAAGAAAGGAGTGAGGGCAGTGCCCAGTGGGGTCAGTCAGTGGGGCAGACAGGCAGATCAAAGAAAAGAAGGGGGGATGGGAGGAAGGAGAGTCTCAGGAGCGCTCAAGAGTTCCAAGCTGGAGCAGGAGGCACCCAGCTTGGGGCTGGCGATCCGCAGAGGACGGCGCGAAAGCGGAGGGGACACCGGGTGGCGACGCGGGACTCACCATGGCTCGGCTCGCGGCCGCGTCCGACGCTCGGGCCGGCGGGCGGGGCCGAGCGCGCCGCCGCCTCCCTCCCGCCGCTCGCGTCTCGCCGGGTCTGGCTAGGGGACAGCTCCGGCCGCGGTGGCGGCTCGGCCCGCTCGGGCTCCCAGGCCGCGGGGCCCCACCAGGGAGGGTCGAGACGGCCGCCCCTCCTCGCCCCGCCCTGCAGTGCCCGCCTCCGCCTCCGCGTCCGACCCCCTGCCGGGACGCCCTCTCCCGCGCCGGGCCTCTGGCCGCTCCCCCCGACGCCCCCAGAGGATCTCCCCGGCTCTCCCGCAACCCTCTTCCACCTCCGCCCCGCCCTCCAGCCCGTCTCCCCGACCCTGACCCTCGGAGGCCCGTCCCGCCGAAGATGCCCCTCTTTTCCCGCCTCCGCCTAGCTCCCTAGGCGATCAGTTTAGTCTCCGCAAGGGACTGTCCAGAGACTGGGGCGTGCGTGAATTCCCTGGGGTCCTCAGCCTAGGATTGGAGTCATTTGATGGCCGGAAGCCTCCTGAGTCTAACTCGCTCGGGAACCTCTTCTCCCCTCGGTTGCCAGACTTTGGCAGCACTGGCAGCACCTGGAGCTCAGAAGAGAACCCCACCCCCCGCTCACAACACACACACACACACACACAGCCCCTGCACACACACACAGCCCCTGCACACACACACACACACACACACACACACACACACACACACACACACACACACAGCCCCTGCTAGCTTCCCTCGGAGCTGGGGGCAGGAAAATCGGGGGATTCCTCCCCCTCTCCAGGGGCTTGCCTGCCCTCCTCCTTCCCCTCCCATCTCCTCCGGCCTCGAGCCTTCGGGCTCCGACAATGGGCTCCTCTGTGCGGCCTGGGGAGGGCGGGGGCGTGGGGGAATTAGGCAGCGGAGAAGGCTTGGGGAGGGGGATTGGACGTCCAGGCTGAATGCGCGCAGAGTCCCGGGATCAGGATCCTCCTGCCTAGGCGGACGTTTTCTGAGTTCTTTCCTCGCTGCCCCTTCCCCTCTGAATCTCTCATCCTCTCCCTTAGCTAGCGGAGGGAAGGCACCAGACCCTGTTCAGCAGCCCCACCTCCGGATTCCAGACCCTTCCTTCTGTGGGGGTGGCGAAAGTCAGTCTCCTGGGGCCGCTAGAGCTCTTGGTGGCGGGGATGGCAATCTGACGCAGTAGACAAAGGGGGTAGGCTAGTTAAGAAAGTTCTAGTCTCACCCATCCTCCACCTCGTCTGGATGGCAAATGAAGCCCTGGCGAGGGTCCCCCAGGAGGGTCAGAGGAGGCTTAGGCATGGCGAGGAGATGCTTTGCTCCTCCTCTGAGCAGGCACCTGGAAGCCGTGCAGGGGTGGGCAGGGGCACTTCTAAAGAGTGGGCATTTGAGAAGATAGGAGAGCCAAATAGACCCCAGAGACGGACGTGAATGCAGGTACCACTGCGACTGGGGAGAGGGTGACGTTTGGAAAACGTCCTGCCTGGGATGCAGCTCCGACGAAGCCAGGAGACTGGAGCCTGAGGGCAGTCTTTGGAACGGAGGCAGGCGGAAGGGTGGGGATAGAGGGGGCGTCGCCTAGGTGATGGGCTCTTCTCTCACCTCCTCTGAACGCTAATCTCCGCCCTTTTCTCCTCTCCGCCGGATCTGGAAAACAGGAGAGAAAATATTCATTCTTTTGGAGGCAAGAAGATCCCTCTGCTCCATAGCGTCAAAAAAAAAAAAAAAATCTAGGGCAGCAAACCTCAGTGCCCATCTTTCCAGCACAGTCAGAGGCAGGGAGCTGGAGCTCTTGTCCATCAATGGGTTATGAGCTCGCTAGACATCCAGCCTCCCCAAGCCTCCTTATAATCAGTGCTGAGAACTGGGAGAGTGAGATTTTGCTACCCCCTGGTGTCCACTCTGTAAATGGGACCCAGTGGCTGGTTATAGAGGCCAGAATTTAGGAGATTTTCTTAGGGGGTTTATTATGAACCTTATTCACTTGTTTCAAACCCAGCTCACCCATTCCCAGTGTTGACAGAGTCTGAACTTTTCCTCATTAGATCTTAACATTCTTTATACTCAAACAAATTGTTTGGGGAACAGTTGGTAGAATCCGAGTTTCCCACAAAGCTGGCTTTTATAATCTGTGAGATCCTGGGGGAAAAAAACGAGTGGATATTTTTCCCCCCATGGGAAAAAGGGAGTTATTGAAAGTTTTTGAGCCTACGGGTGAGGGGTTTAGATGCAGGCTCTGAAATCAAGTTATTCCTTTCCAGGAGTTTTAATCTGTGCTAAATTAGAAAGGTTTATTTAAGTAAATAAGGAGACAGATATGCATATAGTGGTTAAATGCCACTTTCTCCAGGGATGCAGGCTCTTACCTAATACCTGTGCATCTGTGTGATAGTGTGTGTGTTGATGTGAACGTTTTGGGGAGATTGTGAAGTAGAAAGATTAAAATGGAGGAAATAGAGACTGGCAATAGACCAGACCTAAAAACTCTCTCCAGCATTCACTAAAAGTTCTCACTATATTTCACCAATTTCAGATTCTTTGGAGTTTAACAAACTCGCATTTTACAGATGAGATTCTGGCTTATTTGAAATTAAAAAACAAGCTGTAAGCTATACAGTAAGTGGAGAAGCCAGAATTTGAACCCCAGCAGCCTGACAACAGAGCCTTCATTCTCAACCACTGTCATAGGGTTTCATCCAAGCTGTCAAGCGAGAGTCCATACAGGAAGTCCTTTGAAAACTACATCACCTTTTCCACCACCTAACCATCATGTTAGGTTAACATGTTAGGTTAGGACAGGGAAGCGTGGCATGCTGTAGTCCATGGGGTTGCAGAGTCGGACACGACTGAGCAACTGAACTGAACCATCATGTTAAAAAGGGTTAACTTTGGGACTTCTCTGGTGGTCCAGTAGTTAAGACTCCACACTTCGAATGAAGTTTGAACCCTGATCAGGGAACTAGATCCCATGTGCTGCAACTAAGACCTGGTACAGACAGATACATTTTTTAAAAAGGATTATTAAAAAGTGTTAACTTTATTTTTGTAGTAACCAGTGCTGGAAAGAGTTTCTAAAAGTGATAAATATATCACTGTGGTCAGGCATTGAAACCATTTCCCCCACTAGTCTTGTTCTAGAATAAATAATAGTTACAATAATTGCCAGGAAATTTCCAGTATGGTTCTTTTGGGAAGTACTGTTATGCAAACATGAGAGATGGTGAAAGAAACATTTGTGTCTGTAATGTTTATTACCTGGCTTGTGTGCACCAAGAGATGTAATGGCCGTTCTACATAGGGTTGGGACTTCAGGCTGCTCAGTATTTGTCCACTTGGAGACTAGAAGGGACTAGGGCTCTGCTTGAGCTGCATGCCTCAAGGTAAGGGGGAATTAGTGAAGGACCACAAAGGGGAATTTGGGGGACAGGAAGGGACAGACTGGAGAGAACAGATTCTTTTTTTTTAAATATAAATTAATTTGTGTTAATTGGAGGCTAATTACAATATTGTATTGGTTTAAGAGAACATATTCTTGTTACTCGTGCTTTCCAAGGAAACTGGGGGCCAAACCTTAGGTATTTCAGGATAAGAAATCTGTGTAGTATATATGTGCTGATTCTATTTTTTGTTTAATTTCCCCTTAGGTTTGGTTTTATTTTATTGGTAATATTCCTTTAAACATTTATAGCTTGTCTGCTTTGAACGAGGTGACACCAAAGCCCACACCACCACCATCTTGCCTATACTAATGCATTCATTTCCGTACTGGCCTACCTGCTCCACTCTTGCCACCTAAGAAGCTGTTCTCTGCACCCTCACCAGAGTGATCTTCTAAAAACCCTGATCATTATCCATTCATCTGTCATTGGACATCTAGGTTGCTTCCATGTCCTGGCTATGGTGAATAATGCTGCAATGAACATTGGGGCACATGTGTCTTTTTAAATTGTAGTTTTCTCAAGGTATATGGATAAAGAATCTTCCCTGGTAGCTCAGCTGGTAAAGAATCCACTTGCAATGCAGGAGACTGCCTGCAATGCAGGAGACCTGGGTTTGATCCCTGGGTCAGGAAGATCCCCTGGAGAAGGAAATGACAACCCACTCCAGTATTCTTGCCTGGGAAATCCTATGGAGAGAGGCAATTGGAAGGCTACAGTCCATAGGGTCACGAGAATTGGACACGACTTAGCGACTAAACTGCCACCCCCATGGATCAAAGAAGTTGTGGTACACATATATAATGGAATATTACTAAGTCATAAAAGAACAAATTTGAGTCAGTTGTAGAGAGGTGGATGAACCTAGAACCTGTTATACAGAGTGAAGTAAGTCAGAAAGAGAAAAACACATATTGTATATTAATTCATATGTATGGAATCTAGAAAAATAATACCGATGAACCCGTTTGTGTGGATGAAATGGGGATGCACATGTAGACAATGGACTTGTGGACAAAGCTGGGGAAGGACGAGTTGAGAAAGTAGCCCTGACATATATGCACTATCATGTGTAAAATAGATAGTTGGTGGGAAGCTGATGTATAACACAAGGAGCCTAGCCAGGTGCTCTGTAGTGACCTAGAGAGGTGGGATGGGAAGATGGAGGGAGAGAGGCTCAAAAAGGAGGGGATATACATATATAACTATGGCTGATCCTCATTGATGTACAGCAGAAATCAACACAACATTATAAAGCAATTATCTTTCAGTTAAAAAAAAAATACTCCAATCAGATCCCATCAGCCTCTTCTAATGGCCTCCCCTTTGTATCATGACTGCTTTTCTCCTCTCTCCAGCCTCACCTCTTACCACTCCACTGATGTGGGAAGCCACTAGTGAGCCTCCAGTCATGCGGCCTTTCAGTTCTTCACACAGGCCTTGCTTATTCCTAATTTGGAATATCCCTTCTCCCTGGAGGCTTCTTTTCACAGTTCTAGGGTCTGGCTCTCATCTTTCGATCATAACTAAAATGTTGCATTCTCAAATGTCTTCCCTCAACTAAAGTGGGCTAAACTGGTCTCTCATCTGTTGTCCCTCCAAATAATGTATGTTTTCTGTCTTGTTTTCCTTCCAGCATTTGTCTCTATCTGATTATTTCTTTGATTATTTCCTGTTTCTCAATAGACTCACCTCTACCACCACATATCATTTGAAATTAAGCTTCATAAAAAGTCAAGGATCTTGTCTCTTTTATCACTGCTGTATCCCAGCTAGTGTCCAAAAGATGTCACCAAACTAGGTGAAGACTGTAAAGTGAAAGTCACTCGGTCGTGTCTGACTCTTTGCAACCCCATGGACTATACAGTCTATGGAATTCTCCAGGCCAGAATACTGGAGTGGGTAGCTGTTCCCTTCTCCAGGGGATCTTCCCAACCCAAGGATTGAACCCAGGTCTTGCATTGCAGGCAGATTCTTTACCAGTTGAGCCACCAGGGAAATCCAAGAATACTGGAGTGGGTAGCCTAGCCCTTCTCCAACAGATCTTCCCAACTCAGGAATTGAACCAGGGTCTCCTGAATTGCAGGCAGATTCTTTACCAGCTGTGCTACCAGGGAAGCTCTGAAGACTGTAAAGAGAGCAGAAATCCCCACATAATAGGAATGGTGGTGGTAACAGGTGAGAGATAGAAACCAGGAACAAGTGAGTAGGCCAAGGCGTGGAGTCCACTGCTTAGCTTTCATTTCTTCCTGGAGAAAAGATATGTGAATGTCTATGTTCATTGCTGAATTACTTACAATAGCCAAGACACAGAAACTGCCCAACTATCTGTTGATAGATGGACAAAGGAAATATGGTATATATGTGTGTGTGAGTGTGTGAGTGTGTGTACTTAGTTGCTCAGTTGTGTCCATCTCTTTGCAACCCCATGGACTGTAGTCTGCCAGGCTTCTTTGTCCATGGGGATTATCCAGGGAAGAATACTGGAGTGGGTTGCCATGCCCTTCTCCAGGGGATCTTCCCAACCCAGGGATTGAACCAGGTTTCCCACATTGCAGGTGAATTCTTTACCCTCTGAGCCACCAGGGGAGGCATTATGCTAAGTAAAATAAGTATGAGAAAGACGTCATGTGATCTCACTTTAAAAAAAATCTTGTAGATACGGAGTACAGATTGCTGGTTGCCTTGCAAGAGGTGGGTGGGTAGGTGGGTGAAGTGGATGAAGCGAATCAAAAGATACAAACTTACACAATAAGTCATGAGTATGCAATGTACATTATTGGTGACATCATCTCACATGCTAATAAAGTAATGCTCAAAATTCTCAAGCCAGGCTTCAGCAATATGTGAACCGTGAACTTCCAGATATTCAAGCTGGTTTTAGAAAAGGCAGAGGAACCAGAGATCAAATTGCCAACATCCACTGGATCATCAAAAAAGCAATGCCAAAGCCTTTGACTGTGTGGATCACAACAAACTGTGGAAAATTCTGACAGAGATGGGAATACCAGACCACCTGACCTACCTCTTGAGAAACCTGTATGCAGGTTCGGAAGCAACAGTTAGAACTGGACATGGAACAACAGACTGGTTCCAAATAGGAAAAGAAGTACATCAAGGCTGTATATTGTCACCCTGCTTATTTAACTTATATGCAGAATACATCATGAGAAATGCTTGGCTGGAGGAAGCACAGGCTGGAATCAAGATTGCCGGGAGAAATATCAATAACCTCAGATATGCAGATGACACCACCCTTATGGCAGAAAGTGAAGAAGAATTAAAGAGCGTCTTGATGAAAGTGAAAGAGGAGAGTGAAAAAGCTGCCTTAAAGCTCAACATTCAGAAAACTAAGATCATGGCATCCAGTCCCATCACTTCATGGGAAATAGATGGGGAAACAATATCAGACTTTATTTTTGGGGGCTGTAAAATCACTGCAGATGGTGATTGCAGCCATGAAATTAAAAGACGCTTACTCCTTGGAAGGAAAGTTATGACCAACCTAGACAGCATATTAAAAAGCAGAGACATTACTTTGCCAACAAAGGTCCGTCTAGTCAAGGCTATGGTTTTTCCAATTGTCATGTATGGATGTGAGTTGCACTATAAAGCAAGCTGAGTGCAGAAGAATTGATGCTTTTGAACTGTGGTGTTGGAGAAGACTCTTTCGAGTCCCTTGGACTGCAAGGAGATCCAACCAGTCCATCCTAAAGGAGATCAGTCTTGGGTGTTCCTTGGAAGGACTGATGTTGAAGCTGAAACTCCGGTACTTTGGCCACCTGATGCAGAGAGCTGACTCATTTGAAAAGACCCTGATACTGGGAAAGATTGAGGGCAGGAGGAGAAGTGGACAACAGAGGATGAGATGGTTGGATGGCATCACCGACTCAGTGGACATGAGTTTGGGTAGACTCTGGGAGTTGGTGATGGAGGGGGAGGCCTGGCGTGCTGCAGTTCATGGGGTCGCAGAGAGTCGGACATGACTGAGTGACTGAACTGAACATATATTGTAATTACTGATGACAATAATTTATAACACTGTATTACATATTTGAAAGTTGCCTAGAGAGTAGTTCTTAAAAGTTCTCATCACAAGAAAAAAATTTTGTGTAACTATGTACGGTGACAGATGTAGACTTATTCTGGTAATCATTTTGCAGCACATACAAATACTGAACTATTGTGTCCTATACCTGAAGCTGGTATGATGTTATATTCAATTATACTTTAAAAAAACAACACATGTGGAATGTCTTCTGTGTCAGGCATAGTTCACTGGGCTAGATGAATTTGAAGGAAGCACTGGTTTGGAGACAGAGTTCTGGAAAGGCTCCAGATTCACTTATGGACTTTGCTGCTGCTGCTAAGTCGCTTCAGTCGTGTCCGACTCTGTGTGACCCCATAGACGGCAGCCCACCAGGCTCCCCCCTGGGATTCTCCAGGCAAGAACACTGGACTGGGTTGCCATTTCCTTCTCCAATGCATGAAAGTGAAAAGTGAAAGTGAAGTCTCTCAGTTCTGTCCGACTCTTAGTGACCCAAGGATCAAACCCGTGCCGCCTGCATTGGAAAGCAGATTCTTAAACACTGGATCAGCAGGGAGGTCCTAATGTTCTCTTTTCTTCATTTATCATTCCCCAGACAAATTTCTATGCATCAATATAATTTTTGTATATTTGTCTTCAGCTAAAGTGATGACTTGATGCTTCAGTTAATGCATTATAAATAGCTGCCCCATCATTTGTTTAGTCATTCTCAGTTTGGGGAAATTTGTATTATTTCTACAATTTCTATATATATATATATATTTTTTTTTTTTGCCACACAAAGACAAATATAGACAGGTTGCACAAATTTACTCCTTCTCACTTTGACTGATTTCCATTTAGCATATTTTACCAACTGAAAATTATTGGGTCAAACTTTAGAAGCCATTTTATAGCTCGTGTTATTGTCTGTTGAGGCAATTTTGGAGGGAAGGGGGCATGAAACACTGAAAATATTTACAAAGTTGGGTGTGATGAGGAATTGGATTTACTCTGAATGGCTCAAAGTGATAGGGCATCAGCAAATTGCTGCAGTGACAGAGAAATAGATTAGGTTCTCTATAGGAGAATTTTTAATATTTAGAGCTGCCAGAAAATGGGACAGGCTGTCTCGATAGGTAGTAAATTCCCCCTCTCTGGAGAGTTTTAAAATAAATTGTTTTATAAGCTTTCCAGAGTTGTGATTTGTATATTTCCCTAGCCCCATTCCTTTGCTCTGAAAACAAATTGTGTTCAGTGAACATTTATTAAGACTTCAATGTGCCAGGTATGCCCAGTGGCAGCTGGAGCACTCATTGGCAGGCTCCCAGCTGAGCCTCCAGGGGCAGGCAACCTGGGAATTATAGCACCTTGAAATCATACCTCCCAACCCCTTAGTCTTCAGAACTGCTAAGCTAGTGGGCACAAATTTGTCTCCAGTTCCTTGACATCTCGTTTTCTATGCTCATCTTCTCCTTCCACGTCTCTGCCTCTATTCCACCTATTCTTAAGATCTTTGTTACAAACCTTTCAATACACTATGACATACATCCAACAGCTCCCAAGCCATGGGACTAACGCACACATGCACTGCTATACATATCAATAAAATAAATAACCAACAAGGACCTACTTAACAGCACAGGTAACTCTACTCAATACTGTGTAATAACTTATATGGGAAAAGAATCTGGAAAAGAATGAATATATGTATATGTATTACTGAATCACTCTGCTGTACACCTGAAACTAACACAATGTTGTAAATCAACTATACTCCAATAAAATTTAAAAAATAAACAAACAAAAAGCCCAAGCCAAATGCACCCAGTACCCAAGTGACTGATTCCAAGTAATTGTTACATTATATTGTTGTTTTCAGTTAATGGCAACCCACTCCAGTGTTCTTGCCTGGAGAATCCCAGGGGCGGGGGAGCCTGGTGGGCTGCTGTCTTTGGGGTTGCACAGAGTCAGACATGACTGAAGCGACTTAACATAGCATAGCATAGGCTGCATCAGGTCTTAGATGCAGCACACGGGCTCTCCAGTTGTGGTGCATGGGCTCCGTAGTTGCAGCTTGCAGCAGGCTTAGTTACTCCGTGGCATGTGGGATCTTAGTTCCCAGACTAAGGATAGAACCTGTGTACCCTGCATTGCAAGGTGAATTCTTAACCACTGGACCACCAGGGAAGTCCCAACATTATCTTGTTTTTTATTTCTACTAAAAAATATTTGTATTTCACACGAGGCATTCTGGTCCCCAGAGAATCTGTAACTGGTAAAATACAGCAGTCCTAATCCCACTAACATAACTTCTCCTCCTCACCATGAACACATGTGTTTACACACACACACACACACATTTCCAGGCAAGCAGCCTGATTTATTGAAGGAAACAGTTGCTTAACAATCTGTTGTTTTTAAAAAGCCATCTTACTTGGAAATATGTAGTCTCAAAATTCCAAATTTGGCCAGGGAGGAAAAGTCCCTATTGAGGATGGAGACTCAGCTATATAGTTTCAGAGTTTTACTTTTTCTTGGAGTGTATTTAGCTGAATTCGTCTGCCACCACCACAGTGGCCTCAGGGAAGCCCTACTCCCCTTTCTCAGTTCCTCCAGAATGCAGAATGACCCATCTGGAGGTGGAACAATGGAGAGAAAGGAGGGCGCTGAGGAGAGACAATTTCGGAGTCAGTCCCTGCCAGCTCTGTGCCTTGAGCCCGGCCTCTGCTATTTCATCAGCAGAGCCATTCTCCCTTCTGAAGGCTTAGTAGTAAAACCAGCAAACATGGCAAGAGCAGGAAATATAACCACCCAATCTGCTCTGTACTGGGTAGATGAAAGCAGTCCAGAAAATGGACCAGTCTTGCAGTGTTGGTGTGAATTTTTTAAATGTCCTTTTTGTGCCAGAAAAGAAGGCTATAAAGGCCACTGCGGTGGTGGCAGATGAATTCAGCTAAATACGCTCCAAGAAAAAGTAAAACTCAAAGACTATATGGCTGAGTAGGGTCTACTTTGGCTTTTTGAAATTTGTGTTCCCTATGTTAAAGATGCAAATCAGAAGCTCAGTTCTTCCTTAAGTTTATGTTCAACTTGCAAACAAGTATATTTTAATAATCACTTTAAATGATTGTACTTGATGAACTGTTTGGTACCACTTATAAATGTAGTTAATGACTCCTTTAAACACTTAAAAGTATACTTTATAAGTTTAACATATTCCATGTCCTTACAAAGTAATTTGGTTACCTGAGCTAACCAACCACACATTCCTGAATACCTAAAAAAATTCTTAGAAATCTGACAATTTATGCATATAGTGATTAAATTCCTAAGTTTTTAAAATGTCCCCAAACTAGTTTTAAAGGGAAATTCTATACATAAAAAGGATGTGTACATATATATATATATATATATATATATAAACTGAGTTACTTTGCTGTACAGTGGAGATCAGCACAACATTGTAAATCAACTACACTTTAGTAAAAAAAAATTGGGGACTTCTCTGGTGGACCAGTGGTTAAAAATTCACTTTCCAATGCAGAAGCCCATGTGCCACAACGACTGAGCCTGTGCTCTCTGGAGCTCGAACACCTAGAGGAGCCTTCACACTGGAACAAAGACCCTGCACACCACAACTAAAGACCCAATGTAACCAAATAAATAAATAAATATAAAAATTGGTTTTTTAACTTGAAGAAAAAAATAAAGGAAAATTCTATTTCAAACCACACATCTAAACTAATTACACATTTAAAATAGCAAGACCAATTTGTTACTGTAACAGGCTAGATTCTCTTAAACACTGTAAATACTTAAAATACAAAATACACAGGAAGTCTTTAACACAAACACACTAATGCCAAGTACTTGATTTGCGTAAATATTTCTATTCTTACAATTTTATGGCTAGTAAAGCAAACTTACCGACCAGGAAATAATTATGTCATCCTAAATATCTGGGGAGTGCCTTTCCGAGTTGACTTTTTGGAAATCCGTTCTCAGAGAATATAACCAGCAGAGATTTGGTCCCAAGGCTTTTGCGTGGCTCTTCTCAGGCCCCCAACTGCCCCAGTGGGCCCTGTATTCTGTGTCATTAGTCTCTGAATGGGCCAGGTTCATGATCCATGGCCCCTGGATTCAAGTTACACTGCATTTAATTCTTCAACCTACACACGGAAGTCAGAAACTCCCACCCAAGCTGCTACATTACTTGTTTGGATATAATTAGTCTATTTAAAGATCCATTCTATTCTGAACTCGTTCCACACTCTTGCCAGCTTCTGGAGCCATAACTCTTACATATATTCAGTGGTTTGATTTCTCCTGGTGTTGCCTGACTCTAATTACAGACCTAATATTATGTCAGAGACATGTATCAGAAATATTAGCATTTAACAGAGAACAGAGAACCTAACCTATAGGTTAGGATGAATGAAACCTTGGGGGAGGTGGGAGAGAAATGTTACAGAATCCACTTGATTCATTATACTCTTCTATTGCTGCCTTTTTTTTCCTTAACTTTTTGGCCCCACCCCTCGGCATATAGGGTTCCACCACCAGAGACTGAACCTGCACCTCCTGCATTGGGAAGTGGAGTCTTAACTACTGGACCACCAGGGAAATTCCTACTCTGTTACTGTTCGATAAAGTTCTAAAGGTATTATTTTTTCTTCCCTCTGTAGCTAGACAGTAAATCCTTGATTGCAACCACTTAGGTGTATTTGCTTAGCTTCAAATCACAGCCGCCTCCAAAATCATTATGTCTGTTGAACCAATGTTAGGAACTTAGTGATAGTTGGAAAAAAGAAAATCCAAGAACTTGTGCGCCCTCTTAAGGTAATACCTGGGATTACCTGGGTGGTCTCAGGTGGCGCTAGTGGTAAAGAACCCAATTGCCAAGCAGGAGA
Organism: Bos taurus; assembly: GCF_002263795.3. Lineage (NCBI taxonomy): Eukaryota > Metazoa > Chordata > Mammalia > Artiodactyla > Bovidae > Bos > Bos taurus. Next base: position 26,036,126 of record NC_037337.1, read on the forward strand.
TATAAGAGAGAGATGTGGGTTGGATCCCTAGGTGGGGAAGATATTCTGGAGAAGGAAATGGCAACTCACTCCAGTATTCTTGCCTGGGAAATCCCCTGGACAGAGGAACCTGGAGGGCTACAGTCCACTGGGGTCGCAAAGAGACATAACTGAAACAAGTTAGCAGGTAAGCATGGGGTAGATGGGGAGTTACTGGCAATGCCAGCAAACAGAAAAAGAATGTGTAGACATAGGTGTCTCTTAGATTAAGACTTTGAATGACTGGCTCTGATGTTTCCCCTCACCAAGACTGAGAGATGCCAGGAGAAGGGGCAAGTTTGGCAGCCAGGCAGATCTGAGCCCAGTTCTGAGTGTTTTTTTTTTTTTTTTAATAATGTCTGCAAGATGCTGAGATGAGTATATGTGCCTGGAACTTGGGAGACAGGGCCGGAGAGATGCTTTTGGGAGAAAATAAGTGGAAGTTGAAGCTATGGGACTGTATCAAGTCATTCAAGAGAGTTCAGTGTGAGAGGAAAAGAGAGCTAAGAATAGGAGCCTGAGAAACACCATCATTTAAGGTGCAGACAGAGGAAGTGAAGCCTGCCCACAACACCCGGGCAAAGAGAGGAGTAGAAGGATGTTGTTTTCCTCTCATTTCCAGTATATCTTCCTTGGTCAGAAGCACAGGGTGGGTACAGTAGTGGTAGTGATGGGCAGAGTGTGATGTGGGAAGGCTGGGCGCTGTGGGGAAAGCTATATTTGGGTAGGATAGTGTGGGTGTGGTAGGTAGCAAGGAGCTCTGCTTTAGATCTCTTTCTAGGTAGCAGGGATGGGGGCTGGGAGTCAGAATTTTTGGATTTTCTGCTTTTCTTGCCACTTCATGTTTCACCAATCATGCTTTCCTTATTATGAACTCTAGTCGATGTAGAAAAGTCTCTTTCTAAGTATGGAAAGGGAGCAGTATGGGCGAGGCAGAATCAGCAGAGGGAAGGACGGTGTCGCCTTACTGTTGAGTGTGTGTGTTGTGTGCACACGTGCACATGTGTGAGTACGTGCCCATTATATGTATATATGTATGGGCGTGTATGTCTTATGCTGGTGTTTAATTTATGGGTGTATATGTATATAGTATTTTCCTCTGTGTATCTATCATAAGTATAGAAATTATGGGCAGCATAATTTGCAGCATAAGCAGCATAAATCAAAGGCAGCATCGAGAAACTTTTATCCCAATCTGATACACCACTTTTATGTTCACTGAATTTGATTATAAAGAAATCCGACCTTGTGTTTTCTATATCTGTATATTCTATTTCATTTTTCCAGTAATTCATTTTATTGTATTTTATGAAAGTGCTGATCTGTGGCAGATTTTGCATACAAAACTGATCCTTCACTGCAGTTAGTTGGAGAAGCACTAATTAGAACCAGATCAAGATTTTTAGAAGGTCCTGGTTCTGAAATTTCCAAGGGAGGTAAGTTCACTTCAAAAATCCGAGATTCCTGCTCTGGGTCATAACAGTGAGGCATGAGGTCAGGTCTTGAACATAAACAAGGGGTTCCACCTTAGGTCTGACTACCATCCTGGGGCTCAGCCTGCCCTTCCCTGCCATCCTCCCCTTCATGTGACGTGGGCCCACCAGGCAATTTTTAAGGGGGTGGAAGGCAGAGCCCCCTAGAGTAACTGCGCCTTCCAGCCTGAGCCTGCTCAGGGTGCTGCCGTCTCTTCTGCCTGCAGGGTACACGATGCTGAAGCTTCACAGAGATAAACAGGGGCTTCCAAACCTCCATGCTTCCCCTGGTCAGTAGCGCACACGTTCAATCAGGAAAAGAAAGGTTTTTCATTGTAGCAAAGTCAGACACATTCCTTTGTCCAGTACAGTGAACAGGGCACAGACGCTTCTGGCCTCCTTCCTTGAATGATCTCCCCTAGGGTTCCCTCTGAATGGTCCAACCACAGCTCTACCAAGGTCCTGACTTTACTTTGCATTTGTAGTTTGTGTTCTTCTTCTTTAAGATGGTCTCTAAAATTGCATGTGCCATAAGCCCCACAAAACCTGGATCCACCCATGCCAAGAGCCTTAGTGCCTGAAGAGCCACAGGGCATCCACACTCAGAAAACAATGTAAGCAGCAGTGAAGGGTTAAGGAGAATCACCTCTCTTCCCTCATCATTTGGAGCATCCACAAAACCCCGTAAGGAATTAAGAGTATGTGGAGTTGGCTGCGTGGGAGAGAAGTGGTATTTGCAAAAAGGGTGAGGATTAGTGAAGAACTCAAGGGAGGAAAAGGCAGCCGCAGTGTCAGGAGTCTGCAGGGCTTGGGGTGAGGGGAACACTTGGCCTTAGACAACATTATCCAAAAGTACAGGACCAGTGGTACCTCAGGTCATCCTTCTGTTGTGGCAGGTCACAGGCTACAATGAAGAATGCCTCCAGTTGCTTCTCCTTGTTCCTGCAGTCTGGACACCTTCCTGAGATGAGCTCACATGTAGTCAGGGATATAGGCTTTGGCTCTGGTGGCAGTTTTTATGACCATTCTTGCAGGCTAAGTTGGGGGTCCGACAAGTGGTGACCATGCAGTAGATGGATTCATGCAGAAAGGTGTTGAAGTCTTTGCAGTGCTTAGAGAACTTGTTGATTTTGTGTATCGCTGTGTTGCATCCTTGAGGTCTGGGCTGCACATGCTGAGTTTCAAACCACTGAGCTGGGGTCATGTTCCCAGGCTTGGCGCTGACTGGTCCTTGGCCACCCACAGCCCCAGCAACAGGAGCAGCCACAGAGCGCAGAATCCTGCTCTGGCTGGCGCCATTGCTCCCAGGGGGCACAGGGGGCACAGAAGAAGTGGGAGGTGGGTGACTAGGTCACCATGGGGGTGCCCTGCTAGCCCTTCTAAAAATTTCATACTGTAAATCAAGTATTGCAGGGTTCCTACAGCCTCAGATATTTAAAAACACTACTGGCATTTAATTGTTCGGTCCCAGCAGATACATTTTATTTAATGATACATTTTATGTCCCCCAATAAATACGTATACAGTTTTTCCTTCATAAGAGTTTTATGAGGTATGAACTCTTTTTTTTAATAGGCAAGCAAACTGAAGCTCAGAAAAGTTAAGGAAATTGCCCATCATCATACAGCTAGGGAGTGTTACAGGCTTTGAATCGATGCTTCTCAGCTTCCAAAGCCCCTATTCTTTCCACATTCCCATGTTTCTGGTTTGAAACTCTGAGAAATCAGACCACAAAAGGAAACCAGTCTTGAAAGAAAGTAGGTCAAGGGTCCATACCTTGCTCTTCCAGGCTAGCTCAGACATTCCTGAAAATCAATATTAAGGTTGTGGTGTCAGGCTAATTCCTCTCTGCTCTGTGGTCGAGTTTCTCACTGAAGCTAGAAAAACAGTCACTCTCAGTGTTCCAGCCAGCCAAGCAGGATTCTGTGAATTGGGTTCTTTCTGGGACTGACATATCACCCTAAGTGGAGAAAGTTTTGGAATGACAGAATCAGAGCAGAGGAGTTTCTTTAAGATCATCTCAATCAACTCTGCTTTACAGAGGAAAGAGCTGGAGGGCCTGAAAGAGCAAGTGCCCTTCCCAAGGCCACCAACTGAGTGTCAGAGCTGGGACTGGAGCTTCCTGACTTTCAACCCATCCCTTTGGTCTAGTGCCAGGCTGAAAAGGGAAGGAGAACGTGTTTCCCATAGAGACAGGGCCTAGTGAGTGTGTCTGTTTGTGGTTTAAGTGAAACATGACCATTGCCTTTGATAATTCTCTTCTAATCCTTCTGATGACTTTAGGAGAAAGTCTCCTATTGGACACGACTGAGCGACTTCACTTTCACTTTTCACTTTCATGCATTGGATAAGGAAATGGCAACCCACTTCAGTGTTCTTGCCTGAAGAATCCCAGGGATGGGGGAGCCTGGTGGGTTGCCGTCTTTGGGATCGCACAGAGTCGGACACGACTGAAGCGACTTAGCAGCAGCAGCAGTTCCTATTAGGACAAGAAGGTAAAGCCTTTGTTTCTACCCACTTTTCAGTACAGACAACAGATCTCAGGCTGAGCCTTCAACTGAAAACAGTATCTGGATAGAACTTTAAAATCTTTTTTTTCTTTTGGCTGCACTGGGTTTGTTGCAGCATGCAGGCTTCTTTTGTGGAGCAGTGGGCTTAGTTGCCCCATGGCATGTGGGATCTTAATTTCCCTGACCAGGGATCAAACCCACATTCTCTGCTTGGAAGGCAGATTCTCAACCACTGGACCACCAGGGAAGATCACCAGAATTTTAAACAATTTGATGACATTGTTTATTTTTACTTCTATTTATCCAGTGACACTCTAGTATTCTTTGAAATATGATGTTACACAGTTTCATATTCAAAGAACTCTTTGAACTAAATGCATATAAATATAAATTTAGTAAATGATAATACTGGCAGTATTACAGCAATTATCAAGGGAGGGAGCAAATGACTGAAGTGGGGGATCTTGCTTTAGCTATAGCCTCTCAGGTCTGTGCTGGCATGTTGAGCCCTACCTTGACTTCTGTGTGATTTCACTGCCTTTGAGATAAAATGCTCTGCAAAGTGGCAAAAAACACTTAGACTCCTATGATCTGGATTTCCAGATGGGAAACTTTGGAGATGTTTGCCTTTCTATCTTCAAGGTGGAGCCTGGTTCATCAACCAAGCTCACCCTTCTCCTGCACTTCTCCCCACAAAGCTAACGAAACACTGCTTTTTGATCCCAGTAGAGCATTATCCAGCAAATAGTTGATTTGGACCTCAGAGAGAAAATATATTGAGTTGTTCAAAAAGTTCATTTCATTCATTTTTTCCATCAGATGTTACAGAAGATCTCTAACTAATTTTTTGGCCAACCCAATATATATATTTCCCTTTTGCAGGCTGTCAGCTGCCACGACTGAAGTGACTTAGCAGGAGCAGCAGCAGCTGAACCTTTCCCATTGGGATGGTTGGATTGCCATGTGATTGTTCATTACCTGTTGCAGACCCAAGCCTCTGGGCTTTTTGTGTGAGAGGGTAGGGATGGCAGCAGGAGCCAAGGGTTGGCAGGAACATTTCATGCCAACCAAGTGACTGACCATGGACTTCGCAAGCTCTGAATCTAGTTAAGTTGCAAACATGCTTTCCTCAAGTAGGTACTGACCGTGCAACTGGCCAGTCCCACTCAGGGAGGTCTGAGGAAAGGGTTCCTTTAATTGTGTGTTTGATCCTAGTTATTCATCACAAGTCTTCCCAGTGGTCACAGTCTCAGGGCTGTCTTATCCATTAAGCACTAAAAGCCCAGTGCCTAGGGTCTGGGAGGTTTTCAAGGGCCTACAATATTTGAGATTAGGAAAAAATATATTGGCTCCAATATAGGAAAAGTCAACTATAAAATCAAATTTAAAATATTTACTTACCTGCTACCACAGTAACATAAAGTTGATTTCACTTATTTTGGAATTTGGCACCCATAAGAAGTCTATTACTTTGGAAAACAGACTTAGGTTAGATTTTTTTTTTCCATCCTTTTACTGGAATACCACGATTGGAGAAGGAGAAGTGCCAATCCCAAGTTACTTGGAGTCAAATGATTTCAGAAGTAAAACTTTAAAAATCATTTCAGATACGTTTCTGCAAGAATGATATTGAATGAGGAACATACATTTTATATATTCAATGTGGCATGACGAAATGTTGAAATGCCTAGTGTGGTATGGGGGTATTAAACAGAGCCCTTGACATTCTAGAGCTAGTTGCCTTGGGTGTATCGTTTACCGCTTTCCTAAAGGCAGCCTGGATGATACGCACTACATTGCTTTAGAGTTGAGTCAGCCCAGGGCTGTGCTGCAGCAACAGGAGGAAAGTGTACGCTAACCACCGTTCAGTGAAGATATAGCACGTGCTTGGCACAGTGCTAGGTATTCTGCTAAGGATTACAGCTATCGTTTAAAAGTGCTTGGGGACTTCCCTGGTGGTCCAGTGGTTAAGACTCTGTACTTCCACTGCAGGTGGTCTGATCCCTGGTTGGGGAACTAAGATTCTGCATGCTGCAGTGTATGGCCAAATTTTTTTTAAAAAAATGCTCACTGTGTGCCAAGGCCTTGTGCTTTATGTACAATTCAATTTGCAAAACAATATTGTGTGTTCCATGTTATTTTTTCCATTTTATAGAAAAGGAAACTGAGGCTTGGAAAGGCTAAGTTCACAGATGTGTTAAGCGGCAGGCCTAGGACAGAAAAGGAGGGAGGGCTGGCTCAAGTGTTGTGTTGTTCCCTCCTCACCACACTGCTTTTTAAGTTTTATAAATGTGCTTTTCGAATCTATTGTTTCCCTATTTTATTATTTCCTGCATTTCCTGGTACCACTCATTCGGATGCTCAGTCAGGTACTACCTTATTCTATTATTTGACTCTTACGTGTGTATTCAGTCTTCCCAGCTGGCTGATGAACTTGTGGGACAGGAATCAGGTCCTTTCATGCTTCTCAGTCTCCACAGAGCTGGGCATGTGGCTAGCTCAGAGGGATACTTATTTCCTCTTATTTCCTTATTTTATTTTTTGTTGCACTGAGTCTTCATTGCTGCGCACGGGCTTCTCATTGCAGTGCTTCTGTCGTTGCAGAGCACAGGCTCCAGGCCCACGGGCTTCAGTAGTTGCAGCACGTGTGGCACGCGGACTTCGTTTCTCTGTGGCATGTGGGATCTTCCTGGACCAGGTATGGAACCCTTGTCCCCTGCATTGGCAGGCAGATTCCTGGCCCAGTGTGGCAAGTCCCCACACTGCTTTCTGAGAGTTACCTTATGGGCTGACAGTTACTGTGTGACTAATAGATTGGGCTTCTTTTCATCTCTTGGACGTGTTCTGTTTTCTTCAACTTTATTTCTGCTTTTTTTCCCCTCTTCCCTAAAAGTTCTCCCTCAACTCTTATCCATCCTTCAGTGCTCAGCTTGGTCCCCCGAGCTTGTGCTTGAACCTTCCTGTACAACTCTACCTGGGGTGACTCTTTTCTGAATATACCTCCTTCAGTATTAACTCCTGGTACCACTCACTTGGATGCTCAGTCAGGTACTACCTTGTTCTATTATTTGACTCTGATGTGTGTATCCAAGCTTCCCAACTAAATGGTGAACTTGTGGGCAGAAATCAGCTCATTTCATGCTTCTCAATCTCCATAAAGCCGGGATAGCTCAGAGGGATACTCAGTAACTGTGTGTTGAACTGAATCGCCACTCTTGTCCTCTTAGTCTCCTCATCATTTGTAGCCTAAAGAGTTTCAGTTGAGTAATTTCTAAAAAGTATAATAATTTCTAAATATTTTCTAAAAAGAAAAATTTCTAAAAGACTCTGTGAAACAAGAGGAAGCATCAAAGTGCTAGTGGCCAGACTAGAATGTGAAAAGAGATCCTGCAGGAAGACCCCAAAGGTAGCTCCAAGAGGGCGAGTGGAGAATAAGCACTGATCCTGTAGAGACCAGTTTTCTCAGGATAGCCTAGGAGGTGTGAAGAACTGACTCATTTGAAAAAACCCTGATGCTGGGAATGATTGAAGGTGGGAGGAGAAGGGGACAACAAAGGATAAGATGGTTGGATGGCATCACCGACTCAATGGACATGAGTTTGAGTAAGCTCCGGGAGTTGGGAGTTGGTGATGGACAGGGAGGCTTGGCATCAGATCAGATCAGTCACTCAGTCGTGTCCGACTCTTTGCGACCCCATGAATCGAAGCACGCCAGACCTCCCTGTCCATCACCAACTCCCGCAGTTCACTGAGACTCACATCCATCGAAGTAGTGATGCCATCCAGCCATCTCATCCTCTGTCGTCCCCTTCTCCTCCTGCCCCCAATCCCTCCCAGCATCAGAGTCTTTTCCAATGAGTCAACTCTTCGCATGAGGTGGCCAAAGTACTGGAGTTTCAGCTTTAGCATCATTCCTTCCAAAGAAATCCCAGGGCTGATCTCCTTCAGAATGGACAGGTTGGATCTCCTTGCAGTCCAAGGGACTCTCAAGAGTCTTCTTCAACACCACAGTTCAAAAGCATCAATTCTTCGGCGTTCAGCCTTCTTCACAGTCCAACTCTCACATCCATACATGACCACAGGAAAAACCATAGCCTTGACTAGACGAACCTTTGTTGTCAAAGTAATGTCTCTGCTTTTGAATATGCTATCTAGGTTGGTCATAACTTTCCTTCCAAGGAGTAAGCGTCTTTTAATTTCATGGCTGCAGTCAACATCTGTAGTGATTTTGGAGCCCAGAAAAATAAAGTCTGACACTGTTTCCACTGTTTCCCCATCTATTTCCCATGAAGTGGTGGGACCAGTTGCCATGATCTTCGTTTTCTGAATGTTGAGCTTTAGGCAAACTTTTTCACTCTCCACTTTCACTTTCATCAAGAGGCTTTTGAGTTCCTCTTCACTTTCTGCCATAAGGGTGATGTCATCTGCATATCTGAGGTTATTGATATTTCTCCCGGCAATCTTGATTCCAGCTTGTATTTCTTCCAGTCCAGCGTTTCTCATAATGTACTCTGCATAGAAGTTAAATAAACAGGGTGACAATATACAGCCTTGACGTACTCCTTTTCCTATTTGGAACCAGTCTGTTGTTCCATGTCCAGTTCTAACTGTTGCTTCCTGACCTGCATACAAATTTATCAAGAGGCAGATCAGGTGGTCTGGTATTCCCATCTCTTTCAGAATTTTCCAGTTTATTGTGATCCACACAGTCAAAGGCTTTGGCATAGTCAATAAAGCAGAAATAGATGTTTTTCTGGAACTCTCTTGCTTTTTCTATGATCCAGTGGATGTTGGCAATTTGATCTCTGGTTCCTCTGCTTTTTCTAAAACCAGCTTGAACATCAGGAGGTTCACAGTTCACATATTGCTGAAGCCTGGCTTGGAGAATTTTGAGCATTACTTTACTAGCGTGTGAGATGAGTGCAATTGTGCGGTAGTTTGAGCATTCTTTGGCATTGCCTTTCTTTGGGATTGGAATGAAAACTGACCTTTTCCGATCCTGTGGCCACTGCTGAGTTTTCCAAATTTGCTGGTATATTGAGTGCAGCACTTTCACAGCATCATCTTTCAGGATTTGGAATAGCTCAACTGGAATTCTATCACCTCCACTTGCTTTGTTTGTAGTGATGCTTTCTAAGGCCCACTTGACTTCACATTCCAGGTTGTCTGGCTCTAGGTCAGTGATCACACCATCGTGATTATCTGGGTCATGAAGATCTTTTTTGTACAGTTCTTCTGTGTATTCTTGCCACCTCTTTGTAATATCTTCTGCTTCTGTTAGGTCCATACCATTTCTGTCCTTTATCGAACTCATCTTTGCATGAAATGTTCCTTTGGTATTTCTGATTTTCTTGAAGAGATCCCTAGTCTTTCCCATTCTGTTGTTTTCCTCTATTTCTTTGCATTGATCGCTGAAGAAGGCTTTCTTATCTCTTTTTGCTATTCTTTGGAACTCTGCATTCAGATGTTTATATCTTTCCTTTTCTCCTTTCCTTTTCTCTTCTCTTCTTTTCACAGCTATTTGTAAGGCCTCCTCAGACAGCCATTCTGCTTTTTTGCATTTCGTTTCTATAGGAATGATCTTGATCCCTGTCTCCTGTACAATGTCACGAACCTCTGTCCATAGTTCATCTGGCACTCTATCAGATCTAGGCCCTTAAATCTATTTCTCACTTCCACTGTATAATCATAAGGGATTTGATTTAGGTCATACCTGAATGGTCTAGTGGTTTTCCCTACTTTCTTCAATTTCAGTCTGAATTTGGCAATAAGGAGTTCATGGTCTGACCCACAGTCAGCTCCTGGTCTTGTTTTTGCTGACTGTATAGAGCTTCTCCATCTTTGGCTACAAAGAATATAATCAATCTGATTTCAGTGTTGACCATCTGGTGATGTCCATGTGCAGTCCATGTGGTTGCAAAGAGTCAGACATGACTGAGCGACTGAACTAAACTGAACTGAGGAGATGTGGGTGAGGGGGCCAGAAAAGTCTATCTGGGTTGCTGGCCTGAGGTAGTCTTTGAGCTACAAATGCCACCTTCAGTATGGTTGTCAGGCTTTACCCTGGAGGCAAGGGGCAGCCTCTTCAGGAAGAAGGGGGTTCTGGAAGAGCAGGACTGGTGTAGGAGTGGCCAGGACCACTACAAATGGCCACAAGTGGCTAAGTGGAAAGGGGGCTGTATGTACATTTTCTGATCCTCTGCTTGGATCTTGTGTGCAATTGCCCAGAACCGATTCCTGGCACCTCAGTAGAGGGCCTTGGTGGGATCTATTCATAGAGGTCTCTGAGGACAGGTTCAGCTTGAGTAGCCAGCGGGAAGCTTCACTTGCTTGGCTAAGTTACTCCTGACTATGCGTGAGAGGAGCTATCGCTGACTATGTTTTCTGTAGGTGCTAAAGATGAGGCAGGCTGGGGTGCAGATGCCTTGAGGTAAAATTCACCAAGAGGCAAGCTGAATGAAGGTATAATGTTAACTTCAGGAGGCAGGTGGCTGCTGATAGTGTTCAGGTTCTCTGGGCTCAGTATGAGAGATTCTCAGCTAACTTTCTGCCAAACAGCTCACACATCCATGAGTACCACGTGGGGCCAGGACAGGTGAGTTTGCAGCACTTACTCCTAATGACGGAAGTCCTGACCGTGGATGCCCTGCAGATGGATGCCCTGACGCCCCACAGCTCTGCTGTGAAACACTGCTGCTGCTGCTAAGTCGCTTCAGTCGTGTCCGACTCTGTGCGACCCCATAGACGGCAGCCCACCAGGCTCCCCCGTCCCTGGGATTCTCCAGGCAAGAACACTGGAGTGGGTTGCCATTTCCTTCTCCAATGCATGAAAGTGAAAAATGACAGTAAAGTCGCTCAGTCGTGTCCAACTGTTAGCGACCCCATGGCAGCCTACCAGGCTCCTCCGTCCATGGAATTTTTCAAGCAAGAGTACTGGAGTGCGGTGCCATTGCCTTCTCCGGCTAGAGAAATAGAAACACTATTGCACTTCTAATTCAGAAAGGAGACTGAGATTGTGAATATTCAGCTCCTCAATTACTTTGTAAATATATATAAAGATATCCTCAGGAGAGAGGGAAGAGGGAGAAAAGAGAAAAATGCAAATAGAATGAAAGTCCAGGAAGCCGGGTAGATGCAAGCTCAGGCTGGAAAAACCCAGAGGGAAGCTAGAAGGATGAGCAGCCCGAAGGGCAGTGCCCTGCTCCAGGGTATCTCTGAAGGACCACAGGGCTACCTTGCCCCTGATTCTCTGAATGTTCTCCTTGCTCTGCTTGCTGGGACTCATGGACTTGGCACTGAGTCTACAGCCAGGCTAGATAGAGGAGCTGGGTTGGTCTCAGGCGGAGGCAGGAGCTTGCCAGAAACTTTGACAAGGAATCTCTCCAAGAAGGATTCTCCTCCAAGACAACTGGAGGAGAAGACCCATGGCATAAGATGTCCTGGATTCTGCTTTCTAAACTTTGAGCCTCCGAGTGCTATCACAGGAAATCTCTGTTCCCAGTGGCTGACCCTCTCTCTTACCAGCTTCATTTTTCTGTACCGTGAAGCTCTTTGGGGCCTTCTCAGGGCGTCCAGTCCGCCATGATCGTGCTTCAGCAGGTGGACTGCCTCCCTTTGTTCCTTTCTATTGGATCTGTCCTCAAGCAGGAGAGGATGCGGTCTTCAATCCAACAAGCCTGGGGGTCTGTGTCTCCCCTTGCATGTGTTTTGTGGCTTTTGACTTACTTCAAGCCTGTGTTCCGTATTCAGACCTCCCAGGGGTGATGATGACAACGGTAAAAACAGTCAGAGTGAACACGTACTGAGGGAGTCTAGGTCCCAGCTTCAAGTGCTCCACGTTTATTTTCTCATTTTTAGGTGTGAAATACCTTCCTACTGCTCTGGCTCTGTGGTTATCATATCTTCCTCATCCAGTTCTTATTTTTTCCCTGATAAGCCTTTTGTTTTTTATTATCATAGTGATTCACACATAAGGAAATTTCTAAAAATTGTAAGCCTTGAGGGGAAGAATGCAAAGCAAATCAGAACCAAATATGATTCCCTTTTAAAGTATGAATAAACATTGGTAAATGATATTTGGGCTATATTTAAAATTTTTAAAGTGAAATTTTTAGAGAATGAGTGAGAGGTGGGCATTCACTCTCTATTGCTCAAAAAAGTTCTGAATTTTGGCTTGTAGTTTTAAAATAGCAGCACAAGTTGTCTTTTTCAATTCTATTTACAAAATTAAGGAAAAAAGGGCATAAATTAATAATACTCTAAATAATACAGGACTACATTATGCAGTTAAAGAACAAGCCAAAATGAAACAGTTCTTTAAGAGAAGTATTGGTCAGAGGCACAGTCCACAGAGAGCGAATTAAAGAAAACCTCATTAGGGCGAGTGTATTCCTAGTCTAGGTTGAATGCAGATATGCACAAAGTGCACGCAAAGCCATGAGATAAATGTCTTCTTTCCCAGTTTTACCAAAACTATTTTGGAGGGGAAAGGAAGTAATTTGAAGCACTGTTCTTTACACAAAAGAAAACTATGATAGGGTTTATTAAAACATTGAAGTCAATTATTTAAAAAATAATTTTCAAATGTTTCTGCTTTGACATAATTTCAAATTTATATATGTTTTAGGAATAGTACACCGAGCTCCCCTATGTACTTCACCCAAATTTCCTAATTTTTATTAACATTTCTGGACTATTTGGGACTAAGTTACAGACCAAATGCTCCCTTGCCCCTTCATACCAAAACGAACATTTCCTAATTACAAGTATGCCTGCCTACGTAACCACAGCATAGGCATCAAAACCAGGAAATTAACATTGATTCACTATTATCACAAATTAAATTCTAGGATGTAAAACATCTATGCATGTGGCTATTTTATAAATATCAATTAAGTGAAATAAAAAGGCTTTAGAGAAAGCTCATGCCTGCTGGATATGACTTAGTGTTTAATTAATTCTCCTCTGCCATTACTAGCACTTCAGGGAAAAGTCTGAGAAACATTGCTCTGGGGGCTCTAGTTGACCATGAAAACCCAGCCCTGGATGTGTCAACCTTGAGGGTTAAGAATGATAACCCTTACCAAAGATAAAATATTTTGGATGTTTCAGGCCCATCTGTAGATCACCCAAAGGGATCTCTGCAATGTTTTCACCTTGGCCCCAAATAGCAGATGGAGAGTAAAGACCTTTGTTCTTGCTGTGTGCCCTTATTTATGTCTCCAACAGGCATGGCCCAGGGATATGCTTGACGAGTTTACCATCAAGTTCTTGGGTGCTATTTTGTTTTTTCCATCTCACTGATACAATGTAAGCATTCAGGTGAAGGGGATGTAGTCCACAGGTGAGCAGCAGAAAGGTAAACGCCTCAGGATCATGGACACTGGACGCTCTGTTTTGGATGAACATGCTTTTGTCTCAGTCTGGGAACCTGCCCATTTGCTGATTGATTTGCCAGTCATGTATCATGAGTTTGACCTTGGAGGATGTCTGAGATCCATTTGGGAGCCTTAACTGGAATAACACTTTGGAAATGTCATTGGACTGGTTCAAGAAACATGAGTTCTTACTTAAACTAATCACAGGGTCTTAGGTTCCCTGGGTCTCATTTTTCTCATTTGCAAAATAGGGAGGGCGGTACTAGATGATCTCTGAGGTCACTGGATACAACATCTTATGACATCGTTTTATGAATATCGACTGAAAGAGCCTAAAGCTATGTGGATGTGAATGCCATGGCCCAAGCGGGAATTTGTACTGATTCACACCAGGTCAGTTTGTTTGCTAGTTTATTTATTTATAATGAAAATATGGTTGGTTTACAATGTTGTATTAGTTTCAGGTGTACAGTTTATGTTTTAAATGTGTAACTTCAACTAAGTTTCCAGGTGAAGATCACAGAAAATAACAATGCTGATATTTTCCCATTGTAAACAAGCCATCGGAAAGCAGTGGACCAACCTTGGTGGTAGTTTTGTGTAATGGGAGACAGACTAGCAAATGAAACTGAATCAGAGGGTGGGAAAAATACAAGACGTCTTCCATGATGGAATGAAGGCACAGTAAGCTTACCTAAGGACTAGTTTAAATGACTCAGGAAGGGAAACGGAAATGTAACTAGGAACTTCTCTCCATCAACTGCTGTGATAATTGAACCCTTTGGAGAGGAGCTGTAAGGAGGACACTCTCAAAAGTGAGTGACCTTATTTCCTCTGCCTTGTTTTCACATCTTTGGATTCATGGATGGTAGAGATGAGAAAAACCCATTGCATAGTCTTAATAGAAATGCTCAATAGCTTTCTGTCCCCTCTAATTGAAAACATTGTTCCCACTTCACTCCAGAGAGAGCAGAGAAATTAATGCATATTGTCCTTTGTGTCTAATCTTGAACCTTACCTTATCTCCTCTTTGCTAGGAATTGTTTTGGACAAGAGGAGGCTGAGGAGGAGCTCGGCCTTCTTTGTTTAAGTCCTTTGTTCTTCTGTTACGGAAGTCGGGCCTGTTCCATCAGAGATCTGGCCACTCAACATTTGACATCAGAGTAATAAATATAAATGATTACATCTCTCAAACTTTTCCTGCACACCAGCCACTGTACTAAGTGCTTTGTGTACGTTATCACATTTAATCTGCGTTAATACTCTGAAGTAGATGACCTTCACACAGATGAGGAAATTCCAATTTCTCTAAGTCAAGAGGACTTTCCATCATGGGCATATTTCCATTACGGGTAGACATCTTTCCTTGCCTCTCCTCTTGTGAACTTCCTTCGAAGCCTCTCTGGCAATGTTTTCTCATGCCTCTGTGGCTTCATGGATATTCCCATGCTTACTGGCTTTGAAATCCTGCACAGGAAAACATCCTGGTAAGAGCTGTGATTGCTGTTTATCTCTCTCCAGGTGGATAGGGGATAGAAAGAGGACTTTAGAATGAGGATCTGAAGTTTTCAAAGCTCTCTTGGAGGCCCAGTTGTGAAGTAGCACAGGAGAAATGTGGTGAAATTGGGCAAGGTTCTTGCCAAGAAGGCTCTTCCCTGAGTATTGTTATTGGTTTGTTTTCTGCTGCTGTAGCTCTAAGGTCACCCCTTAGGGCCATAGGCACTATGAAGAAGGCCATCCGAATGGATGTGCAGAAAAAGTTTCCAGTCTCAAGGGCATTTCCTCTTCCTACACCATGCCCTTGAGATCAGGACCCTTCTCTCTGCTTTGACCCAGCTGGCCCTCTTCATAGTGTCTGTGGGTCATTTTCTTCAGAGCATGGTGCCTTTGGAGCAACTAGAGTCACGTCAAAAAGTCTCCTACCTAGTCTACCTCAGATAGTCTCACTCCTAGAAAGTTAGCTCACACTAGCTCCAGTTCTTGGGTTATGTTCTTTATGGGATGCCATTTTTGCTCCTTAGACAGATCCAGGGCAAAACGATTTCCTTTAAAGCCATCTACCCATGGCTGGGCAATACCTCCCTGGACACCCTCCTCCCCTCTCCATGCTGCCACCCCCAGGAACAGAAATTTCACAACTAATCAGTCTTCTTTTCCCATTTTTCAGCCTTCAAGTAAGAATGTGTCAAGATGCAGCCTTGGTAATTGGTGCAAACCTATTATTCGTTTTGGACCTCAGCTTTGGCCTTTGAAAGTCTGAATAGCCCAATGCTTATTTCAACATAATTCCTGGCATCCCTGAACTTGGCTGTGATCAAGATCATGTGAAGGAATGGGTGACTGTCAGATCTAATCAGTTAATGCTTTAGTATGAAAACAAGTCAGGTCATTTGGGTTCATTGTTAATAGAATAATCTCTTTCAAGTATTGGTGAGCACTCTGAATGTAACTGGAAGTGAAATTTTCCTTATGAACTTTAAAAGTTGAAATTCTGTTAGTCGGTGGAAATACAAATACATGATTATTATTTTTTAAAAAATGTAATAATTGATTGTAAAAGCTTATACTTGGCTTCCCCTATAGCTCAGAGGCAAAGAATGCCTACAATGCAGGAGATGCAGGAGACGATGGTTTGATCCCTGGGTAGGGATGACCCCGTGGAGAAGGCAGACAACCCACTCCAGCATTCTTGCCTGAAGAATCCTACGCACAGAGGAGCCTGGCGGGCTACAGTCCAAAGGATCACAAAGAGTTGAACACAATTGAGCAACTGAGCATGAGCTTTTGTACAAGCACAAAAGCTTATACTACATATAAAATTCATTAAGAATTTTCAGTTAAAAATAGTTTCTTATTTATATTTACATTTTATTTTTTTATTTTCATTAGTTGTAATAAGTAGTTGGATAAGTAGTAGAAGAGAATGGATTACCTGGATAACTTTGGAAAAAAAACCTTATATACTTTTTGAGCCAAAAATATTTACAATATTTCAATAAATAGTACAGTTCAGTTCAGCCGCTCAGTCGTGTCCAACTCTTTGTGATCCTATGGACTGCAGCAAGCCAGGCTTTCCTGTTCATCACCAAATCCCAGAGCTTGCTCAAACTCATGTCCACTGAGTCAGTGATGCCATCCAACCATCTCATCCTATGTCGGCCCCTTCTCCTCCCACCTTCAATCTTTCCCAGCATCAGGATCTTTTCCCATGAGTCAGTTCTCATCAGGTGGCCAAAGTATTGGAGTTTCAGCTTCAGAATCAGTCCATCCAATGAACATTCAGGACTGATTTCCTTTAAGATTGACTGGTTTGATCTCCTTGCAGTTCAAGGGACTCTCAAGAGTCCTCTCCAACACCACAGTTCAAAAACATCAATCCTTCGGTGCTCAGCTTTCTTTGCAGTCCAACTCTCACATCCATACATGACTACTGGAAAACCATAGCTTTGACTAGATGGACCTTTGTTGGCAAAGCAATGTCTCTGCTTTTTAATATGCTGTCTAGGTTGGTCATAGCTTTTCTTCCAAGGAGTATCTTTTAATTTCATAGATGCAGTGACCATCTGCAGTGATTTTGGAGCTCCCCAAAATAAAGTCTGTCACTATTCCCATTGTTTCCCCATCTATTTGCCATGAAGTGATGGGATAGGATGCCATGATCTTAGTTTTGGGGATGTTGAGTTTTAAGCCTACTTTTTCCACTCTCCTCTTTCACTTTCATCAAGGGGCTCTTTAGTTCTTCATTTTATGCAATAAGGGTGGTGTCATCTGCATATCTGAGGTTATTGATATTTCTCCTGGCAATCTTGATTGCAGTTTGTGCTTCATCCAGCCTGGTATTTCACATGATGTACTCTGCATATGAGTTAAATAAGCAGGGTGACAATATACAGCCTTGATGTACTCCTTTCCCAATTTGGAATCAGTTGTTGTTCCATGTCCAGTTCTAACTATTGCTTCTTGACCTGCATACAGATTTGTCAGGAGGCAGGTCAGGTGGTCTGGTATTCCCATCTTTTCAAGAATTTTCAACAGTTTGTTGTGATCCACCCAGTCAAAGGCATTGGTGTAATCAATAAAGTGGAAGTAAATGTTTTTCTGGAACTCTTTTGCTTTTTTGATGATCCAACAGATGTTGGCAGTTTGATCCCTGGTTCCTCTGGCTCTTCTAAATCCAGCTTGAACATCTGGAAGATCACAGTTCACGAACTGTTGAAGCCTGCTTGGATAATTTTAAGCATTACTTTGCTAGCGTTTGAGATGAATGCAATTGTGCGGTAGTTTGAACATTCTTTGGCATTGCCTTTCTTTAGCATTGAAATGAAAACTGACCTTTTCCAGTCCTGTGCCCACTGCTGAGTTTTCCAAATTTGCTGGCATACTGAGTGCAGCACTTTAATAGCATTATCTTTTAGGATTTGAAATAGCTCAACTGGAATTCCATCACTTCCACTTGCTTTGTTTGTAACGATGTTTCCTAAGGCCCACTTGACTTCGCATTCCAGAATGTCTGACTCTAGGTGAGTAATCACACCATTGTGGTTATCTGGGTAGTGAAGATCTTTTTTGTACAGTTCTGTGTATTCTTACCACCTCTTCTTAATATCTTCTGCTTCTGTTAGGTGTATACCATTTCTGTCCTTTATTGTCCCCGTCTTTGCAAGAAATGTTCCTTTTGTATCTCTAATTTTCTTGAAGCGATCTCTAGTCTTTCCTATTCTATTTTTCTCTATTTCTTTGCATTGATCTTTGAGGAAGGCTTTCTTATCTCTCCTTGCTATTCTTTGGAACTCTGCATTCAAATGGGTATATCTTTCCTTTTCTCCTTTCCCTTTTGCTTATCTTCTATTCTCAGCTATTTGAAGGCTTCCTCAGACAACTATTTTGCCTTTTTGCATTTCTTTTTCTTGGGGATGGTCTTGATCACTGCTTCCTGTACAGTGTCATGAACCTCCATCCATAGTTCTTCAGGCACTCTCTCAGATCTAATCCCTTGAATCTATGTGTCACTTCCACTGTATAATTGTAAGGGATTTGATTTAGGTCATACATGAATGGTCTAGTGGTTTTCCCTACTTTCTTCAATTTAAGTCTGAATTTGGCAATAAGGAGTTCATGATCTGAGCCACAGTCAGCTCCCTGTCTTGTTTTTGCTGACTGTATAGAGCTTCTAGCCATCTTTGGCTGCAAAGAATAGAATCAATCTGATTTTGGTATTGACTACCTGGTGATGTCCATGTGTAGAGTCCTCTCTTGTGTTGTTGGAAGAGGGTATTTACTATGACCAAGTGCATTATCTTGGCAAAACTCTGTCAGCCTTTGCCCTGCTTCATTTTGTACTCCAAGACCAAACTTGCCTGTTACTCCAAGTAACTCTTGACTTCCTACTTTTGCATTCCAGTCCCCTTTAATGAAAAGGGTGTTAGTTCTAGAAGGTCTTGTAGGTCTTCATAGAACCGTTTAACTTCAGCTTCTTCAGTGTTACTGGTTGGGGCATAGACTTGGATTACTGTGATATTGAATGGTTTGCCTTGGAAATGAACAGAGATCATTCTGTCATTTTTGAGATTGCACCCAAGTACTGCATTTTGGACTCTTTTGTTGACTATGAGGGCTACTCCATTTCTTCTAAGGGATTCTTGCCCACAGTAGTAGATATAATGGTCATCTGAGTTAAATTTGCCCATTCCTGTCCATTTTAGTTCACTGATTCCTAAAATGTTGATGTTCACTCTTGCCATCCTGTTTGACCACTTCCATTTGCCTTGATTCACGGACCTAACATTCCAGGTTCCTATGCAGGATTGCTCTTTACAGCATTAGACTTTACTTCCATCACCAGTCACATCCACATCTGGGCGTTGTTTTTGCTTTGGCTCTGTCTCTTCATTCTTTCTGGAGTTATTTCTCCACTCTTCTCCAGTAGCATGTTGGGCACCTACTGACCTGGGGATGATGGCAACCTCCTTCAAAAGGTCCTGTGCATGCACTGCCACACTCAGTGCCCCTGACCCTGCAGCAGCCATGGCCGACCCACACTGCTGCCGGAGACTCCTGGACATTCACAGGCAAATCTGAGTCAGTCTCTTGTGGGTTTACTTCTCCTTTCTCCTGGGTCCTGGTGCACACAGAATTTTGTTTGTGCCCTCCAAGAGTCTGTTTCTCCAGTCCTGTGTAAGTTCTGGTGGCTCTATGGGGTCAGTGATGACCTCCTCCAAGACAGCTTATGCCATACCCAGATGTGGGTAAATAGTACAACTACTATTTAATTTAACAAATAGTACAAAGTGGGACAATAGAAATGGATTAGATCATGATTCTGTGATTTTATTATAATAATTGTGAATTGATATATTAGCATTTCTCATGTTAAATAAACTAATCTTTAAAAACTATACTTTTTTGGAAGATTTTAAAATTGAGGTATAATTTCCATGCAGTAAAGTACACACATCATAAGTGTGCAACTCAGTAAATTTTCACAAAGCAAGCATATCCAGAGCAGGAATCAAACATTTCCAGCTTACTTCCCACACCTTCCCAGTTAGTACTCCCTAAGGCTAGCACTATTCTGACCACTATCATCATAGATTGCTTTAAAATTATGTTTAATTTTTAGCTACTATTGAGATTATGAGTCCTTCAAGAAAAAAATTATATTTGGAAATTCTTTTTATTTTGAGAGACTACATTAATTTTAGCCACTTAAGAAGTTTGTGAGGAGGATGTCTTCCAAAACCATAATATCCATAAGAAAAGTCATCAATAAAGAGTATAAAAAGAGTTGTTAAAAAAGAAAAAAGTGAAAAGAAAAAGATCAGCTACCCGTCAGTCTTGATTATCCATATGCCTCAGTTGAAAATCATCTATTTAGAGTGATGAATGTGTAGCACAGTGACCATAGATATGTAGACTTTACATTCAGTCATTTGGCTATAAAGTAGACTTATTGCCCCTCTACTTTTAAGGCTCATCAATGTATTGGCCCCACACTTGGCTTGAAGTGTTCAATGTTTTGCTCCCCATTCTTTTTGTCATCCCTTCCCTCACCATCTCAAACCACCCAGTCTATCTACCAAAGGTGAATATAATAGGGTTACTGCTACTACTCCCTGCTAGTAGCTATTATTATTGACTGCCTAACAGTACCTGGGGTTGACTGATGCTTCAAAAGTGTCATTTCTAAGTCTTTCTGAAATCCTATTGGGTAGGCGGTATTACTCCAATATATATGGAAATGTAGTTGCAAAGGGGTGTGGGTTTTCTTGAGGACATGTAGTCACAAAGAACTGAGCCAAGATTTATACCCAATTGTATCTGGCTCCAAAGCTTACCTGACTCTGGGAAGGCATAAAGGAACACTGGAGTGTTGGGGAGAGACAGGTAGGTGGTAGACTCCGCAGCTGGGAAGGGAAGGTCTAACAAGGTAGTCTTTAGGTGCTCAGCTAGGGTAGGCATGGGCATAGTGAAGTTTGGGACTGAGATTAAGGGAGAGAGAAGGGGTTGGTGATGGTCAGGGCTGCAGGCAATGCTGGGTGGGGGCTATGAGTGGGAGGCTATGAGGACTGAGCCGACGGAAACCCATAGTTTCTCCAGTTCTGCTCACCAGGAAGGGAGAACTGGTGTCTGCAGCCCTTGGGGGACAGGGAGGCGGCATTTCCACATCTCAACCCCTCTGGCCTGGGCGGACAGCCAGAGCAGAGAGCCAGGGAAGCACCAAGGCAGGAGAGATCATTATCAGGAGGAAGGAAGCTCTGGCAGCTCCCACTAGCTTGTTTGTGACAAGCAGGCACTGGGCCACGGAAGTCCCTTGAGGTCAAGGGAAATGTGATCCTGGAACAGCGGGATGAAGCTGGGACACTCCTCTGACACTGTGCCTTCAGGGCTAAGCGATCAAGCCAGCCAGAGCCAGGCCCAGGGCCCAGGACGGAAGAGTAGTGGGCTGGAGAAGGGGGAGGGCAGAGAGGCGGGGTGGGGGTGGGGTGGAGAGAAGAGAGAGGATTACAATCCTTGGAACACCTCATCAACAGTCCCTTGGCTAGAGAGGTAATGACCTTTATTGCAGCCAACATGGTGTAACTGGCTCTTCAGAGCTCTCCGACATTGCCTCACAGGTGAACTCTCACCCAGTGGCCCTCTGGTCCCTGCAGAGGTCTCCATTTCTGGCCCAGTGATTAAATAGAAAGTGCACTGCATGCAGAGTCAGGAGACCCAGTTTCAAGTCCAAATGCTGCTACTAACCGCCCTGACAAGCTCTTTAATTAATAAAGCCATCTGAAACCTCAATTTCCTCATCCCTAAAGAAGGAAGTAATCCCTGTCAAGTCTGTCTCACAAGGGATGCACGTGGACACGCCGTGAAGAGCCTGAAATGCCATGTCATTGTGATGAGCCTCCTCCTCTTCCCTTCTGGCCGCCTCCCTGCACACAGGCCACCTCACTACCACATCAGGGTTGGGGAAGAGGCCCAGTTTAGGAACAGGAGTAACTCTTTCCTAAATCCCATACACTCTCTTTCCAGTCCTTTCTTCCTCGTGCCATGCTGCCATAAGAAGATGGGGCACGGGAGAGATGTATGAGGCACAGACCAAGGGACCCAAACCCCTAAACTTTTTGCAGATAAACTTCTGAAAAAACAGCAATAAAAAGTAGAGAGATCACCACCTCTTCTAGAGCTTAGCCTGCTAAGGTATCACCTCAACCCTCCAGGCCCCTATCTTTTCAGAGGAGCTTGAGCCAGGAAGGGTCCCAAGAGATGTCAGAAGAGAAACTTCTGGGTGGAGGAGTGGTCCAGAGGCCTGGAGAGGGAATTAACTCAAGCACAAGGAAGGCTGGAAAACTAAAGGACTTTTTCCAAGTGGACTGGAACCAGCTTGAATTTCCCAGAGTCCCCTTTCTTGGGAGGCTTACAGGCCACGATGTAAGAAGTGATCTGTTTCTTCTCCTTGTACTTGCAGTCTGGGTATCTCCTTGAGGTGAGCTTACACTCGGTCAGGGATACAGGCTTCTGGCTTTGGTGGCAGTTATTCTCATGATTCTTGCAGGTTATGTTGGGAGTCTGACAAGTGGTGGCCACACTGGAGAAGGACTCATGCAGGAAGGTGTTGAGGTCTTTGCAGTGTTTGGAGAACTTGTTGATTTTGCGCATCGCAGCGTTGCAGCCTTGAGGACTGGGCTGCACGTGCTGAGTTTCAAACCACTGAGCTGGGGTCATGTTCCCGGGCCTGGCACTGACTGCGTCCTCGGCCACCCACAGCCCCAACAGCAGGAGCAGCAGCAGAGGGCAGAATCCTGCTCTGGCTGGAGCCATCTCTCTTAGGGAGCACAGTTAGAAGGGAGGAGTGGGGTCTCTGGGGATGGAGAGCAGGAGGTGGAAATTAGCCCTCCTGAACCTGCTCCTTCCAGCTGATCACCGTCTCCCTCCCCATCTGTCTCCTCTTCCCTCTGCCCATGTCTTTCACCTCCTCTCCTCTCGGTGTCCCCACAGCTGCTATGACCCCTTCCCATGATCCTAGGGCTCTGTCCCCCTCATCTTGTGTCCCTATCTTCTTTCATTCATTCTGTCCCACACGTCTCCCACTCCTTGCTTTGTCTCCTCTCCCTCACATCCATCCTTCTGTGTCCCTGTTTATATCCTTTTCTCTGTGTTTTGTACCCTCCATGACTCCATCCCCATCTCCTCCAAAGCCCCAGTTTGTGCCCCCAGCCCCTAGCATCTCTCTCCTCTCTCCCCTTTGTGTCCTCATCCCTCCACATTGAGTCCTTCCTTTGTCCACCTTGTCACTCACCTGAGGGTACTCTTATCTGGCCAGAACCCATCCCTTCCCTGTCTTCTCTCCTCACCCACGTTCTACTGTGGCCTCACCTCGTCAATGAGTCTTCCTGTTGCAACGCTGGCTCAGTGAACACAGCTTTCGTCCGCTGGTCTTCAGATGTCTGAGGGCCTCCTTTCCCACCACGAACTCCTTAAGAGCTGGCCTGGCCTGTGGTGCCTTTATTTGGGTGTGGGCTGGGGAGCAGCCCTGGATCAGGAAATGAATCAGGTTCATGCCTTTCCACTTACATATTCCAAGTGTAGTAAATGGGGCTAGTACACCTGCCTAAACATATTTAGCAATGAGGAAGTCTGAATCGGCATACTCAAAGAGTAGATCTGGCCTCTAGCCACAAGGTTGTCATGACTCTGATAAAACACTTGACCCAGGCGTCTACCCCAAATGAGAGCTGTCATTTATCCTCTCCTATATACACCTCTGATTCTCATTCTGGGAAAAGCCCATGGCTGTGGTGGTAAGGGTTGCTTTTTTTCTATATAGATGGAATAGCCTAGGTGGTTACTTTGCGTGACTTCCTGTCATCAGGACTTTTTGCTAATCTTTTGGAGACAGGGAAGTGGACCAATCATCACAGCCCCTATTCCCAGCACCATTCCAACTCAACCATTCTACAGTGATTCATCCTTCTGGGTCCCTCCTGTTCCAGGGTCAAGCAAGGTCACCTGGCTTTACCTGGAGATGATGCCCAACACCTCTCATCCTTCACTCTTTCCCTTACTGCTCTGTTAAAATTTTCAGCACTTAGTGTCCAAATTTGAGAATGCTGCTGGTGGGGATGCTGCTCCACAGCTAACTAGACCTTCCTCCACTGGTGTTCCCTGTTCCTCGTGGCAGTTACAGCTGTGCGAAGAGCTGGAGTCAATGCTGCTCCTGTGGCTCCAATGAGCTTGGTACATGAGACTCAGAAGAACCGAGATACCAAGGCAGAGAAGCATCACTGCAGGTGGATGGGAAGGCCTAGAAAACGGACACGAACAGTGTTCTTCTCAGGATTTACTTGTAAGCAGTAAGTGATCTCAGAATAGTGGATTCAGGTTCGTTCACGTAGTCAGTATTTATTGAGCATCTACTATGGGCCAAGGAGCTTGGGATATACCAGTGAATAAAAGAGTCAAAGTCCCTACCTTTGGAATGCTTACGTTTCACTGGGGAAGAGAATCTTTACATTACATTGGAGGAAAGACAGTTAAAAAATACATATTTTGCTCAAAGTGATCATTGCTAAGGAAGAAAGAACAAATGGAGATTGGTAGGCAGTGATTTTTAAACAGTGTCATTGAAGTAGGTGACTGGAAAAACACTTGAAGGTGAGAAAGTGAACTTATGCTTGTTTGGGGAAGAAGGCTCCAAGCTGAGGGATTCAGTTCAATTCAGTCACTCAGTCGTGTCCAACTCTTTGCGATCCCGTGGACTACAGCAGGCCAGGCTTCCCTGTCCATTGCTGAAACCCATGACCATTGAGTTGGTGATGCCATCCAACCATCTTATCCTCTGTCGTCCCCTTCTCCCGCCTTCAATTTTTCCCAGCATCAGGATCTTTTCCCATGAGTCAGTTCTTTGCATCAGGTGGCCAAAGTATTGGAGTTTCAGCTTCAGCATCAGTCCTTCCAATGAATATTCAGGACTGATTTCCTTTAGGATTAAGTGGTTGGATTTCCTTGCAGTCCAAGTGACTCTCAAGAGTCTTCTCCAACACCACAGTTCAAAAACATCAATCCTTCTGTGCTCAGTTTTCTTTATAGCCCAACTCTCACATCCATACATGACTACTGGAAAAACCATAGCTTTGACTAGATGGACCTTTGTTGGCAAAATGATGTCTCTGCTTTTTAATATGCTGTCTAGGTTGGTCATAGCTTTTCTCCCAAGGAGCAAGCGTCTTTTAATTTCATGGCTGCAGTCACCAGCTGCAGCAATTTTGGAGCCCAAGAAAATAAAGTCTGTCACTGTTTCCACTGTTTCTCCATCTATTTGCCATGAAGTGATAAGACTGGATGCCATGATCTTAGTTTTTTGAATGTTGAGTTTTAAGCCAACTTTTTCACTCTCCTCTTTCACTTTCACCAAGAGGCTCTTTAGTTCCTCTTCACTTTCTGCCATAAGGATGGTGTTATCTGCATATCTGAGGTTATTGATATTTCTCCCAGCAATCTTGATTCCAGCTTGTGCTTCCTTCAGCCCAGCGTTTCTCATGATGTACTCTGCATATAAGTTAAATAAGCAGGGTGACAATATACAGCCTTGACGTCCTCCTTTTCCTGTTTGGAACCAGTCTGTTATTCCATGTCCAGTTCTAACTGTTGCTTCTTGACGTGAATACAGATTTCTCAGGAGGCAGGTCAGGTGGTCTGGTATTCCCATCTCTGTAGAATTTTCCACAGCTTGTTGTGATCCACACAGTCAAAGGCTTTGGTGTAATCAATAAAGCAGAAGTAAATGTTTTTCTGGAACTCTCTTACTTTTTCAATGATCCAGCGGATGTTGGCAATTTGATCTCTGGTTTTCTCTGCCTTTTCTAAAACCAGCTTTAACAACTGGAAGTTCACGGTTCACGTACTGTTGAAGCCTGGCTTGGAGAACTCTGAGCATTACTTTGCTAGCATGTAAGATGAGTACAATGGTGTGGTAGTTTGAACATTCTTTGGCATTGCCTTTCTTTGGCATTGGAATGAAAACTGACCTTTTCCAGTCCTGTGGCCACTGCTGAGTTTTCCAAATTTGCTGGCATATTGAGCGCAGCCCTTTAACAGCATTATCTTTTAGGATTTGAAATAGCTCAACTGGAATTCCACCACCTCCACTAGCCTTGTTCATAGTGATATTGTCCCCTCTCCAGTATGAAAAAGCAGAGGGGACAGCACTGCAGAGGCCCTATAGCAGATGGATGGGTGAGGGGTTGGAGGAACAGTAAAGAGTCCAGTGTGGCTGGAGCGGGTGAGTGATAGGGTCAGAGCGGTCCAGAGGCCAGATCATGGAAGCCTCAGAGACCATTAGAAGGACTGTGGTGGAGGGCTGAAAAAAGAAAAAAAAGAAAGGACTGTGGTGGCTCAGTGGTAAAGAGTTGCCTGCCAATGCAGGAAACACAGGAAGCACAGATTTGATTCCTGGGCTGGGACGATCCCCTAGAATAGGAAATGGCAACCTGCTCCAGTATTCTTGCTTGGAAGTTTCCATGAACAGAAGAACCTGGCAGATTACAGTCCATGGGGTTGCAAAGAGTCGAACATGGCTGAGCAACTGAGCATGCACACACAAGTTTTGCTAAGCAGAGGAATAAAGAGAGTTTCCAGGTGGCATAGTGGCTAGGAGTCCAGACTTTCATTGCCATGGCCTGAGTTCAATCCCTGGTCAGGAAGCAGATCCTGCAAGCTGCGTAGTTAAAAAAAAAAAAAGAACAAAAACCCAGAGGAGTAGAAGATCTATCTGTTTAAAGATTCCCTGGCTGTTGTGTGTATGTGGCTGCAGAGAAGCCACACGAACCATCCAGGTCGTACAAACCTGAGCCATACTGTCTGTGTTCTGGTCCAGAAGTTAGGATTTTGAGTCAGGGAGGTGGGGTGTTTGTTTTGAGGTTGGGGACGTCATTTTAGTAGCTCGAGAACACAGCTGTGGGTCAGGATGGAGAATCTTTGGAAGAAAGAATGGTGTTGGAGTGAGAAGCACCACTAGATGGCAGCAGAGAACCAGGAGTAGGTTAACAGGCCTCTGACTCCCCTGGCTCCCCCTTGGTGAGGCCTTGGCGGTGGTAACAGCATTCACTGCTTTGTTCAGGTGCCTGATTCTTTGTAGTTTGGACTTCTGGGTAGAGAATTATGCCTCTGCTGCTGTAGGAATCCAAGGGTTAGAGCAGAATGTGGACAGAATGCAGATCAGCCCAGGCCAGTCCTGCCCTGGACCGGAGGCTGGGGTTAGAGAGGGGGTGGAAAGGCCAAGAGCTCATTTGGATTCCTCGCCTGCCGGACACCTCCTCACTTCTTATTATTCTAGAGTGAGATGATTCCAAACCACAGCTTGCCCTCTGCTCTTGTGTTTTCCTGTTAACATAATTATCTAGTTTGCTCTTCGACTTCATCGTGTGGGGTTCTAAAAAAAGTCTACCTTAGTGCTCTGTGAAAGTAAACACAGCCACGCTGTCTCAGGTCAAAGGGAAGAGGGAGTCAATGTTTAGATTTGCACTGTGAAAACTGTTTACACAGTTCAGGCTGAAACCCTTACTTTGCCTCCGTTATTTGGATAAGCCAGGTGATTTCATTTATTTATTCACTGAAACCATACAGTTTCCAAGATCTGCTTCACTTTGCACTCGGTAGGATAACTTTGCCATGTTTCCTTCACTGCATTCACAGGGCGAGAAAGGATGGAGGAAGGGGAATAAGGTTAGGGAGAACAAAAGGAGTCAGGCATCAGGCCAAGGACTGGTCGGGAAGGCTGGCAGAAGGGAGAAGAGAAAAATTAAAGAGGGGAGAGAAGAAGACAGAATGGTGGGAGAGAAGATGAGAGGGAAGCAAGCCTCTGTGCAGGGCTGTAAGGTAGCCACCTCCTCCTTCAGTGTCACAGTCTCTGCTCTGGGCCTAACCTTTCCCTGGGCCACTGCTGTGCGTGTGTGTGGTGCATGGTGCATGTGTGTGTGTGTTTAAAGTTGTTGGGGTGGGTGTTGTAAAAATCCCAACAGTGCCAGGTGGACCTCTGCCTGTCTTCCCCTCAGGACGACAGCTGCTACTTCCTCTAGCCCTCGCTGGGAGGGGTTGAAGGGGGCTGGGAGAGAGGAGGCCGAACTTGGATTGGTGCCCACCCTTCAGAGCCCAGGCTCTCTCTCTTCTGGAGTTCTACACAGCCTCTGGAGACCCATGGAAAGTCCATGAGCCTTTCCCTCCAAGCAGGAGCAGATCCAAGCTCTGTTATTCTGTGTTGCTCCTAGGATATATAAAGGTAATGGACTCATTTTTGCAGACGAGGAAAAAGTGAAACAAATAGCAAGTTGGGGTCAGATGTGGGATTCACTTTGGGTCTTTGAATTCTCATGACCTCTTTTGGAACAGCTGGGATCTGTAGGAGGCAGCAGTGACGGAAGTTTGGAATCCTTGGCTCCTAGGCCAGTGCCTTTAGACCAGCCAGGATGTAGGGGTGGGGAACCTGGTATGGGCTTGAGAGGCCTCACCAGGTCACTCTGTCCCGTAAGCCATTGCCTGTTCCCCATTTGTCTATGGAGTAAGTTAGAAATTCCTTAGCTTGATACTCAAGGTCTGCCACAATCTGGCAAACCTACCTTTCTAACTTTGTCTCTGACTTTTCTCCCACTGAGTGCCTCAGTCTCAGCCAGGATGGTTTTTTTTCTTTCCTCAAACATGCCTTTCATAATTTTCCCCACCCCCTCTTTTTTTTTTTTCAAGCTTTGAGGCTGCAACTATCTCGCTTTTCTTCCTCCTTCAGTATATTTTATTGAAGTACAGTTGACTTACAGTGTTTCAGGTACACAGGAAGGTGATTCAGTTATACATATACACATACATTATTTTCAGATTATTTTCCATTATAGGTTATTACAAGATACTGACTATAGTTCCCTGTGCTATACAGTAAAACTTTGTTGCTTGATGCATATCTATTTCTTTTAATTAGAAATTTAGTATTCTATTCATACTAAGTCAAACAAGTGGAATCAAAATGTCACAAATTTTTTGGGCAAAAATTCATACATTTTCTAAAATATATGTTATACATGCTATTTATATTTTTAAAATTTTTATTTTGTATTGGAATATAACCAATTAACAACATTGTGATACTTTCAGGAGAACAGCAAAGGGACTCAGACATACATATACTTATATCCATTCTCTCCCAAACTCCCCTTGCATCCAGGTGTCTACATAACATTGAGCAGGGTTCCATGTGCTATACAGTAGGCTCATAACTCTCTTTATCTCCACCTAATTGTTCCTTGAGATCCATCCAAAGGTTTCAATTTCCCTCCAAAAAGCTTTCTTTGGCCTTCCTAATTCAGAGGGATCTCTCTCATCTTTAAATTCCTACATTTACTGTCTTCAAAATGTATAATTTTCTGCCTTGAATCATTGGTTATTTCTTCATATATGTTTGTTTTCCTCCAGTTTTGACTGTCAATTCCCAGAAGACACGGACCATCTGTTAGACTATTCCCACAGGATACAGCACAGTTAGTGACCCTAAAGGATTCAAATTCAATGTTAGAAGGCATTTGTCCTGGCCTTGGGTGATCCCATTTCCAGGTGGTATCACCTGAATGATCCCAGTCCCAGTTGAGGAACTGACAGTGCAGCTGCTGAACTCTAACCCTGGGGAGAAGGTCAAATTATGACAAGGAGGTTGAAGTGGCTGAAACAATCCTTTGAGTTCAAGGACAACCCAGGACAGTTTGCTATTGGAACCATTTGATTTGGAAAGGGCAAAGGTAAAGCCACCAAGATTGTAGTGAGCTCACTTAGGGCTCCCCCTTGATCATAGGGAATCATCTTTGCACTTGTCAGTCTAGCCAGTGGTTCTAGAATCCTACCATTGGGAAGGGGAGGAGGGAGAGAATGTGTACATGGCTGTGTGCAGAGAGTCAGTTTCAGGGGAAAAATAACAAAAGGGTGCTCCAGTGATGAATGGTCAGTAGTCCTTTGGCTGGCAGAAGGACCAGCACCATCACAAGCGAAGTCAAACAAACAAAAAATCTCTAAGTCTTAGATATTTACCAATCCTTTTCAATATGTAAGGTATAAGTAAGTTTGCTCTTGTTAGGGAATCTGATTCTGTCATTAGACCAGAAGTTTTCAACCTCAGCACAAGCTACACTTTGGTCTGGGTTCGTCTTTGTTGTGGGAGCTGTCCTTGTGCAATGGAAGACGTTGAGCAGCATCTCTGGCCTCTACCCATTAGATGCCAGTAGCACCTCCCAGTTGTGACAACCAAAAAAGTCTCCAGACATGATTAACTGCTCCCCCTTGAGAACCACTGAATTAGACAGGTGGCCTCAAGCAAGCTGCTGTCCCTCTCTAAAAGTTAGTTTCTTCATCTCTAGGATGATTGTTGTATAAGTAAAGTCCAGTATAACCGGGTAACAATTTAACAAATCTCAGGCCTCAGGTGCAGATGAAACCATCACAAGGATGTCAGAATGGATGAAGCAATACTATGGATCAGGATGGGATTTTAAAGACCAAACCACAAGGACTGAAGATTGAAACTCAAAGGCCAATCATACACTCAGCACTTTTTTCCAGTTCCATGATCATGACTTTGTAACATATGTTTATCCGTGTGTTGTTCCTACTGAATTGTAAATTTAATCTGGACTGGAACTGTCTCACTTACTTTTCTATTTCCCCCAATATTTGTTGTAGTGCTTTTCAGGTAGTATTTAACAATTTTAAAATATTTTCAAGCAATTAGCATGGGGCATGATTAATAGAAAGCTTGGTGAAGATGAATTTAAGTCAGGCATTACAGAGGGCTCTAGATTGGCAGTGGGGATGTGGGGAGGTCACTTGGCTCATTTGGGGAATATAAGACTTGCCAATGTTGAGTGAGTTGGGAAAAGTAAGTTGGTATAGGACCATAACTAGATATCCAATTATATATTGTTTAGTGACTAAAAGACGCTTACTCCTTGGAAGGAAAGTTATGACCAACTAGATAGCGTATTGAAAAGCAGAGACATTACTTTGCCAACAAAGGTCCATCTAGTCAAGGCTATGGTTTTTCCAGTAGTCATGTATGGATGTGAGAGTTGGACTGTGAAGATAGCTGAGTGCCGAAGAATTGATGCTTTTAAACTGTGGTGTTGGAGAAGACTCTTGAGAGTCCCTTGGACTGCAAGGAGATCCAACCAGTCCATTCTGAAGATCAGTCCTGGGTGTTCTTTGGAAGGACTGATGCTAAAGCTGAAACTCCAGTACTTTGGCCACCTCATGCGAAGAGTTGACTCATTGGAAAAGACTCTGATGCTGGGAGGGATTGGGGGCAGGAGGAGAAGGGGACGACAGAGGATGAGATGGCTGGATGGCATCACTGACTCGATGGACGTGAGTCTGAGTGAACTCCAGGAGTTAGTGATGGACAGGGAGGCCTGGCGTGCTGTGATTCATGGGGTCACAAAGAGTCGGACATAACTGAGCAACTGAACTGAATGACTAAAAGGCATTTCCATACTAACCGTCTCATTTTATTCTCACAGCCTCATGAGGAAAGGAAGGCATCAATCCCGTTCTCCAGAAGAGGAAACAGAAGCTCAGTAGGTTAACCTGAGATCATATCCTAAACTTTTTATGATGTGTTGTTCCATTTCTGTAATTGTGCAAGTGGAGGTCAGTGATGAAGGGGGAGTAGCAAATGAAGGAAGTGGAAGACAAAGAGGCACAAAAAGCCCCTTTCTCTTCCAAGGGAAGTTGCAGCCTTGAGCAAATAAGGAAGAGATGGCATGCTCTGAGACTGGGGCCACATAATGCTAGCTTCCTCAAAACAAAGACTTGAGTCAGCCAGGCTCTGGCACCACCCTGCATGGGCTCCCACAGGGTGTTGGCTGATAGACCAGCCTGAAGGATACAGATGAACCACCTGCCTGTGTGGGCTTTCCCCTCACCTGCCTAGCTGTGCACACTTCCCTAAGGAGATGCTCCAAACAGAGGCTTCTTAAACATGACCTCTGGGTTGATCTCCACATGAACTGGTTCAGAAGAACTGAGGGTGGGGGTGAGAGTGGGAGGAGAGAGCAGCATTCTGGGTAGAGGAGATAAGATGAACAAGATGTGGTGGAAGCAGGCAGGGATGAAGATGCAGTTGGAGACATGGTGGGGGCCACGTCACAGAGGTCTTCTGCCCTATGAGATGGAGAGTCCTCTTGTGGTTGGAGAGTGTGTCGTGTCCAAGAGAAGGAGATCCTGAGCAGGAGAAGGAATAGGAATGGAACAGACAGGTTCGAGGAAAATTTTAGTTAAGAGATTGTCAGGGCTGCGTGACTGATGGACTCGAGCTCATACCAGTGCCAGGCCCTGAGCTAAGAGCTCCTGATATACATCTTCATGAATCCTAATACTGCTTCGAGGTATGGAATATTATCCTCACTGACAGATGAAGAAACTGAAACTTATACTGGTTTAGTGAACTAAGATCCATGGTGCACAGCCTGGAAGCATCAGAGCCAGGATTCAATTCCTGGTCTGTTTGGCTCAAAAGCTTTGCTCTTAACCATCTTGTAGTACTGCCTCCAAATGGATGGGATTCGGGAGAGGGTAAGGTGGAGGATCATTCTCAGATTTCTTGCAGAGGTAACTGAGGAAACAGACAAGGCAGGAGAGAAAGCAAGCTGGAGGAGGATGGGTTTGGTTTTGGAGTCTGCCTTGTCGGAAAGAGCAAGTTTGGACTTTGCTGGTGGCGCAGTGAATAAGAATCCTCCTGCCAATGCAGGAGTGACCAGTTTGGTCCCTGGCGCAGGAAGATTCCACATGGCTTGGGGCAACTAAGTCTCGCAACTACTGAAGCCTGTATGCCCACGCTCTGCAACGAGAGAAGCCACTGCAAAGAGAAGCCTGTGCGTCATGACCAGAGAGTAACCCCTGCTCTTTGCAAGTAGGGAAAGCCTGTGCACAGCAATGAAGACCCAGCACAGCCATAAATAAATAAATAAAAAGAAAATTTCTTAAAAGAAAAAACAAAGAGCAAGGTTAAGGGGGGCTGTGAATGAGGAACACCCGTGGATCTCCCCATTCCCCCTACCCCTTGTGAATCACACACCGGCCTTGGAACACTCAGGGTTCTGTTCTGACTCCCCTTTCCTGCTCTCCAGGGAGAGAATGGTAAGCTGTCCTAAGACACAACCTGGACAACAGGTGCTGGAGGCAAGGCCGAGAAGCCCGTGGAAGTCCAGGACTGTGAAGGGGCAGGGGTTGATGAAAACGATTTAGTAGCCTGGCCCTTTTTTTTTTTTTTTTTTAAACAGCAAGAATCTGATCTACTGGGCACCGGCCCACACCGCCTCCAGCCCAGGCGACGCTGTCTACTTCCACCTGACAAGTTTGAGCCTTCGGGGTCAGCACTCATAAGTTTCCAGGAGTGCCCTGACGCTAAAGGGCCTGAGGTTACAAGGTCAGCGTGATCACCACTGGAGTGCAGTCGGTGACGGAGACGGTGAGGGGTCCACAGAATGGTCTTTGGTTCTTAGCCCAGCACTCAGGCGGCAGGGAGGCTCCCTTGTATATGTGGCCCCGGGGCCCCCAGGAGTGGGATGAGAGAGTGGGAGACCCGCTGTTCTCTGAGGGTCAGGAATAAGCAGCACCTTGTTTCTCAGAAACATGACAGTGTTTTCCTTATCACCTTTCCACGGGAGCAGGGCCTGTGAACCAGAGAAGACATCAAAGGAAGCCTAAGAACCGGGGGATTTCTGGCAAGGAGACTGGAACTTAGTGTTCTGATGACACCAGAGAGGAGGAGAGCAGAAGGTAAATGGCTCTTTCCTCCTCCTCATCCAGCCCCCTCAGCCCAAGGGGCTCCTCAATCCCAGGGGACATGCCCTCCTCCCACACCAGTCTTTATCCACCAATCTTTCTAGCCTCTTCTGTCACCTGTTGGCTGTCCTTAGCCTCAGGCAGGAAGACTCCGCCTCTGTCCTGCTGCCTTCCAGCTCCCATCCCTCCTAAGCTGCAGTCAGGGAAGTGCTGCTGAGCCTGTCACTTCTGGACCCTCTGCATTTTTACCAGAAGGACTAACCAGGCCAGGGTAACCAGGAAGAGCCTCTTACCCAAGGACCAGTTGGACCTCTTATTTTGTAAGTGTCACAGCTCCCAGATGGATGGGGTGAAGCTGAGATTCTAAGGTAGACCCAGGGACATGGGGAATGGTTAGAGGTGGCCGACCAGCGGGGTGACCTTGGGCAAATGTCTCCTCTCTCTGATGCATGAGGACTTGGGCTGCATGATCTCTGAGGGACAGTTGGGCCTTGAAGGCATAGGGGAGGGCACACTGGGGAGGCTGGGGGCACACTGGAGGCTCTGGGCAGGGACAGCCAGCCACCTCTCTCTCCAACCACCTTAATTCTGCCAGCAGGAAGAATGGCACCACTTGTGGCCCAGCTCCTCTTCCTCCAGGTTGTTCTAGGGACAGCTTTGCTTGAAAACATCAAGACTCAGCTTGCCATCAAGAACTTCCGTACCTTACACGTTGACTATCCCAAGGTTACCTACGCCCAAGGTTTCCAAGGTTACTGCAATGGTCTGATGTCCTATGTTCGGGGCAGGCAAGAAAGCTGGTATTGCCCAAGGATCCATTATGTCTTACATGCCCCTTGGACAGTCATCTGGAAGTTCTGCAAATACAGTGAGAGCTTCTGTGAGAATTACAATGAATACTGCACGCTCACCAAGGACTCCATCCCGCTCACAATTTGCTCCCTGTACCCCAGACAGCCGCCGACCAGCTGCCGTTACAACAGCACCCTGACCAACCAAAGGCTCTATCTGCTCTGCTCTGAAAAGTATGATGGTGAACCCATAGATATCATTGGCCTCTACTAGGAAGAGAAGCCTTCGGTCTAAAACCACCCCCGCAACTCCCCGTGCATGGCCACTGCCACACACTAGCCTGTCCCCACTCCTGAAGCTCAGATTCCTGGTACAAGGCTTCCTTTCTGGCTTCACAGGCAGGCAGAGTCCCCTCCCAAGAGACCAGGGAGGCAGGAAGTATGTCCAGACTTTTGGTCACCATGCAACATTGTACTGTCTTCTAGGCCTTTTCCGTCTTGTTTCCCTCCTCCCACCACCCCCGCCACCGTTCTCGCTCTCCCACAGACCGTTTTACCCACCCAAGAAGCTGACTGTGTCCAGCTGGCAGCGACTGTCCATCTACTGGGCCAGATCCTGAATCCTGGCCGGAGTCCCAGAGCCTCAGCTCACACCATGGCACTGGTTCCGAGTCTCAAATCCTCTCCCTGCCACCTTTCCCTTCTCGGTCTTCCCCATCTCCCTTACGATTCCCTCCACTTGCTCACCCGTATGGTGGCTATCTCTAGCTGTAGGACGCTCCCTAAGAGTCTTAGACTCATATCAGCTTCATTTCTCCAGGCCATCCCCCTCAGCTCTCAGTCTCTCCCCAACACCTCCAACCTCTTTAGTCATCCTGTATTCTTTCTCTGACCTCTTTTCCTTCCATCCTTCTCGCCTTGGACCACTGGAGTTTTAAGTTATCTTCTCTGACCTGTTCTCCCAGAGATTCCTGCATCCTTTTCCTTCCTGAAGCTCCTTCTGATATTCCCCCAAATCCAGGATCTGCCTCTGACAAGGCAGGGATGAAGTGGGCTCAGCTGTGGTCACAGAAGGTTTTAAAACCATATTTGAATTATGTAAGATACAACCATTGGATGAAATTGGGAGAAGGGTACATGGGATCTCTCTGTATTTTTTTTTACATCTGCCTGTGAGTCTAATCATTGCAAAATAAAAAGATAAAAAGCACATCTGAATTAGTTCTGATTTCATTACTTTTCCTGCAATGCATCAGAACTCCTACTCTCAGAGTCCTGGAAGTCACCCACCTCTGGCCATCTTCCTGGGCCACCCTTTGGCAGTAGGGTCAGTAGGATCTTCTGTTCCACATCTACCACGATGGAGGTGGGTGGGGTAAGACTCAGCTCTGGACTGGGTTGAAAATGAAGTCTCCTTACCCTTGTTGTGTTGTGTGCTCAGTCGTATTTGACTCTTGCGACCCCATGGACTGTAGCCCACCAGGCTCCTCTGTCTATGGAGTTTTCCAGGCAAGTATATTGGAGTGGATTGTCATTTCCTACTCCAGGGGATCTTCCTGACCCAAGGATAGAACCCATGTCTCCTGCACATCTCCAGCAATGCAGGCACATTCTCGAGCCACCAGCGAAACCCTTAGCTCTAGAATAAGCTCATAACAGGAGTTAGGCTAAGTAGATCCTTGATCCTTGGCCACCAGATCTCTGGTGTCTATTTCTTCCCCAACAGAACATGGACTGCAGCAGATGAGGAAGGTGGAGGGACAGGGAACGGTCTCATTGCTAGTATTTGGGCCGTGCTATGTCAAATCGGGAACTGCTACTCCCCTTTGGGATGCTGGGGGTGATGGATACTGGTAATGTGTGAGCACAACTAGCAAATACTTTTGCCTCCACAGCTAGTTTATCGCTTATCTCCAAGTATATTCCTCAGCCATGTTCTTAGAAGGAGCTGTTGAGGGGGATGCTACCCAGTGATAAGGAGGCCAAGTAGAACGAAGGACGTGCTTCTGGGAAGGCCTACCCTTGGGTTTCTCGGCTCTTCTCTCTGTTTCTGCACCAAGGGTCCCTCATCCTTCCCCGGGTGGAAGACGGAGCTCATGAACTGCTGCACACACAGATGTTTATTGTCCCCTCCAAGCTCCCTGGTGTTCAAGATGCAGGGTCAAGGGCCAACAGGCGAAGATGAGGCTACTCCCTAGTTGCTGCCCTTCTTATCATACGTGCCAGCACCCTTGTAGCCACTCACGTAGCCTGAGTTGTCAGTCACGTCTTCCCGACCCGCGATGCCTTTCCCCTTGCCACTCTCGTCAAAGCGCTCCTTGTGGGTACCGGTGTACTTGCTGGTGTCCGTCAGCCGGCTCACCCCGCCCACTGTTGTCGCTTTCTATGGGCCAGAGGGTGAGGAGCCTGAGCCTTCTCCCTTCCTTCCCCTCCACTGTCACAGCCCTTCTCTAGAAATGGCCTTCGAGTAGTTTTATTAGTTGTCTGAGCCCATGTTCAACCCCTGGCATGGTGCTGCCTGCTTAGGGCTCAGGTGCAGACGAGAGGAGGAACTATGATAAAAGCCATCCACTCGTGAGAAAGGAATCCGGGGCATGGGAATGAGTAGGGAGGTGTGTGTGGATTTTTCTGCTTCCAGAGAAGCTATTTTGACTAGGCTGCAGCCAGAGGACTTCAACCGCAGACCTAAAACATAAGTTCTGTCCTGCTGTGCTGTGCTTAGTCGCTCAGTCTTGTCCAGCTCTTTGTGACCCCATGGACTGTAGCCCTCCAGGCTCCTCTATCCATGGGGATTCTCCAGGCAAGAATACTGGAGTGGGTTGCCATGCCCTCCTCTATGGGATCTTTCCAACCCAGGGATCAAACCCAGGTCTCCAGCATTGCAAGCAAATTCTTTACCATCTGAGCCATCAGGGAAGCCCCTCTGTTCTGCTGGGAAGGCCCTATTTGAAACCCACAGTAGAAAGAGCTTTTAGTAGAGAGGGGATAAATAGGGAACAGAAAGGTGGGTCGAGGCAAGAGGTCAGATATTAGACCTTACATAAGAGTGCAAAGAGGAGTAGGGAGCAGGTAGCATGTGCTCTGTGCTCAGTGTTTCCCCAAAGCTACCTGGCCCTGGTGGCTTGGCCCAGATCCTGGATACTTGGGAATGACTCTAAGTTTTACTATTAAAATAGGTGTGAAAAGAAAAATAAGTAAATAAATAAAATCGCTGTGGACCTTGGGTAAGTCACTTCTCACGGTTTCCTCACTTCTGAAATGACTCGATGATCTCTAAAAGTGCCCAAAGGCCTTCTGCCCCGTCTCCCTTCTGCTATTGAAAAGGGTTGGGGACATTGGTGCAGAGGAGGGGAGATGAGAGCAGCAGGGACTCAGGGAAGCAGAGTCAGGGTTAGGAATGAAGTCTGTCACTCACAGTAACACCAGTGGTAGCTGGGTCCTTGCCCTCCATGAGCTTATAAATGTTCTCCAGGGCTTCATCCGGGCTTTTACCCTTGAATCGCTTCTGGCCCAGTTCCTTCATTGCTTCCTGGAACTGTTGGAATGTGATGGTTCGGGCATTCTTGGCCCTGGTCAGTAAGACAGAAATCCAGGAACTGGGGAACATGAAGTCATTGCTTTCCAAGGTCCAGCCCTCCTCTTACTCAGACGGGGCCTCTATACACTGAATGTCTTGAGGTCAGGGCCTAGCAGAGCCAGGCACCCAGTAGGTGCTCAGGAGACCTGTTACAAATGTTCTACTGCGGAAACCCTGCCACATCCCATGACCTTGCTTGTTTTACTCACCACCCCCACACCCGTCTGTGGTCCCTTACTTGACTTTGCTGAAAACGATGTCCACGTCAGTGGAGGTGACCGTCTTGCCATCCATGATGCCACAGTCTTTGCACAGCTTGGAGAAGTTCTTGTTGTTCATTTCAGTGCCACTGCTTGACGATTCTCCAAAGACAGCAAACCGCTGGAACGTTCTTTCTGCTTCTGATGCCATGGTCAACGGGAGGTAGGGGAGGACAGTAAGGGGGGAGGCTTGGGGGTGAGGGAGGGGGGAGGACTGAGGAGTAAGAATGATGAAGGTTACAGTAAAATCAGAATCAGCAACAGGAACAAACACACCCGTCCAACCTACTGTTCCCAGTACGAGGGATACTAGTGTGGATCCTACATACTGAATAATCACCACTGCCAACCACTTCCCCACCACTTCTGTGTACCTGAGAGTGCCTGGATGGTGTCTGACCAACCAGCCTCTGTAGGTAAGTGTGTGCAGATCCGTGGGAGCCGGCTGGCTGAGGAGACTGGGGGGCAGTGGGGAGGGAGACAGGGGAGGAGAGGGAAGTTTCTGTGACCTCAGCAGTGTTTATGTGACATCATTTTCAGCCCCTGTTACAGCTCTAATCTTGGGGGAGGGGGTCTTGTGTCCCTACCTTGCATGCTGCATTGAGCATGTTACCAAACTCCTGATCTCTGCAAGTGACCAAGCTTCCCTCATTGGTTCAGCCCTGCTTGAACCAGTCCTCTGGTCCTAGTTAAACTGTCTTATACTCTGTCCCTCAACAAAAGTTGAGGAGAGCTCAGGGAAGGAGTTAAGGGAAACAGGTTGACATCAGTCTAGCACTGTCCCTTTTTCATCTCCTGGCCGGGTTAATGACCCACATGGAGAATCCCACTGGCTTTGGCAGACCAGGCTCAATAGGAACTTGAAATGGCTTCCAGTTT
Source organism: Bos taurus (assembly GCF_002263795.3). Classification (NCBI taxonomy): domain Eukaryota; kingdom Metazoa; phylum Chordata; class Mammalia; order Artiodactyla; family Bovidae; genus Bos; species Bos taurus. The sequence continues at coordinate 26,075,308 of NC_037337.1, forward strand.
GGGCCCCACACGGAAAGAGTGTGGGCCTTGTAGGGTCACACACCTGGCTGGGTTAGGGTGAGGGTGAGCCTCAGACTCTCAAAATCTTCCAGATAATTTTAATTTTCTATGCAGGTCAGGGATATTTTTTTCTTCCCATGCCACATGGCTTCTGGAATCTTAGTTCACTGACCAGGGACTAAACCTAGGCTCTCGGCAGTGAAGGCTCTGAGTAACTACTGGAGCACTAGGGAATGCCCTCCCCTCTCTTTTTAAAGTAATGCTGTAATTTTACTCAGTTTTTACTACATGTGTTGTTTCTTCTTTCAGAAGGAGTTTCTCTTTGGCCTTTTCTCTTGCTGGAAACCATCTAGAGGAATGAACTTCATGGCTCCTAAAATAGAGCCACTAGGTCGGTGACTTCCCTCCCCATCCCATCTAATCAGTCACCAATTTCTGTAATTCCCTTGTCTTATAAATCCACTCCTTCCTTTCCATTCCTGTTACTCCCACTCTTTATTCAAGTCCCTGTCATCTCATATCTAGTTGATTATTCTGGCTTCTAAATGACCTCTTTCCTAAGTCAAATGCCTTACCCTCAACCACTCCATAATCCATCTCTTCTTAACCCTCCGCTCCCAATCAGATTATTTTCACAAAACAATTACTTATCCATTGTTCCTGATCAAGAACACTCTGGATCTTCAAAATGTTTTGAAGAGTCAACCCTTTTCACCTGTCATTCAAGGACCTTCACACTTGGCTCCAATCCACCTTACCAGATGTCACATTTCATCAGTATCACTCTGCATTTGTGGCCATAATGACCTAATCACTCTATGCTGCAGAGGCTACCTGAAGCCTGGTAGAGACAGAATAACTTTGGAGAGGATTGAATCCAGGGATTTAAGTCCTAGATAAATCATTTACAAGTGAGTGGCCTTGAGCAAGAGACTAAACACCTCTGAGCTTTAATTTCTTCATCTGTACAGTGAGGACAATAATATTTATCTTATAGTATTGGGGGGGATACTATGTAGGAATTATCTTCCACGTAGTAGCTACTGTGCAGTTCATCAAATTAACTTGTGTATTTCTGTCCCTAAACTTTCCTTTATGGTCTCTCTGCCTTAATAGAATGCCCCTCCTTCTCACGCAAGTACTGTACTGTACTTCTCATAGGATGCTTTACCCTAAGAACAAAACCCTTTCCTTCTCTGAATTATACTAAGATAATGGTTCTTAGCCTGTGGGCTGAAGCCTCTTTGGGCAAGGGTTTCTGAGTTATTGAGGGCCTGTGGAACCTATATATATATATATATATATATATATATATACACACACACACACAGAAGACTGGTCATTGAGTAAATAATAAACTTTGCACATGTAAGTGCATACATGCATAGATGTTACAATTACCAGAAGACTGAACAAACTTACCTGAAAGTATTTGCTGAATTCACAGTTGGTCTCCATCAGGGGATTTTAAAATCATCATTTGGGAATGGAAGTCTCTGATCTCCCACTTGAAAAGGATGGGAAACTCTTCCTATAGCACTTATTGTGTAAACAATTAACCTTATATTATTACGTCATTCTGAACGTTTTCTATCTTTGTATCTTCTCTCAACTACTGGATCCTAAGCTCTAGAGAGGTATGACTAGACTCACACTTCTTTGAATTCCATCTATACAGTGGCTTGCGCAGAGCAGGTCCTTATTGTTGCCAACTGGAAGGTATAGTTTGAAGCTGCTTCTTGGTCCAAGAGAAGGAAGTTAGGGAAATTGTTCTTGTTGGGCCACTGACACTGGACCAGGCTGAGATCTGCCCTGATAAGGAGGGACCCCATCTTAGAGCAGAAGCAGCCTCTTACTGCCTGTGGCAGGCTGAGACCCCTAGCCTAGGAAGCAAACAGATCCCAGTGGAAATTTCCTGACTCCTGCCTGCCCTACGCCCCTGCGTAGGCCCCTTATCAGGTTCCCCCTGAGTCATCCTGACCCAGAGACGGATTTAGATGCTGGAACCTCCAGGTCCTTCCCTCCCCCACTCCAAGTAAGACCTACTTTAGATACATCAGAGGAGGCAGCAGGCAGAATTTCTCACTGTAGGCTCTCTTTTCTCCCCCAGTTCCAGCTGGGCTGGGAGAGCTCTCTTCTGTCCTATGCATTTTTATCTACAGTCCCAATTCCAGCAGGCTTTTCCTTGTCCAGGAGAGTGTTAAACTGGCATCCAGAGGGGAGAGGGGACTAGGCAAGGAGCCAGGGGTGCCCAGCTTCTGTGTCAGTTTCTGGGTAAATGGTTATGAAGGGAGTGGGGAAGGGAATGGAGGAAAACTTGGGTGCCCCAAATTGGGGAGTCTAGAGGGAATCCTTTAGGTTTGGGGTTGTTAAAAGCTGGATTTGATTAGTCGGGATCTACTCTGGGTCACCTCCTCCCTCTTGGCCCCTCCTTTCCAATAGACCCTGCCAAGTGGGGATGAAAGGGGCATTGATGTTCCTTGGATGGGAGGGGGTGGTGAGGGTGGTTGTGGGGGGTGGTTCCCAGGCAGGAGGGGGAAAGCAATTTAGGGGTCTTGGGGGGGCAGTCTGAGCTGGTGTTGCAGTTGGCAGCTCCAGTTCCATTGGCCATTGTTCCCAACTGGCCTGGCGCCCAGCCCCTGAAATGGCAACTCAGGAACCAGGCTGAAGGAGGATGGGGTGGGGACCTCTGGGGGAAGGGAACCTGGAAAGGGCGCAGGTGGGGAGAAATCCAGTCTGTGTCCTTTTGTGTAAGACAACTTTGAATCCCTTTAGCCTCATAACTATCTCATTCTGGGTGACTTTTCCCCGAGGGGCACAGGGAGGGTGCATATAGGTGGGGAGAGAGCAGGGTGAGTGAGGGATCCAGGCCGTCACACCCACCCAGGCCCTAATAGACGCCGCAGTCCCTGAGAAACCATTGCCTTGGCTGGCCCTAGCCGGCCTCCTTCTCTGGGCCAGAATAGAAGGGGTTAGCACTGAAGCCACAGGGTCTCTTGGGTCCCAGCCCGGGACACTGCGTCCTCCCTAAACCCCCACCCCACTTCCACAGAGTTAACTCCACCCCTGTGCCTGTTTACCCAAGAGTCAGCACCCCTGGGGGTCCTGGCCCCTCCTCCGCCCCTCCTTGGGGCCTTGACCCGGGAGTCCCCGTTGGCCATCCTTTGCCCCCCCTCCCGCGATCTCCCTCTATTTATAGCGGCCCCCCGCATCCCCCCCCTCCCTCCCCGCCTTGTTTTCCAACTTCTCAGGGAGCAACCCGGAGAGCAGTCGCCGGGACACTGCAGAGAGAGGAGGTACCAGGACCCTGGGCGCCCAGAAATTGTAACTCCCGCGCCCTCGACGCCCCCACTCCCTAGTCGGTGCAGGCACACCTCCCCTCTCCGCGGTCGAGACCCTCGCCTCCTCAGCAGCGATCCTTCTTTGGCCTAGCCCTCTGTTTCCAGGCGGGTGGAGTAAAAATCGTGGGGTGCCAGCACCCTGGCTTCGTCTCCCTTTTACCCGTTCCCACCTCGGAGTCGGGGCGCAGGAAGGAGCCTGAGTGCTACAGGCAGGGCCAGATCACGGGTGGGGGCGGTGCTGAGAGCGGGGGTGGGGGTCCCCCACGGGACTAAGGGATCCCCCACACCCACAGCCGCCCGGTTGCCGGGGTCGGGGCGGGGGCGGGTAGTGAATGTTGTGGGGAGCGCGGGCCGAAGTCTGGAAGCACCCAGCAGTTGGCTTTCTTTAGAGTTCCCCTCGGGCCCCCAGCGCTGCCCCTCCCGGAGCTGTGGGAGGCTCCGGGCGGGGTGAAGGGGGGCGTGTTTACCAGGGGTCTGGGGCGGATCTGCGGGGAGCTGGCGGCCGGTGGGCGGGCCGGGGCGGGCCGGGGGCGGGTCTGTGGGGAGCCCGAGCCGGGGCGGGCCGGGGAGTCAAAGGCAAGTGAAGGTGGAAGCGGCGGCGGCGGCAGCAGGTAGGGGGAAGGGCGGGAGTGGGGCCGCGGGGCCAGGCTGGCACCTGGGGGTGCCGGGAGGCGCTTGGATCCCAACGCCTCGGAGAGTACGGCTTGTGGGCAGGAGCCGGCCCACAGGGCCGCGAGGCCGCTGCGTACAGAGGCGGAGGCTCCGCGGGCTGCAGGGCGTGTTTAGGGCGTGCACGAAGTTGAGTTCGGGGTCCAGGGCTCTCCGCGCCAGCCGCGCGAATTGTCAGTCCCCACGCGGATGGCAGCGAGGGGACTCGGAGGGACAGGTTCCGGGGGCTGGGCCCAGTCAGTTCCATCTGTCCTCCCCATCCCTTCCCAGCTGACTCTCGGCCCTTGCGGGTTGTCGGGGCACGCTGGGGAGAGACTGTGGAAACGCCCCCTACACACCCCTTCTCCACTTTCGGGACCCACACCGAAACTGGGTGGAGGAGAGAAGCGAAAGCACGAGGCTTAAAAAAAATTTTTTTTAATGGTGGAAAGAAACAGTCGTGCTCTGCCACCCCATCTCACTCGAGAGCTGTCAAAAATCTTGGGGATCCCTTAGTCCCCACTTTAATTTGCAAATAAGAAATTGAGCGCAAGAGTAGTGACAGACAGAGCCAAGGTCACAGTGGGAGCAGCAGAGCCTGGGGTAGAATCCAGAGGTTCTGACATAAGACACGCTCTTTCCTCCACATCAGCACTTCCTTCTCTCCTCTCCCCGCCCCGCCCCCGGCCCCCCGCCCCGCTTCCCAAGCCTGGACTGATACCTGCTGTGTTGCCGGGCAGACCACGCCAGCCTGTAATGATTCTAGCTGAAGCCTGGAGAAGACTTGTTCACTGGACTCGTGGGTACAGATTGGGAGGGTTAGTGACCTGGCAGGGATTGGTGACCCAGATAGTCCAGGTCTTGGCTTAGGTTTTTTGTCTCTAAAAGATCCAGGATTTGTCTCCCATGTCATTGACCTCATTGCCTTGTTTTCTCAGACCCCAGAGCCAGGAGGAGTGAGAACCCTGACCCCTAACCCTACTTCATCCAGCCAATAGGAGCCAAGTAAGTGACCCCACCTCCGGGCTGCTGGTCTTTTACTCTGCTGGTCTGCACAGGTGCTCTGCTCCTCACTGGCCCCAAAGGTTGAATACATGCTACTTTATTCCAAGTCAGGAGTCTTGGGAGGAAGGGAGGCATTGGGTCTGTTGGACACAGATGTCCCTTGTCCTTCTTTTCTGGTTTCCCCCTCCCCCCCTTGGTCATGTTACTCAGGTCATTTTTAGCCCCTTTCTCTTTGCGCTGCTGACCTTGGCGCTTTAGTCGAAGGTCACAGTCAGTGGTGAACTCTCGATACCCATCCCTTGGTATCTTTAGAGCACCCAGTCGCTGAGCCACGAGTTTCACCCCCTACCTAACTAGGAGTGTGGGGTGGCCCCTAAATATAGCCTGGGAAACCTGAGCTGCCCTGCTGCCCCACCCTGATATTTCCATCCAGGATAGGGGAGGGGGTACGGAAGGTGTCGGTGTTGAGGGGTGTTGGGATGGCCAGGCTGAAAGGAAGTGGTGTCCTGAGTCCTCTTCCCCAAGCCCTCTTTCCTAGCGGCCTGGCCCTACAGCTGGGGGTGCCGGACCACCTCTCTCTGTGTCCTGGAGTAGTCTTCAGCTCCTGTGGCCCTCCGCACTCAGCAATGTCCAGTGTTGAGAGGAAGCCAGGGGTTGGGGGAGGCGTGCGGTGTAGGGGCAGCCTCCCCAGTCTCTGTGTTTCCTCACCCTGCCAGGTCACCATGGCAGAGCTGCGGGAAGTGCAGATCACGGAGGAGAAGCCGCTGTTGCCAGGGCAGACACCCGAGGTGGCCAAGGTTATCAGAGACCCCTGACTCCCAGTCCGGAATCCCAGACCTCGAAGCATAGCCCTCACTTCTTTCCCTCCCAGACTCATGATCTCATTGTCACTCACACCCCACTATGCTCTCCACGTCTCCCCATGTTATCTCTCCCCAAACACCATGGCTCAGAGTCCAGGCTTTTTTCCTGTCACTATGCTAACCTTCATCCTCTCCATGTCTCTTTTTCGTCAATCTCTTTCTGTCATTGGTCTCCGTTGGCCTCTTTGCCTACCTTTCTTTTATCTGTGTCTGTCTCTCTCTCTGTGACTCTACTGTGTGTTTCTGTGTGTATCTGTCTGTGTGTATCTCTCCAGGAGGCTGAGTTAGCTGCCCGAATCCTCCTGGATCAGGGACAGGTAACAGTTTGGGGCAGCCCCAGGTGGGAGGAGGGGCTCTTCTCGCCCCAGGAAGGAGGGGCCCCTGCCTGGTTTTCTTCTCTCTGCTTCTTCTCCTTCTATTCCAGTCCTTTCCTGTCCCCATCTCCCTGCTTTCCTGCCTTCTCCTCCCTCTTTTCTGAGTTCCCTGATGCTCTTCGGATCTTTCATTATTCTTTCCCACCCCCTAAATCATCTTCCAGTGTCATTTTTACCTAAATTCTTGCTGATCCTACTTCTACTTTTTGGCTCCAGTTTCCTCTCTTTTGCCCCTACCCCTTCAACGCCCCGACTTTCATGGAGGCTCCTCTCGTGCCTCTTTTCCTCTCAGCCTGATGGTGACCTGTTTTCCTGCAGACTCACTCTGTGGAGACACCTTATGGTTCTGTCACTTTTACTGTCTATGGCACCCCCAAACCCAAACGGCCAGCGATACTCACCTACCATGATGTGGGACTCAACTGTAAGGACCTTCACTTCCTCTCCCATTTCTTTCTGGGAAGAGGCTGGTGGGGCAGGGGGAGGGTAAGACTCCAGTGTGAGGGGAAGGGCAAGACTCCAGTGTGAGGGGAAGGGCCAGTATGGGAAAGGAGCCATGTGGCATGTCAAGGGGAAGTTCTCTCCTCGTCTGAATGTGGCATGAAAGAAAGAGGGTGGATTCTGACCTGGGGACATTTTCCCCGTCTGACTCTACTGTTGGGGTGATGGGGATTCTCTTTAGATAAATCCTGCTTCCAGCCGCTGTTTCAATTTGCGGATATGCAGGAAATCATTCAGAACTTCGTGCGGGTTCATGTGGATGCCCCTGGCATGGAAGAGGGGGCTCCCGTGTTCCCTTTGGGGTGAGAATTAGCTCCTTCCCTCCTCATCAGGCTGTGAGGCACATGGCAGGTATGGAGTAGATTGGATCAGGGAGGAGGAAGGGGAGGGCAAATGGTGACCCTGGGAGAGAATGAGTAGGACATGGAGGTGGGGGCCATGGGGGCAGGTTGGTGTTTTCCTTAACGTTCTTTTCTTCCCCAGGTATCAGTACCCATCTCTGGACCAGCTTGCGGACATGATCCCTTGCATCCTGCAGTACTTAAAGTGAGAGGCCTGGGGACCCCTCCGAGCCAGAGTTCTCTTTCCAGTACAAGGCGGCCCGTAGAACTCCTGAGCGAGTTCTGTCTGGACTAGATGTTGTCTATTCCAGTTGAGAGGAAGTGGGTGGCTTTGGAAAGCTGACTTGAGTCAGCAGAGTAGCCCTAAGGGAGGAGGAAAAGAAAAGGGAGCTGTGTGCCTGGCCTTGCCTCAGGCTGAGGAGGGTCTGCTGTGATCTGAAAGCTAGAGAAGAAGAGGAGTGGGCGACACAGTCCCTGAGGAACCAGACAAGCCTGTCTTTCCCTCCCACTCCCTGTGCCTCCTCCAGACCGAGGCAGAGTGGGTGAGAGAAGGAAAAGAAAGCCGGGTGTGGCCTCTTCGGTGCATACTTAGTGCTGATGACACCTGGGCTCTGTCCTTGCCTTGGCTTTTCCTGGGCATCAGGGCCCTGGGCAGCTGTGGTTCACCTCTTGGGCTCTTTCTCCTGATACTTCCTGTTGTTCACCAAAGTTGTATCTTTTTTAATATCTTGCTTTAAGTGCCCCCCTTCCCAGTTCCTCTAGAGGAACCAGGAAGGAAAACAGAACTAGTTGAACTAGCTCCTGAAAATTGAGAATGGACAAAGAGCTACATAGGAAACAGTGTCTGGTTGGTTGGCATGTGGGTGTTTCAAGACACTCACTCTCCCTGGAGGGAGCTGGTAAAAGACTACAGTGTCCATTTTTTAGCTCCTTAGCACCTTCTTTTTCAGCATCCCCCCAAAGGAAGGTCCCTTTCTGTCCTTTATGCCCATGGCCTTAGGAAGGAGGGTGAGGAGTTTGGAGAGTCAAAGTTTTGGATACCCGGACCCATTAGACCTACATTTACCTTTCACAGTTTCTCCACAATAATTGGAATTGGTGTTGGAGCTGGGGCCTACGTCCTGTCGCGATACGCTGTAAGAAATTAAAAAAAAAACCCAGATAAGCAAAAGGCGGGTCCAAGGCCCAGGCAGTGTTAACAGTGTGTGCTTGGGGGGAGGCTGTGCGTACGAGGGTGGGAAGCAGGCCCCATGGAGCCTGGGGTGGGCAGAGCTCAGTGGGGAGGGGATAAGTCCATGCCTGCCTCTAACTTCCCTCTGCTGCCCCTCAGCTTACCCACCCTGATACCGTCGAGGGTCTTGTCCTCATCAACATTGATCCCAACGCCAAAGGCTGGATGGATTGGGCAGCGCACAAGGTTTGGGGGGCCTGTGCACTGAGATCTTAGGGGGCTTCCCCTTGTGTGGGTCCATTTAGGCTCTAACAACATAACTGGCTGGCCTGTGAGCTTCAGGGAAGGGGGAAGGAGCAGGAAGGGGGGAAGGAGCAGGAAAGAAACTTGGGTCTCTACTCCTCATAATGTCCTGAGCTTTTTCACCTGCCCTGTCCTCATAGCTAACAGGTCTCACCTCTTCCATTTCGGAGATGATCCTTGGACATCTTTTCAGCCAGGTAAGTGGTTGTGGAAGATGGAAGAAGTAGAGGGAACCAGCAAGGACTGGAATGTGTGGGGTGATTTCCTTACTTGGGACTGATTTGGGGAGGGAAGTTTGCATCTAGTAACTGTTTTTGAGTTCTCTTCCCAGCCCTATTTATTCTCCCTCTATTTTCCTTCAGGAAGAGCTGTCCGGAAATTCTGAGTTGATACAAAAGTATAGAAATATCATTGCACATGCCCCCAACCTGGATAACATTGAACTGTACTGGAACAGCTACAACAAGTAAGTGGGCATGGATGAGAAATGTAGAAGCGGGAATGGGGGTCATGGGAGGCACAGAGGGGCCAAGGGGAGGGGAAGCAGGCTGTGCGAGGTGGGCAGGGATTGTTGGGCAGTAGGGGGCAGCTGCAGGACAGACGGGGGTTTGGGGGGTAGAATTGTGAGAAGCCGGCCATCTCTCTCTTGTTACTTCCTTGGATTTTTGGATTCCCTGAAGTAAGATGATCTCTGGTCCTCATGCCCTTCATCCCCTTCACTGCCCTCTGACCAGGGACTTGGGCACAAGTGACCATAGGGCTCATGCTTGAGGCCTGTCTGCCACCTTCTCCTTCGGTTCTCACTTGTAATCACCAATATTCAACTCTAATTTAGGGGAGGAAGATTGCTTCCTCATGGGGAAGCTGGCTTACATCTGGGTGGGTAGCACTGCTTGCCTAAAATTTCTACTCTTCTTTTAAACCCTCTTTAGTCGCCGAGACCTGAACTTTGTGCGTGGAGGCGATACCACCCTCAAGTAAGACTTTAAGGGATAAAGCTTTGCCTCTCTCCCTGGATCTTCCCCTAGTAGACGCTTATACCCTTTAGAAGGAGAGTCTTTTGCCAGGGAATTTTCTTGTCACCTCTTCCCCTATCCTGTTTAGCAAACCACCACCCTCTAGGTCCTACCCCTTTGAACTCTGTTGGTGGGGTCAGCAGGGTTCAGAAGGTTATTTTCTCTTTGGAGCCAACTGTTCTTCTGGGAGGAGGTGGAGGAGGGAGTGCCAGGGGCTCACCACCTGCTCCCCAACACTATGCCTCTAGGTGCCCTGTGATGCTGGTGGTAGGAGACCAAGCACCCCATGAAGATGCAGTGGTCAGTAGGGAGTCTTGGGGTGGGTGAAGGAGGGTGGCAGTCAGAGGGCTATCTTGCCAAGAAGCAAGCTCTGTTTGGGGACGGGGAGAGTAACTTTGGGGCATAAGAGGTTGATTCCTGACAAGAAGGAAATGGGCAGAGGCTTGATAAGAAAGGAATTTGGAGGACTCTTCTGGTGGTCCAGTGGTTAAGACTGCATGCTCCCAATGCGGGGGGCATGGGTTTGATCCCTGGTTGGGGAACTAAGATTCCATATGTTGTGGGTATGGGCAAAATAAAATTAAAAAAAAAAAAAGAATTGGGTCTGGGCCTCTGGGTTCTTTGGTTGGGAGGGGCCACTGGGAGTGTGACTTCATTCATTCAACCTTCTCCCTACTCCAGGTGGAATGTAACTCAAAACTGGACCCCACCCAGACTTCTTTCCTCAAGGTCAGTAACCCTATTCCACATTCAGCCTGACTCTTGGCCCCCGGTCCAGAGCCATAGATCTTCTCCAGATTCAGCTGCTAGGCTGGCTTCCAGGGTCCTACATGGGAGCAAGTGGGTGGGTGGAGTAAAAGAAACAGAAAACACCCCAACGGCCTGGAGTGGGAAGCCTAGGGAAGAGAGCCGTCTCGTACCTCTCGGCATGGCTCATTGGTGTATATGTATATCACTTTTTCTGGATGACTCTCTCCTGAACAGATGGCTGACTCTGGGGGGCAGCCCCAGCTGACTCAGGTGAGCGCCCCTGCCATTCGTGGGGTGGGATATTAGTGGCCCTGAACTATACCCTTTGCTACACACCCCATCTCTAACCTGCCATGGCTATGGGCTCCAGCTCAGTTTCTAACCTCACTTTGCTGTCTCCCTTTCCTCATTTTACTTTCACAGCCAGGCAAGCTGACCGAGGCCTTCAAGTACTTCCTGCAGGGCATGGGCTATAGTGAGTATGGGGGTCAGAGGCTGTCATGAAGACAAGAGGTTGTGGCATAGGAGGAGGGAGGGCCACGGGGGGCAGGAACCACTTCAGGCTAGTTCCTGGATTTACCGCCGTCTGTCAAATCAAGCTCATTGACCCCTGGCCCCATTTGTAACTCTCGTCTCCACCCAAGCACCCCACTCTGAGTTGCCTGCTTCTCTCCCCACCTCCGCTCTGACTGCTGGCTTTCCCTTCCGTCTCCACAGTGGCTTCATCCTGCATGACTCGCCTGTCCCGATCTCGCACGGCCTCCCTGACCAGCGCAGCATCCATTGATGGCAACCGGTCCCGCTCTCGCACCCTGTCCCAGAGCAGCGAGTCTGGGACTCTCTCTTCAGGGCCCCCAGGGCACACCATGGAGGTCTCCTGTTGAATGATCCTTGTTGTCCTGGTGTGGGACCCAGCCCTCACCTCCCCCAGTACTAACCTGGGAGGTGCCCAGGGCACTGGGCCCAAGTGAGCACAGGAAGCTGGGCAGATCATGTGGGGAGATGACCTTGATCTTTGATTGCTACCCTAACCTTGACCTCTAACCTGTGATTTCCCTCAGCTCCTGGGAGAGATGTCCTAATATCTCTTAGGGACCCAGACCCCTAAATGATCCCTCTCCTTCATCTTGGTGTTAGGCGGAGAAGGCATGTATCCCTGCTCCCTAATCTGGGTGTCTGTAGCTAAGGGACAAGAGGTTGTGGAAGTTGTCCGTGGTGACTCCCCCAGACTCTCCCTCCTTATCCCAGATTGCAAGGGTAAGGGGCTTTGGGCTGGGGCTCCTCTCACCAAAGCTGGCATGGTGTCGCATTAATCCTTCGTGCCTCTGAAGGGCATGGGCCTCAATGAACGTGTGACAGGGGAGAGCTGCTGGTGGGTTAGTGGTCCTCAGGACATGCCAGAAACGTTCAGTGTGGAAATGGAAGTTGGAATGGGAGGTGGTGGGCGGTGAACAAATGTGACGGAGGGGCTGGAGCTGGGCAGTAGGAAGGGGACTGGGGCCACCGGCTGCTCTAACTTTGGTAGCTATCTAGACAGCGTGTGTCTAGAGGGGGGTGGGGGGGAGCCAAGCTGGGCATGGCTGCTTGGGGCTTGGCATGGGGGTGGGAAGGGCTGCCTTGGGGCTCTGACCACAGTGTGTTATATGTGGGGGGTGCCCTCCTGTCTCCCACAACTTCTGCTGTAACAATAAACTATAGAGGAATCTGAGCTCCATTATTCTTCTGGGTCTGAATATGCCTGCCTCGTGCCCCTTTTCTGCCTCTCCCTGCTCAGCCCTTACATTTCTCTTCTCAAGGTGACAAAACCACAGGACAGGGCTTGTATAGCAAAAGTGTTAGTCGCGCAGTCGTGTTCAACTCTTTGTGGACCTCATGGACTGTGTGTAGCCCGCCAGGCTCCTCTGTCCATGAAATTCTCCAGGCAAGGATACTGGAGTGGGTTGCCATGCCCTCTTCCAGGGGATCTTCCTGACACAGGGATTGAACCCCGGACTCTTGAGGCAGATTCTTTACTGTCTAAGCCACCAGGGAAGCCCCTGTATAGCATAGACACACTATAAAATGTGACCTCATGGTCACTGGTCCCTACTCCAATAGCATGGTATTGCCCTTGATATTGATAGGGTATCCCAGTTGGGGACCAGAGGAGGAACTCAGATCTTAAGAGACTGGCCCACTGAGAAATGCCATAGGATTTTAGAGACATCACCAAGATCGTGATTTAAAGAAGGAAGCATAGAAAACTGACGCAAGTGTCCAAGGACATCTTTTGACTCATTTTCTGGCGGGATCCTCCCTAAGGTTCTGTAGATTTCATTTTCGATTGATCGATACAGTCAGTAGACAAGGCCTCGTGCAGTTGCTAGAAAGGTTGGATTGCTCATAGTCGATCCCAATCTGAAGACTCCTTCAGGAGAGTTACAGCAAAAGAGAGGACTTCCTCTCAGGAATTTCTCCTCTTCTGTGAATCAGGGAGTTAATTAGACTCTGCGTGTGGTTCTCTGAGAAGCTTTTCAAGTAAGAACAATGATCAAGAGGACTTCAGATAGTCTGTGGCTGTTGCAGGCTGATTCTTATGCTCTTGGGGCACAAGAAGTGAAAATGAGAAGGCACCATATAGTGTTACTGGCAAGAGGATTGTAGATGGATTGTTACAAGGTCATTTGTTAGATTACTTCATATAATAGAAACGCCATAGGCAATTGCACTTTCCTCTGGAACTGAGCTAAGGACTAATGTAGCTTGAGATCTGGTGCTGACACGTTGGCATCAACGTGGAGTGTGGAATGTATGCTTGAATCTTGAGCATTTCCTCACTGTCTAACACAGGATGAACTGTATCTTAAATGCAGTAGGCCAGGATCAGAAGGGGGCAGTATTAGGTGACTAGCAGATATACAGACCCTGGAGAAGGGAATGGCAACCCACTCCAGTATTCTTGCCTGGAGAATCCCATGGACAGAGAAGCCTGGCAGGCTGCAGTCCATTGGGTCGCAAAGAGTTGGACATGACGGAAGTGACAGCACGCGTGCACACACACAGAAATACAGAAGTTACAGAGCTGGCTATGGATGGTGAGGGTGTTGACCAACCACACACAGGGTAGACAGCAAGCAGGGCTTAAATGCCATGCTAAAGAAACAAAACAGCATAATTGGAACATTGGACCAACCAGCTCCTAGATAAACATGCAGAAAAGGCAGAGAACTTACAGCCTTGACCAGCAATACCTGCTGTTGTTCATTATGGAAGGGAAGGCCAGTCTTCTCAGTACATTTACCTGAAAAGATAACACTGTTATCAGGGTACTCCTCAGAAGAGGGAGTAAATTACATTTGTGTATACATATCAGACAGTGTATCTGCCATGGAGGTGGGTGTGAATGGGTGTTGACTGTCTCTCTCTCTCTCCTACAGATGTGTCTGCATCTTTAGGAAACCCAAGAATTAAGTAGAGGGAGAGATGCTGTCTGCTGGGAGCAAGGGAGAGGGGCTTTGCTGTCCTTGACTGACCTCTCTGCTTTGTTGGTCTTGCACACTCCAGGGATGCAGTGCCCCCCTGTGGTTGGCATGGTTCTTCCTAACTTTTCCCAGCTCCCGGGTCCCTTCCAAAGTCTCCCATAGCTCTTTGTGATTCTAGTGGTAGCTCTGGAGGGAAGGCCTGATACCATGGTCAGCAGTGGTCTGTGGCTCTTGCCCATTCTCAAGATCAGAGCTTAGAGGAGAGGTGAAGGGACTTTACAGATGTCAAACCACAAACTACCTCTCTTTTGTCTTGGCTTCAGGCTTAGGACTCTTGTTTCTCTCTTTCTCTTGTTCTCAAGGAATGTTTCCCTGACTTTAGGGACAGAAGCCCAAGACAGCTAAGCAAGGGTGCCATGGGAAGGAGATTAAAACTAGAACACAGTGATGAGAGCCCTTACAAATTCTGGAACAACTAAAGAGATATGAAAGGTTGATTCTCGGAAGGAACACACAAAGCAGTGAAACTGCAGCGGGAGGATAGGTGTTAAGCTTTAGAGAGCACTCCTCTAACAGGGAACAGCACCTTTCTACAGAGATTTTAGGACTAAAGTGGAAAGTGTGAGTCAATTCTGACCACAGGCCAGGGGCGTGGTCAGGGTAAACAGTGCCCAGAGACACCACATAACCTTCTCTTCTCACCAACATTAGAATTTTCCTCCAGCTGGATAAATACAGTAAAAATAGAATGCTTCCTTCCTGTTTTTTTCACTTTCAATGAATCTAAAGAAAGTAACTCAGGGACTTTCCTGGTGGTACAGTGGATAAAAGTCTGCCTGCCAATGCAGGGAAACATGGGGTCAATCCCTGGTCTGGGAAGATCCTACTTGCTGTGAAGCAACTAAGCCTGTGCGCCACAAGTACTGAGTCCGTAGAGCCCAGGAGCTGAAACCGCTGAAGCCCACGCACCACAACTCTTGCAGCCAGTGAGCTCTACGGCCTGAGAGCCACAACTGATAAACCTCTGTGCTGCAACTGCTGAAGCCCACGAGTCTAGAGCCTGTGCTCCGAAACAAGAGAAGCCACCGCAATGAGAAGCCCATGCGCCGCAACTAGAGAGTAGCCCCCCGCAGTCTCCATTATAGAGTTAGAGAAAGCCTTCACACAGCAGTGAAGACCCTGCACAGCCAAATAAATCAATCTGTTAGCTGCTCAGTTGTGTCCGACTCTGAGACCCCATACACTGCAGCCCTCCAGGCTCCTGTGTCCATGGGATTTCCTAGGCAAGGATACTGGAGTGGGTTGCCATTTCCTTCTCCAGGGGATCTTCCCGACCCAGGGATTGAACCTGGACCTCCTGCACTGCAGGCAGATTCTTTACCATCTGAGCCACCAGGGAAGGCCAAATAAATAAAGTTACCACCTCCACTTCCAGTCTGTGGAGATTATTAAATACACCAGTTGTCAATTATTTCCTTTTTTATTTCAGTTTTTGTTGTTACTTTTTAAATATAATTTTATTTATTTAAACATTAATTATTTATTTAAATAAAGTTATATAAAAAAGTAACTCACAACCAAAACTGAAATAAAAAAGGAAATAATTGACAACTGGTGTTTTTAGCATCTTCACAGACTAAGGGTGGGGGTGGGTGTCACCCCTGTCTGTACCCCTTTTTACTTCACCTTTGCTAGTAATCATGGGCTTCT
This sequence comes from Bos taurus, assembly GCF_002263795.3. Classification (NCBI taxonomy): domain Eukaryota; kingdom Metazoa; phylum Chordata; class Mammalia; order Artiodactyla; family Bovidae; genus Bos; species Bos taurus. Next base: position 26,090,792 of record NC_037337.1, read on the forward strand.
CCCTCAGGTTCGGGGCTGGGGTGTGGGGGTTGAAATGTGAGGGTATCTGGCCGATTGGCACACTCACGTTACCAACCCACCCCAATTAGCTGTTTCTTGCTCTATCATCCAGAGCCAGGAGCAAGGGACCATTTCCTCGGCAAGACATTGGAAAACTGTCCTTAAGGGGAGGGGTGAAATGGCATGAATTGCCTCATGAGAATTAGTTCAGAGCACTTTGGTTTTTGTCCTGGGTGTATCTTGTTCACATGTGTTGTTCTCTGCCTGGCCTCCCACCTGACTCTGAGGTATTCACTGAATACTGTTCAGTATGCTGTTCCCCATCTCCCTTTTTTCATACAACAGCAATATCCAAACCCAACCCTTAGCTCATAAGCAAAGGAAAGGTGGGGAGCTCCCAAGTTTTACTTCAAAGAATTATTTGTTTTTATTTGTAATTAATTTATTTTTTGGTCACTCCACGAGACTTGTGGAATCTGTTCCCTGAGCAGAGATTGAACCCAGGCTTTGGCAGTGAAAGTAACCACTAGATCACCAAGGAACTCTCCCAGAGAATCATTTATTGGTGCAAAAATGGAAAGCTGGCTCAAAGTGGGAAGGAAGTTGGAGGTTTCATTCTTTTGTTTCAGATTGTTTTTTCCTGTTTAAATATGTAAAAAATAGATGGCGTGGAGAAGACGGGTGAGGAAGAGACACAGAAAGAAAACTTGAGAAGATTTGAAAAACTATTTGTATAAATTCTCTTGTGATTACTCCAACTAGTTTCTCCTATTATTCACTCTTCCAACCTGTATATCTTCCCTCTGATTTTTATATTTCAACTCTCATTATTCTAATTTTCTTCAGTTACAATCTATCTTTCAAGGCTGTGTGAATCAGGGTTCACTCCTGAATCTGGCTTCTAGTCACCAGGCCCCAGTTAACTGAGCTCTCCCTCCTGTCCTATGGTTCTTATTCCATTCTTCCTCATTTCTAGCTCATTCAGAAATCACACTCATCTTCTGCTCCCTTAGAGCCCTTTCTGGCTCCTGGCTGGGGATTCAGAACTTTTGAAAAGGATCAAGATTGTTCCTTTTCTTCATCCCAGTGTTCTCTCCATGTGGCATTCCCTAGCTCTATTCCAGCTCTTGATACAATATGGTTCAAACCAAAGATGGTTCCTGGTTGATAAGAATCTTGAGAAAGGAAAAGGAAATGGACTTTGGAAGGATGGCTGAAAGCAGAGGAGGAGAAGGGAAATCTAAAGGCCCGTGGGTTGGGAGGAAGCAAAAAAATGCACGAACCACTCACGCTTGAAATCTCCAGCCTCTGCTCATTGTCGTCAAACGCTGATAGCATCAGTGACCCAGAAACATATGGAGAGCCCTAGAGTCTAATGTACTCCTCAAGCCTCCTTTCTATAGGCATACAAATCCTCAGTACCAGAAATAGCTAACTTCCATATAATCGTGTCCCTTCCAAAGTCCTGGCAAGATCATTGGAGTCGAAGGAAGCAGAGAATCGATGGTGTGTGGAATGTCTTCTATTTGCCCTTCCAGAGTTCTTTAGGACCTGTGCCTCACAAGGCTGGCCTATGCGCAATCACCCGTAGACATTTTTGTCCTTGGTTCCTGTTTGTGTATGGCCGACAGGAGACACTGGCAGCAGACCACAGAGGAGAAGGAGAGTGAGGATATTCCTCTGACTTCCTCCTGGTCCCTGCAGGTTGGTTGTATCCTTGAACCAAGGCCACAGCTCTTATTGGACAGCCCTCTAGTTTCTGGTTGCTACTCCCTCTGTTCAGCCCAGGTAACAGCATTGTTATTACTCAGCCCCAAGGAATTGCACCATCCCTTGTTGTTCTGTCTAAACCCTGCCCACACCTTTCTATCAGTTCAGTTCAGTTCAGTCGCTCAGTCGTGTCCGACTCTTTGCGACCCCACGAATCGCAGCATGCCAGGCCTCCCTGTCCATCACCAACTCCCGGAGTTCACTCAGACTCACGTCCATCCAGTCAGTGATGTCATCCAGCCATCTCATCCTCTGTCGTCCCCTTCTCCTCCTGCCCCCAATTCCTCCCAGCATCAGAGTCTTTTCCAATGAGTCAACTCTTTGCATGAGGTGACCAAAGTACTGGAGTTTCAGCTTTAGCATCATTCCTTCCAAAGAAATCCCAGGGCTGATCTCCTTCAGAATGGACTGTTTGGATCTCCTTGCAGTCTAAGGGACTCTCAAGAGTCTTCTCCAATACCCTTCTATATACTCCCTTTATTAAGCTTGCCTCACTTATCCAATGTGCTCTCGGCTTTCTTATGAAACCCTAATGTGGAAGATGGGGAGGGAAAGGTAAGGTAGGAGAAGAAAAGCTACATCTTGAGTTTTTCTTATATGGGTTTGAAGAAACATGGGTTTGAAGCCCACTTAGCTACCAAGTTATTTAACTTTTCTAGTACTTCCCTTGACTTACCATAGGGATAATATTTACCTGGTAGAGTTGGGAAGGTGAGATAATATACGTGAAAGCAATAGAACTGTGCCAGATGCTCAGCATAGAAATTCTATCATTACTACATTAGAGTGTATTCCATGTGAGTGCAATTAGTACCAAAGGGAAGACAAAATTGGATGATGCTTCAGGGAAATTATTTCCCTTGTCAGACATTTTTATTCAGCTTTGCCCGAGGCTTGCCTTCTCACTGATCCCTATGAGTGTAAGCTGGGTTGGTGGGGAGGTTTATGTATCTTAATTTACGGGAAGGGTAATGGGATGGACAGGAGATAGACTGAGACAAGAATGAAACTCAGGAGACCTTGTCGGTGTTAAGGCCAGTTAAATACCAAAAATATGAGAAGGAGCAAGCTGGTGAGCAGTTGAGCGCACAGGGCACACCTTCTCTTTCCCTATTTCTCCACTAAGTCTGATATATTCCTCCATCCCATGGGTCAGTGGCTGGGCAATGGTCATCTGCTCCCCCTCGGTTTTAGATAATGTATATGTCCTCAGCAGCTCTTAAGAGAAGCAATACACTGTAAGAGTTACTCAAACTGAAAGGCAAATGGTCTAGAAAGGCGGGGGGGCTGCAGCCATAGTGGCAGGTAAGACAGGCAGAAAGAAAGTCATTAAGTCATGGGGTGAGCCCAGTAATCACCCAGGACATCTATCTGGCATCTCTCTCTCTCTCTCCAAACTGTTTCTTAATCCCTCAGCACGAGGCTGCTGGGAGGAGACAGAGACTCCAAGAAGAGCAAGAATGTCCCTGAAGCCACATGGGGCTCAGCATGAAACAGAGGAAGCATATGGAAATAGCTTCCATTTAGCTTTATCTCAAGAGTCTGTTGGATACTTTGTGGGAGGCTGATAACAGGCACAGGGAGTAGGGTGGGTGTGGATAGCATAGGAGAAAAATCTAGATCCCTAAACCTCTTCCCTCTGAATGTGGGAGCTCTGGCTCAGTTTCTCAAATTTGTGCGTAAGGAGGATTCCTAGGTGGCGCCAGTGGTAAACCATACTCCTGCCAATGCAGGAGATGTAAGAGATGCAGGTTCAATCCTTGGGTTGGGAAGATCCCCTGGAGGAGGGCATGGTTAACTACTCCTGTATTCTTGCCTGGAGAAACTCCATGGACAGAGGAGCCTTGTGGGCTATGGTCCATAGCATTGCAAAGAGTCGGACATGACTGAAGCGACCTACACACAGACACACATACGTGCATAAGGTGGTAGTGAGTTGTTGGAATTTCAGCAATGCTCCTGTAATTGGAGGGGCTGGGCCTGCAACTGACAGAATGAATGACTGGGGGCCCAATTCCAGAAAACAAGACTGTATCCCACACTCACCCTTCCCGCTCGCCACTCCACCACCTCCTGACCTTCCTAGGCAACCCAGAGAAATGAAGCACAGCACAGCTGAAGAGGAAGGACAAAATGACATTTTATTACACATAACAGCACAAATGGGACAAGAGTCAAATACTCTCATTTATAAGCACTCAACCAAAACAACTTTTTCTCAGTCCTGTATGAGAAATGGCATCTCACGTGGTGAAAAGTTGGGGTCCAGGTTACGGCACAATGCCTAGTAAATGTCACTGTGTCTCAGGGAAGAAATGTCAGAGGGCGAAGTCATTTGAGCAGCTTTTCCTGGGGGTAGGGAGGTCATCTTGGGTCCACCAGAAACGTCAGGAATCTCTCATGCCCACAAGGCAATGACAGCCATAAAAGCAAAACCAGCAGCTACACAGCTCCACTTGGCCAGAGGGGCTTCAGGACTTGCAAGTTCCCGGGGCAGAATTTCCAGGAAGGTGACATACAGGAATGTACCAGCTGCCATGCCTTCTAACACAGACTGCGCCAAACCTTGCCCAGCTTTAGAGTCTCCTTGAGGCACGGCCAGCCCTATGGCTAGGCCCAGGGGGGACATGAGAGCTAAAGACAGGATGGAGAGCACGGCCCAACGTGATTTAGTGCCTACCTGCACCAGCCGCAGTCCTACACCAAACACCACGATCCCCTTGTGAGCCAGGACAGCAAGACAGAGCTGCACAGTAGATGCGACTGTGAGCTGCAGCCCCACAGCCAGACCTTCAAACACGGAGTGAAAGGAGAGCGAGAGCAAAAGGATGAGGGCTCGAAAGGGACCCCCTGAGGGTGAGGATAGAGGTCCATGGCTGTGAGGTGCAAGCTCATGAGCTGTACCCAATTCCTGCTCCTGCACTTTGGGTGTTTCAGCAGTCCCAGGACAGCACTGCAATGCCAGCGACTCCAAAAGGAAGACAAGGAAGAAGCCCAGGGAGATGATGAGCTCTCCGTAGGGATACTCCATCTGGTGGGAACAGAAAGAGGTGTTGTGAGATGGCAAAGTGTGCTGTGCTTGTGCTCAGTCATATCCAACTGTTTGTGATCCTCTGGACTGTAGCCCGCCAGGTTCCATGGGATTTTCCAGGCAAAGATACTGGAGTGGGTTGCCATTTCCTTTTCCAGGGGTTCTTCCCCACCCAGGGATCGAATTCGAGTCTCCTGCGTTGATGGTGGTTTCTTTACTGCTAAGCCCTGGGGGAAGTAAGGAAGGGAAGAAATTGCACAGGATTGGGACTGGGCTGACAGAGAAGGCAATGGCAACCCACTCCAGCACTCTTGCCTGGAAAATCCCATGGATGGAGGAGCCTGGTAGGCTGCAGTCCATGGGGTCACGAACAGTCAGACACGACTGAGCGACTTCACTTTCACTTTTCACTTTCATGCATTGGAGAAGGAAATGGCAACCCACTCCAGTGTTCTTGCCTGGAGAATCCCAGGGATGGGGGAGCCTGGTGGGCTGCCATCTATGGGGTCGCACAGAGTCGGACACGACTGAAGCGACTTAGCAGCAGCAGCAGCAGCAGGGACTGGGCTGAAGAGAATGGGAAGTGTGGTAACAGAACATAAAAAGGGGAATGAAGCCAAGAGGAGACATGGACGTTTGACCACAAGAAAACCTGAGGAAATAAGGGAAAGAATATCAATAGGGTTAGAAATACAGGGAAATGATAAGAAGCATGTATCAAAGGGTCCAGAGAAAGAATGGAAGGTTAAACAAGAGTTCTCTCTGGGTTTCATAAGCCCAGAAGGATTGAGTGGCTCCACCTTTCCTTGCCAACAACAATGTTAGAGCTGAGGGGCAGGAGGAATTCTTAGAATTCCACACACAAATCCTCTCAAAAAGGTCTGGGCATGAAAGCAATCTCTGGTTCTCCTTACTGTCCAGGTAAGGGCTGGTGGGAGACACTCACATAAGCTGAATCAGCATCATCATCAGAATGCCCCTCACTCTTTGTCCTGTTCTAGGGAGAAAAAAGCACAAATTAGATGAGGGAAAGCAGCTCAGCTTCCTGTTCTATGCCGTTGGCTCTACCACTTTCCTTCAAGGCCAATCTGACCTGTTTCCATCACTCCACACAATAGCCATCATCTTCCTCGTGGTTCCTTCTGTCCTTGACCTTGTCACTTCCCCCTCTTTCTTCCCCTCGTTCTGTTCATCATTCTGGCCTCGCAGCCTTGGAGGTCTGCCACTCACCTGTATCACCAAGTTCTGGATCTCTGATTTAATCCCCTCCAAGGCTTCAGCAGTCATGTGCATGAACCCTGCTCCCAGGAAAACACCAGCAGACGTGCAGCCCAGGAAACTGAGAACCCGGCGGTGACAACCTAATTAAAAGCAGGAGTTACAATCCAGTTGGCAAAGAGGAGATAAGAAGAAGGTGACTAAGGAGCCACAGGCAGCACTCAGTGTCCGAAGACTGGGGATGATGAGAGAATCGGAGCAAGATATCAGGACAGGGTGACAAGGCTGAAGTCAGACTTAGGTTGTGGGGACAAAGATGTGATAGGGCTGTACCTGTGGCTGTAGTAGTCTGGAACCACTTGAAGCAGATGGGAATAAGGCCACAGACCAGAGTGAGCACCAGCAGGGCAAATAGGCAGCCAATTTTTGTTCCTAGTAGTGGTTCCATCCTTGTGGTACAGCGTTAGTAGAGGCTCAGAAAGACAAGTGGAGTTATAGTCTTTGGAGCAGGAGGGGTGTCTCAGGTGGTCAGAGCTGGAGTGTTCACCCTCCTGAGTTTCAGGAGGCTATCAGGAATCCTCTTTCTGGTCTATGTTGCCTCTTCTTGTGTAGCCTTACATAGGAAGCTTGCCCAACCCCGGTTTCTCGCTCTTCCCCTACATGCAGGCCCCTCCCCTGGCTGACGCCTTCCTGAATTTAGAAACCAGAAACTCCAGACTCTCTGCCAGGCATGGCCTGGTGCAGTGTCTTCTCCTCCTCTTCAATGCTGTGACTAATCCAGGGGCTGTCGAGTCTTAGTTCTGGCTTGGGGCTGTTCTAATCCAGAGTGTGTATAGTAGCTCTCCCAGCTGTTTTGTCCTGGGGACAATCTGATCTTGCCTCACTCAGGACATTTGATCTAAGCCTTTCATACCCTGTCTACTCCGCCTCAAGTCCTTTAGGTTGCTCTGTTGATACCTGAACTGCATCCTTTCAAAGGGGATTTGGGGCCACTTGGGATAAGAAGGAGAGAAGGAAACGGCACTCCACTCCAGTACTCTTGCCTGGAAAATCCCATGGAGAGAGAAACCTGGTGGGCTACAGTCCATGGGGTCGCTGAGAGTCAGACACGACTGAGCGACTTCACTTTCTCTTTTTACTTTCATGCATTGGAGAAGGAAATGGCAACCCACTCCAGTGTTCTTGCTTGGAGAATCCCAGGGACGGAGGAGCCTGGTGGGCTGCCGTCTATGGGGTCACACAGAGTTGGACACGACTGAAGTGACTTAGCAGCAGCAGCAGCAGCAGGAATAAAGAGGTGGGGCTGGCAAGTAGAGCTGCCACCACTCTGTGAGAACTAGTAGAGGAGGGGACTTCCCTATCCTGTCACTCTAGAGAAATAGCTCCAGGCATGGAAATGTCTAGAAGGAAGTTGAGATTTCTAGTATTACAACAGTGATACTGTTACAACTTTTGACTATGCCTTTTTCCTGATATAAATTATAGAAAAGGGAACGAGAGTTTTAAGATGAAGAAAGTTGCTCTAATTCTGAAACAGCAAGGCTTAGAGGAAAACAGAAACGAACCAGGTATACTGAAGGCTCCTGCCTGGACATGTAAAGATGGAGATGGAACATTGAGGCCTGAGGGGAACCGACTCTTGAGGCAAATGTGTATGGGGTTAACTATGAGTGAGTTGAGAAAGTTGAAAGGGGAGAAGGCAGAAAAAAATAGAAGCCAAGCAGCTGTTGATTACCCTGTTCAGGTGGACTGCCTAACAATCCTGAGACCTGTTAAGCCAGTTCTCAGGAAGCTGGGGGTGACTTTCCCCATCCCCCCTCCCCCCATTATCTGGTGGAAGCAGCAGGATTCTTCCAGGACAGGATGAGCTGGAGACTTATGTGGGGACCACTGAAAATCTGAGGATTCTCTTCATTATAGGATAGGCCATGACAACAGACCTCTCTACCTTTTAAGAAATCGCAAGATTCCTTTCCATTCTTTGAAAACTTTTTATTATTATTAAAGCTTCAAGTGAACACAGGTATATAGGGGTACTGTTGCTGAAACTCATCTCTGTTCACCAGAGTGAACAGAAACATAAAGACAGTTTTGGGTGAAGTATAAAAGAGTAGTTTTTTTTTATTGTGCCAGGCAAAGGAGGCCACTGCAGGTTAATGTCCTACAGACTGTGCCTTCCCTCGAAAGAGAACAGCAAGGGGTCTTATAGTTTGAGGGTGGAAACCAGGACCATAGATAAGGATCAGGGTAGATCAAGCTTGCATTCTTCACTTCAGAAATTTTCAAAATTGTCACAGTTGGTGTTAGGTGCTCCTGGGACTGATTCTGGTGGTCCTTGAGATGATCACACCACGCATGACCTTTCTTTCTGGAATGAATGATGCTCACAAGGGAAGGGAGTTTTAGGGAGTGTTTTCTTGGAGAAGTAAACACCAGGTGCACAGCACAATTCTGGCTAGAAGGCAATCATTTGAGAAGTGCAATTAAGAAAGAAAAGCAGCTGTGAGAGTGTTGCAGTCTTTTACAGACCGGGACCTGGGGACTGGAGTCGACGAAAAGAAAGAGAGAAAAAGAGAGAAAGAGCAATATCCCTTGGGTTACGTGGAAAACCAATAAAGCCCATACACAGGACTTGTACCACTCACGAAGGCACAGGGCGTCCTCTCAAGGAGGTCAGAAAGCCCGGGTGAGAAAGTGAGCTCAGTAGGTTTCCATGCTCTGAAGAAGTAGCCGGAGATAGAAAGAAGGACGCAGGGGACCCAAGTCTCTAGTGAAACAAGGGTATTTTATTAGCATGCTTATAAGAAATGCATGCTTATATATCTTCAGTAAAATGATTTCTCAGCCATTAAAAAGAATGAAATTCCACCAGTTGGAAGGATAGTCTAATAAGTACAAGGTCGTTGAAGAGAGTCACTGAAGGGAGTCACTTGAAGGGAATCCAAGCAGGTGCTCTTTCCCATGATCTCAGTCCTGAGAACTGCATGCAGCTCTACTCGTTCCTGTATCCCAGGAACTGATAAGGAACAGACAGTCCTTGAGAAACGGCACACAAAGGAAGAAAATGCAACATATTGGATCCCTTAAAGTTGACTGTCCCCTGACAATTCCTTTTTTAATTTTTTCATAATTCGGGGTGACTGTAGATACTTTTGTGAAAAAGACCCTGACGAAATGAGTTTGTTTAGTTTGAACAATTTTAGTTGAAAGGCATTGGTATACTACAAATATAACCATCAGGATAATTATCAGTGTCATAGCTCCAGATCCAATACTATGTATAATGCTTTGAAATCATCCTCGAGGGTCTAGCCCAGATAATTAATCAGCTAGCTGTTCAGCTAAGGTTTCCAGATTTTTGAAAGCGGGTAGACTGTTAGAGAAAGTTTCAAAGATTTCTTTTGGTAATAATTGTACATTTAAGGAAGCATTATCATGTAAGTCTTGCAAATGAAATTTGATATGTTCCCAATTGTAGGCACTATAGTTGAACCGAACAGGGGTCATACAAAATTGAGTAGAATTTCAGTTATATTTTAGTATAGCTTGTTTTTGCAAATCTATTAATTGATCTTCAACCTATTGGATGGCTATTTTTATTTCTTGTATTTCATCTTGAATTTCCTCATTTACCTGAGTCTGAATGGTCCACATAGTATGAGCATCTTTGGTCCAATTTTGAATAAAGTTGTGTGTTTGAATTGAGGTTTGTAAAGCAATGCCTGCAACAGCGGCAGTAGTGCAAATGGCCATTAATCCCCAAATGCCAAGAATTAACCATCCAATGAATTGTTTAGATCATCGAAGTGATTTAGTAAGTAGCTGGGAGGCAAATCCTGCCATGGGACCCTCTTCCCAGGGTCATTGGAGATCTATTGGCAACCATAGATTACGTCACAAATGAAGAATCAAAAGGGATTCATTTTTCAAAGAGACAGAGGAATTAAAACAAGCATATAATTTGCAATCTATACAAGGCACAAAACATAAAGTCTTATTAAACTGCAAGTTCCCTATAGCTATAACAAAAGGAAGGGGAACACAAGCTTGTATGAAATATGAATGATTATAATGAAAGGAATAGTTACTATGACTATGACTGGTCCCCATAAAATATCCAGTCCAAATTCCAAGTTCTTTGGTGCTTGTGGCAAGTTTCCAGATGTCCCATTGTTCAGGCCCAATCCGTTTATTGAGGATGATTCGAGGTCGAGGGGGTGCCATTCCACCGTCAAGCCACCCAAGGGTCCTTTGTTAATACAATGAAGTCCATTGTAGTATTAGTAACCTTTTATGCTACTTGAGTAGTATAATCATATACAGTGGTGTTAATATCATCTGAGCAGTTAGACAACTACATACCATGGGGTCCCCAATAATCAATGGTGTTCAGTTCAGTTCAGTTTAGTCACTCAGTCGTGTCTGACTCTTTGCAACCCTATGAATCACAGCATGCCAGGCCTCCCTGTCCATCACCAACTCCCGGAGTTCACTCAGACTCACGTCCATCGAGTCAGTGATGCCATCCAGCCGTCTCATCCTCTGTCATCCCCTTCTCCTCCTGCCCCCTGTCCCTCCCAGCATCAGAGTCTTTTCCAATGAGTCAACTCTTCACATGAGGTGGCCAAAGTACTGGAGTTTCAGCTTTAGCATCATTCCTTCCAAAGAACACCCAGGGCTGATGTCCTTTAGAATGGACTGGTTGGATCTCCTTGCAGTCCAAGGGACTCTCAAGAGTCTTCTCCAACACCACAGTTCAAAAGCATCAATTCTTCGGTGCTCAGCTTTCTTCACAGTCCAACTCTCACATCCATACATGACCACTGGAAAAACCATAGCCTTGACTAGACGGACCTTTGTTAGCAAAGTAATGTCTCTGCTTTTGAATATGCTATCTAGTTGGTCATAACTTTCCTTCCAAGCAGTAAGCGTCTTTTAATTTCATGGCTGCAGTCACCATCTGTAGTGATTTTGGAGCCCAAAAAATAAAGTCTGACACTGTTTTCACTGTTATCCCATCTATTTCCCATGAAGTGATGGGACCAGATGCCATGATCATTTTCTGAATGTTGAGCTTTAAGCCAACTTTTTCACTCTCCTCTTTCACTTTCATCAAGAGGCTTTTGAGTTCCTCTTCATTTTCTGCCATAAGGGTGGTGTCATCTGCATATCTGAGGTTATTGATATTCTCCTGGCAATCTTGATTCCAGCTTGTGCTTCTTCCAGACCAGTGTTTCTCATGATGTACTCTGCATATAATTTAAATAGGCAGGGTGACAATGTACAGCCTTGATGTACTCCTTTTCCTATTTGGAACTAGTCTGTTCTTCCATGTCCAGTTCTAATGGTTGCTTCCTGACCTGCATACAAATTTCTCAAGAAGCAGATCAGGTGGTCTGGTATTCCCATCTCTTGAAGAATTTTCCACAGTTTATTGTGATCCACACAGTCAAAGGCTTTGGCATAGTCAATAAGGCAGAAATAGATGTTTTTCTGGAACTTTCTTGCTTTTTCCATGATCCAGCGGATGTTGGCAATTTGACCTCTGGTTCCTCTGCCTTTTCTAAAACCAGCTTGAACATCAGGAAGTTCACGGTTCACGTATTGCTGAAGCCTGGCTTGGAGAATTTGGAGCATTACTTTACTAGCGTGTGAGATGAGTGCAATTGTGCGGTAGTTTGAGCATTCTTTGGCATTGCCTTTCTTTGGGATTGGAATGAAAACTGACCTTTTCCAGTCCTGTGGCCACTGCTGAGTTTTCCTAATTTGCTGGTATATTGAGTGCAGCACTTTCACAGCATCATCTTTCAGGATTTGAAATAGCTCAACTGGAATTCCATCATCTCCACTAGCTTTGTTTGTAGTGATGCTTTCTAAGGCCCACTTGACTTTCCATTCCAGGATGTCTGGCTCTAGGTCAGTGATCACACCATCGTGATTATCTGGGTCGTGAAGCTCTTTTTTGTACAGTTCTTCTGTGTATTCTCGCCATCTCTTCTTAATATCTTCTGCTTCTGTTCAGTCCATACTATTTCTGTCCTTTATTGAGCCCATCTTTGCATGAAATGTTCCTTTGGTATCTCTGATTTTCTTGAAGAGGTCTCTAGTCTTTCCCATTCTGTTGTTTTCCTCTATTTCTTTGCATTGATCGCTGAGGAAGGCTTTCTTATCTCTTCTTGCTATTCTTTGGAACTCTGCATTCAGATGTTTATATCTTTCCTTTTCTCCTTTGCTTTTCGCTTCTTTTCTTTTCACAGCTATTTGTAAGGCCTCCCCAGACAGCCATTTTGCTTTTTTGCATTTCTTTTCCATGGGGATGGTCTTGATCCCTGTCTCCTGTGCAATGTCACGAACCTCCGTCCATAGCTCATCAGGCATTCTATCAGATCTAGTCCCTTAAATCTATTTCTCACTTCCATTGTATAATCATAAGGAATTTGATTTAGGTCATACCTGAATGGTCTAGTGGTTTTCCCTACTTTCTTCAATTTCAGTCTGAATTTGGCAATAAGGAGTTCATGGTCTGAGCCACAGTCAGCTCCTGGTCTTGTTTTTGCTGACTGTATAGAGCTTCTCCATCTTTGGTTGCAAAGAGTATAATCAATCTGATTTTGGTGTTGACCATCTGGTGATGTCCATGTGTACAGTCTTCTCTTGTGTTGTTGGAAGAGGGTGTTTGCTATGACCTGTGCATTTTCTTGGTAAAACTCTGTTAGTCTTTGCCCTGCTTCATTCCGTATTCCAAGGCCAAATTTGCCTGTTACTCCAGGTGTTTCTTGACTTCCTACTTTTGCATTCCAGTCCCCTATAATGAAAAGGATATCTTTTTTGGGTGTTAGTTCTAGAAGGTCTTGTAGGTCTTCATAGGACAGTTCAACTTCATCTTCTTCAGCGTTACTGGTTGGGGCATAGACTTGGATTACTGTGATATTGAATGGTTTGCCTTGGAAACGAACAGAGATCATTCTGTCATTTTTGAGATTGCATCCAATCAATGGTGTAATTGGCCACAAACATTAATTTTCCTGATTTAGCCTGACATCTGTCCCAATGAATAGGAGTATATTTAAAGTTTTTATATGTAAATCCTTTACATAATGATTTTTGTTTTTTCCCTAGAGTTTCAGTAGTGTTGACATGGTTCTCATAGAAAGAAAGGGCAGTAAACTGTCCAAGCAATGTCCAAAAGTTCTTCTTTGGAGGCAGAATGAAAGCCCATGTTTGTCGGCTAAAGTTAATGCATAATTCTTTTGGACCCATGCATAGACGAAGGACTTCATACCCTAGAGAAATATTAATTAGTCTTCCTTTTTTCTCAGGATGAGAAGGCCCCTCCAAGCTCCAAGGAGGAGGCATATGTACTGAGTCATCAGTGGATATGATTGGTCCTTTATCTGTACATTTTATAACCTGCAGTAAAGGGGGGTTGGGTATATAGGCCCAGTAAGTATGATTAATTAATTCAGCGTGAGCAGGGGAAGCAAAAGCAAGCAAAGCAAGCATAGCAATAAAAATATTTTCTGGATTCTGAGGCATTTCCTGTTGAGAAACCAGATTTTCAGCTTGATTAGTAAGGGTTTTTATTTGTCCCCAAGTAGGGAGATCATGCCTGGAAAATCCCATGGATGGAGGAGCCTGGTGGGCCGTAGTCCATGGGATCACTAAGAGTTGGACACGAATGAACAACTTCACTTTCACTTTTCACTTTCATGCATTGGAGAAGGAAATGGCAACCCACTCCAGTGTTCTTGCCTGGAGAATCCCAGGGACGGGGGAGCCTGGTGGGCTGCCGTTTCTGGGGTAGCACAGAGTCGGAAACGACTGAAGTGACTTAGCAGGAGCAGTGACAGGAGATCATGAGGTTGATGACATCGAGGGCGGTGCTTCTTGGAGAGTTTTAGAGCAGCCATGGCCTGTATTGGAATTTCTTCCTCCTGGGGGTTTTGTCTTTTTGTCTTTATTTTGAATACTGGAGGCTCCCCTGGGGCGGATTTTCCGAAGAGGAAGCCAATTGAGTTTGTTGGATCCATCTGGAGAAATACAAGCATATCCCTTTCCCTGTAAGATTTTCCAGATTTCCATTGTTTAGTCAGCCCGTCTTGATACCAAATGGGCAGAGGAGGAGAGGTATCCTGTAATCCTTCAAAATGTTTTTCTGCTCTTGTTAAGATATCTCCCTGTGGTAAGTTTAAAAAATTTACTAGAGCTAATCAATGAATATAGTAAAGTTGCAGGATATAAAATCAATACACAGAAATCCCTTGCATTCCTATACACTAATAATGAGAAAATAGAAAGAGAAATTAAAGAAACAATTCCATTCACCAATGCAATGAAAAGAATAAAATACTTAGGAATCAGATCAGATCAGATCAGATCAGTCACTCAGTCATGTCCGACTCTTTGCCACCGCATGAATCACAGCAAGCCAGGCCTCCCTGTCCATCACCAACTCCCGGAGTTCACTCAGACTCATGTCCATCGAGTCAGTGATGCCATCCAGCCGTCTCATCCTCTGTCGTCCCCTTCTTCTCTTGCCCCCAATCCCTCCCAGCATCAGAGTCTTTTCCAATGAGTCAACTCTTCGCATGAGGTGGCCAAAGTACTGGAGTTTCAGCTTTAGCACCATTCCTTCCAAAGAAATCCCAGGGCTGATCTCCTTTAGAATGGACTGGTTGGATCTCCTTGCAGTCCAAGGGACTCTCAAGAGTCTTCTCCAACACCACAGTTCAAAAGCATCAATTCTTCGGCGCTCAGCCTTCTTCACAGTCCAACTCTCACATCCATACATGACGACAGGAAAAACCATAGCCTTGACTAGACGAACCTTTGTTGTCAAAGTAATGTCTCTGCTTTTGAATATGCTATCTAGGTTGGTCATAACTTTCCTTCCAAGGAGTAAGCGTCTTTTAATTTCATGGCTGCAGTCATCATCTGCAGTGATTTTGGAGCCCAGAAAAATAAAGTCTGACACTGTTTCCACTGTTTCCCCATCTATTTCCCATGAAGTGATGGGACCGGATGCCATAATCTTCGTTTTCTGAATGTTGAGCTTTAAGCCAATTTTTTCACTCTCCACTTTCACCTTCATCAAGAGGCTTTTGAGTTCCTCTTCACTTTCTGCCATAAGGGTGGTGTCATCTGCATATCTGAGGTTATTGATATTTCTCCCAGCAATCCTGATTCCAGCTTGTGTTCCTTCCAGTCCAGTCCAGCGTTTCTCATGACGTACTCTGCATATAAGTTAAATAAACAGGGTGACAATATACAACCTTGACGTCCTCCTTTTCCTATTTGGAACCAGTCTGTTGTTCCATGTCCAGTTCTAACGGTTGCTTCCTGACCTGCATACAAATTTCTCAAGAGGCAGATCAGGTGGTCTGGTATTCCCATCTCTTGAAGAATTTTCCACAGTTTATTGTGATCCACACAGTCAAAGGCTTTGGCATAGTCAATAAAGCAGAAATAGATGTTTTTCTGGAACTCTCTTGCTTTTTCCATGATCCAGCGGATGTTGGCAATTTGACCTCTGGTTCCTCTGCCTTTTCTAAAACCAGCTTGAACATCAGGAAGTTCACGGTTCACATATTGCTGAAGCCTGGCTTGGAGAATTTGGAGCATTACTTTACTAGCATATGAGATGAGTGCAATCGTGTGGTAGTTTGAGCATTCTTTGGCATTGCCTTTCTTTGGGATTGGAATGAAAACTGACCTTTTCCAGTCCTGTGGCCACTGCTGAGTTTTCCTAATTTGCTGGCATATTGAGTGCAGCACTTTCACAGCATCATCTTTCAGGATTTGGAATAGCTCAACTGGAATTCCATCACCTCCACTAGCTTTGTTTGTAGTGATGCTTTCTAAGGCCCACTTGACTTTCCATTCCAGGATGTCTGGCTCTAGGTCAGTGATCACACCATCGTGATTATCTGGGTCGTGAAGCTCTTTTTTGTACAGTTCTTCTGTGTATTCTCGCCATCTCTTCTTAATATCTTCTGCTTCTGTTCAGTCCATACTATTTCTGTCCTTTATTGAGCCCATCTTTGCATGAAATGTTCCTTTGGTATCTCTGATTTTCTTGAAGAGGTCTCTAGTCTTTCCCATTCTGTTGTTTTCCTCTATTTCTTTGCATTGATCGCTGAGGAAGGCTTTCTTATCTCTTCTTGCTATTCTTTGGAACTCTGCATTCAGATGTTTATATCTTTCCTTTTCTCCTTTGCTTTTCGCTTCTTTTCTTTTCACAGCTATTTGTAAGGCCTCCCCAGACAGCCATTTTGCTTTTTTGCATTTCTTTTCCATGGGGATGGTCTTGATCCCTGTCTCCTGTGCAATGTCACGAACCTCCGTCCATAGCTCATCAGGCATTCTATCAGATCTAGTCCCTTAAATCTATTTCTCACTTCCATTGTATAATCATAAGGGATTTGATTTAGGTCATACCTGAATGGTCTAGTGGTTTTCCCTACTTTCTTCAATTTCAGTCTGAATTTGGCAATAAGGAGTTCATGGTCTGAGCCACAGTCAGCTCCTGGTCTTGTTTTTGCTGACTGTATAGAGCTTCTCCATCTTTGGTTGCAAAGAGTATAATCAATCTGATTTTGGTGTTGACCATCTGGTGATGTCCATGTGTACAGTCTTCTCTTGTGTTGTTGGAAGAGGGTGTTTGCTATGACCTGTGCATTTTCTTGGTAAAACTCTGTTAGTCTTTGCCCTGCTTCATTCCGTATTCCAAGGCCAAATTTGCCTGTTACTCCAGGTGTTTCTTGACTTCCTACTTTTGCATTCCAGTCCCCTATAATGAAAAGGACATCTTACTTAGGAATATATTTACCTAAAGAAACTAAAGACCTATATATATAAAACTATAAAACACTGGTGAAAGAAATCAAAGAGGACACTAATAGATGGAGAAATATACCATGTTCATGGATTGGAAGAATCAATATAGTGAAAATGTGTATACTACTCAAAGCATCTATAGATTCAATGCAATCCCTAGCAAGCTACCAACGGTATTTTTCACAGAGCTAAAACAAATAATTTCACAATTTGTATGGAAATACAAAAAACCTCGAATAGCCAAAGCAATCTTGAGAAAGAAGAATGGAACTGGAGGAATCAACCTGCCTGACTTCAGGCTCTACTACAAAGCCACAGTCATGAAGACAGTATGGTACTGGCACAACAACAGAAATATAGATCAATGGAACAAAATAGAAAGCCCAGAGATAAATCCATGCACCTATGGACACCTTATCTTTGACTAGGAAGCAAGAATATACAATGGAGAAAAGACAATCTCTTTAACAAGTGGTGCTGGGAAAACTGGTCAACCACTTGTAAAAGAATGAAACTAGAACACTTTCTAACACCATACACAAAAATAAACTCAAAATGGATTAAAGATCTAAATTTAAGACCAGAAACTATAAAACTCTTAGAGGAGAACATAGGCAAAACACTCTCCGACATAAATCATAGCAGGATCCTCTATGACCCATCTCCCAGAATACTGGAAATAAAAGCAAAAATAAACAAATGGGACCTAATTAAAATTAAAAGCTTCTGCACAACAAGGGAAACTATAAGCAAGGTGAAAAGACAGCCTTCAGAATGGGAGAAAATAATAGCAAATGAAGCAACTGGCAAAGAACTAATCTCAATAATATACAAGGAACTCCTGCAGCTCAATTCCAGAAAAATAAATGACCCAATCAAAAAATGGGTCAAAGAACTAAACAGACATTTCTCCAAAGAAGACATACAGATGGCTAACAAACACATGAAAAGATGCTCAACATCACTCATTATCAGAGAAATGCAAATCAAAACCACAGTGAGGTACCATTTCATGCCAGTCTCACATGGCGTGAAGAATGGCTACAATCCAAAAGTCTACAAGCAATAAATGCTGGAGAGGATGTGGAGAAAAGGGAACCCTCTTACACTGTTGGTGGGAATGCAGACTAGTACAGCCACTATGGAGAACAGTGTGGAGATTCCTTAAAAACTGGAAATAGAACTGCCTTATGACCCAGCAATCCCACTGCTGGGCATACACACTGAGGAAACCAGAAGGGAAAGGGACACGTGTACCCCAACGTTCATCACAGCACTGTTTATAATAGCCAGGACATGGAAGCAACCTAGATGTCCATCAGCAGATGAATGGATAATGGATAAGAAAGCTGTGGTACATATACACAATGGAGTATTACTCAGCCATTAAAAAGAATACATTTGAATCAGTTCTAATGAGGTGGATGAAACTGGAGCCTATTATACGGAGTGAAGTAAGCTAGAAAGAAAAACACCAATACAGTATACTAATGCATATATATGGAATTTAGAAAGATGGTAACAATAACCCTGTATGTGAGACAGCAAAAGAGATACAGATGTATAGAACAGTCTTTTGGACTCTGTGGGAGAGGGAAAGGGTGGAGTGATTTGGGAGAATGGCATTGAAACATGTATAATATCATATAAGAAATGAATCTCCAGTCCAGGTTTGATGCAGGATACAGGATACTTGGGGCTGGTGCACTGGGATGACCCAGAGGGATGGTACGGGGAGGGAGGTGGGAAGGGGCTTCAGGATGGGGAACATGTGTACACCCGTGCCTGTTGATGTATGGCAAAACCAATACAATATTGTAAAGTTGTTAGCCTCCAATTAAAATAAATAAATTTAAATTAAAAAAATAAAAAATTTAAAACAAATAAAGCTGTATTAACAATAGTTATAGGTTTAAATAACATCTTACATTGAAATCTAGTAAAGTCTGCTTTGGATAAGGAAGATAGAAGTGTTCTTGTGTATTCCCCCTTTTTAAACTTTTTTATTTGTAGTTTCAGTGTGTGATGTGCTCGTTCAACTATGCCTTGTGCTTGTGGATTATAAGGAATACCTGTAACGTGCTTAATAGAAAATGATTGTAAAAAATTGTTTGAATTGCCTAGAAATATAGGCAGGGCCATTGTCTGTTTTTATAGGAGTTCCCGTTACTGCAAAACAAGCTAAAAAAGGTGAGTTACAACGTGCTGTGTAGCCTGACCTTGAAGAGGTATGGCCTATATAAAAGAAGAATTTGTGTTGATACAGATATATAGGAAAGAAGATGGAGAAAGTTCAGGGCAATGAGTTACATCCATTTGCCATAATTCTTTGGGTTGTAATCCTCGAGGATTATCACCCTGTGTAATGGGTCGAAGATGTAAGGGTTTACAAGTAGAGCAATTACTAATGATTTCTTTAGCTTGTCGGTATGGAATTTTCCAAATTTGGTGCCAGGAGCCAGCATTATTGTGTAATAGAGCACGTTGTTCCTCGGGAGTAGCAAAACAAATAAGTTTATCACCTTGTTCATTACCATGAGTCATAGGGCCAGGAAGGTAGGAATGTGTTTGAATATGGGAAATATAAATAGGAGAAGTGCAGTTTCTAATAATAGATTGTAGTTCGAAAAAAAGTTGTTGAATAATAGGTTGACTGGAGTTTATAGTGGAGGTTTCTATATTTTTTAATAAAAAAGCTGAATATAAGGAGTCAGAGACTATATTAATGGGATAAGGTGAATAACTTGAATAAGAGCATATAATTCATTTTGTTGAGCAGAATGAAATTTAGTATAAAAAATTTTATGTTCTTTGAGAGACCAGAATGAAGCTTTGGAGTTTTTAGTCCCATCTATATAGAAAATATCAGCTTGAGGTATAGGCTGCAAGCTGATAATGTGAGAGATAATAAATTCAGTATTTTTGAAGAAATTCCAGAGCTTGTTAGAAGGATAATGAAATGAAAATTCTACAAAATATTGCAGAAAAGCTATTTGGAAATCAGTAGGTTTGTAATGCATTCTCAAACTGAGATTTATTAATAGGTATTATAATTTTATGAGGATCAGAGCCAATTAGAGTTTTAGGTCTATTTCTTCCATTGATAATTAGAGCAATTAAATCAAGGTAGGGTGTAAGTGACTTTATTCCTCTAAAATGGGTATAGATTCATTCTATTGGGTGTTCTTGTTGGGCAAGAAGTCCCATGGGAGGATGAAAAGAGGGGAGTATAAATAATTCTCATTCCATAGTTCATCAGGCACTCTATCTATCAGATCTAGGCCCTTAAATCTATTTCTCACTTCCACTGTATAATCATAAGGGATTTGATTTAGGTCATACCTGAATGGTCTAGTGGTTTTCCCTACCTTCTTCAATTTCAGTCTGAATTTGGCAATAAGGAGTTCATGGTCTGAGCCACAGTCAGCTCCTGGTCTTGTTTTTGCTGACTGTATAGAGCTTCTCCATCTTTGGCTGCAAAGAATATAATCAATCTGATTTCGGTGTTGACCATCTGGTGATGTCCATGTATAGAGTCTTCTCTTGTGTTGTTGGAAGAGGGTGTTTGCTATGATCAGTGCATTTTCTTGGTAAAACTCTGTTAGTCTTTGCCCTGCTTCATTCTGTATTCCAAGGCCAAATTTGCCTGTTACTCCAGGTGTTTCTAGACTTCCTACTTTTGCATTCCAGTCCCCTATAACGAAAAGGACATATTTTTTGGGTGTTAGTTCTAAAAGGTCTTGTAGGTCTTCATAGAACCGTTCAGCTTCCTCAGCATTACTGAGCTATGGAATGAGGTTTGTGACATTGTACAGGAGACAGGGATCAAGACCATCCCCATGGAAAAGAAATGCAAAAAAGCAAAATAGCTGTCTGGGGAGGGCTTACAAATAGCTGTGAAAAGAAGAGAAGTGAAAAGCAAAGGAGAAAAGGAAAGATATAAACATCTGAATGCAAAGTTCCAAAAAATAGCAAGAAGAGATAAGAAAGCCTTCTTCAGCGATCAATGCAAAGAAATAGAGGAAAACAACAGAATGGGAAAGACTAGAGATCTCTTCAAGAAAATCAGAGATACCAAAGGAACATTTCATGCAAAGATGGGCTCGATAAAGGACAGAAATGGTATGGACTGAACAGAAGCAGAAGATATTAAGAAGAGATGGCAAGAATACACAGAAGAACTGTACCAAAAAGAGCTTCACGACCCAGATAATCATGATGGTGTGATCACTGACCTAGAGCCAGACACCCTGGAATGGGAAGTCAAGTGGGCCTTAGAAAGCATCACTACGAACAAAGCTAGTGGAGGTGATAGAATTCCAGTTGAGCTATTTCAAATCCTGAAAGATGATGCTGTGAAAGTGCTGCACTCAATACGCCAGCAAATTAGGAAAACTCAGCAGTGGCCACAGGACTGGAAAAGGTCAGTTTTCATTCCAATCCCAAAGAAAGGCAATGCCAAAGAATGCTCAAACTACCACACAATTGCACTCATCTCACACGCTAGTAAAGTAATGCTCCAAATTCTCCAAGCCAGGCTTCAGCAATACGTGAACCGTGAACTTCCTGATGTTCAAGCTGGTTTTAGAAAAGGCAGAGGAACCAGAGGTCAAATTGCCAACATCCGCTGGATCATGGAAAAAGCAAGAGAGTTCCAGAAAAACATCTATTTCTGCTTTATTGACTATGCCAAAGCGTTTGGCTGTGTGGATCACAATAAACTGTGGAAAATTCTGAGAGATGGGAATACCAGACCACCTGATCTGCTTCTTGAGAAATTTGTATGCAGGTCAGGAAGCAACCGTTAGAACTGGACATGGAACAACAGACTGGTTCCAGATAGGAAAAGGAGGACGTCAAGGCTGTATATTGTCACCCTGTTTATTTAACTTATATGCAGAGTACATCATGAGAAACGCTGAACTGGACTGGAAGGAACACAAGCTGGAATCAAGATTGCCGGGAGAAATATCAATAACCTCAGATATGCAGATGACACCACCCTTATGGCAGAAAGTGAAGAGGAACTCAAAAGCCTCTTGATGAAGGTGAAAGTGGAGAGTGAAAAAGTGGCTTAAAGCTCAACATTCAGAAAACGAAGATCATGGCATCCGGTCCCATCACTTCATGGGAAATAGATGGGGAAACAGTGGAAACAGTGTCAGACTTTATTTTTCTGGGCTCCAAAATCACTGCAGATGGTGACTGCAGCCATGAAATTAAAAGACGCTTACTCTTTGGAAGGAAAGTTATGACCAACCTAAATAGCATATTCAAAAGCAGAGACATTACTTTGACAACAAAGGTTCGTCTAGTCAAGGCTATGGTTTTTCCTGTGATCATGTATGGATGTGAGAGTTGGACTGTGAAGAAGGCTGAGCACCGAAGAATTGATGCTTATGAACTGTGGTGTTGGAGAAGACTCTAGAGAGTCACTTGGACTGCAAGGAGATCCAACCAGTCCATTCTGAAGGAGATCAGCCCTGGGATTTCTTTGGAAGGAATGATGCTAAAGCTGAAACTCCAGTACTTTGGCCACCTCATGCGAAGAGTTGACTCATTGGAAAAGACTCTGATGCTGGGAGGGATTGGGGGCAAGAGGAGAAGGGGACGACAGAGGATGAGATGGCTGGATGGCATCACTGACTCGATGGAAATGAGTCTGAGTGAACTCCGGGAGTTGGTGATGGACAGGAAGGCCTGGTGTGCTGCGATTCATGGGGTCACAAAGAGTTGGAGACGACTGAGTGATTGAACTGAACTGAACTGAACTGAACTGAAAGAGGGTCTAATCCAATTTATATCACCTAAAAGTTTTTGAAAATCTCAAGGTTGATAATTTATCAGTACGAATCTGTTTTAGTTGGGGACTAATATGTTTTGTATTAATATCAAATCTTAAGTAATGGTAATGTGTAGAGGTTTGTTTTTTCAGGGGCAATGATTAATCCAGTCTTTCAAGCATTGTTGAGCTGTATAGAACATGTGTTGAGTTTCTAAAACAGATGGAGCTGAAAACAATACATCATCCATATAATGAATAACAAGAAAGTTAGGAAATTGTTTTCTTGTAGGTTCAAGGGCTTTGGCTACATAGTATTGGCACATGGTGGGAGAATTCATCATTCCTAAGGCAATACAGTCCATTGGTATCGTTTATGAGGCCTGGTGTGATTAGGATAAGGAAGAGAGAAAGTACATCTCTCTCGGTCTAGAGGGTGTAAAGGTATAGTAAAAAAGCAATCCGAATGCAGAGTTCCAAAGAATAGCAAGAAGAGATAAGAAAGCCTTCTTCAGTGATCAATGCAAAGAAATAGAGGAAAACAACAGAATGGGAAAGACTAGAGATCTCCTCAAGAAAATCAGAGATACCAAAGGAACATTTCATGCAAAGATGGGCTCGATAAAGGACAGAAATGGTATGGACTGAACAGAAGCAGAAGATATTAAGAAGAGATGGCAAGAATACACAGAAGAACTGTACCAAAAAGAGCTTCACGACCCAGAAAATCACGATGGTGTGATCACTGACCTAGAGCCAGACATCCTGGAATGTGAAGTCAAGTGGGCCTTAGAAAGCATCACTATGAACAAAGCTAGTGGAGGTGATGGAATTCCAGTTGAGCTATTTCAAATCCTGAAAGATGATGCTGTCAAAGTGCTGCACTCAATATGCCAGCAAATTTGGAAAACTCAGCAGTGGCCACAGGACTGGAAAAGGTCAGTTTTCATTCCAATCCCAAAGAAAGGCAATGCCAAAGAATGCTCAAACTACCACACGATTGCACTCATCTCACACGCTAGTAAAGTAATGCTCCAAATTCTCCAAGCCAGGCTTCAGCAATATGTGAACCGTGAACTTCCTGATGTTCAAGCTGGTTTTAGAAAAGGCAGAGGAACCAGAGGTCAAATTGCCAACATCCGCTGGATCATGGAAAAAGCAAGAGAGTTCCAGAAAAACATCTATTTCTGCTTTATTGACTATGCCAAAGCCTTTGACTGTGTGGATCACAATAAACTGTGGAAAATTCTTCAAGAGATGGGAATACCAGACCACCTGATCTGCCTCTTGAGAAATTTGTATGCAGGTCAGGAAGCAACCGTTAGAACTGGACATGGAACAACAGACTGGTTCCAAATAGGAAAAGGAGGACGTCAAGGCTGTATATTGTCACCCTGTTTATTTAACTTATATGCAGAGTACATCATGAGAAACGCTGAACTGGACTGGAAGGAACACAAGCTGGAATCAAGATTGCCGGGAGAAATATCAATAACCTCAGATATGCAGATGACACCACCCTTATGGCAGAAAGTGAAGAGGAACTCAAAAGCCTCTTGATGAAGGTGAAAGTGGAGAGTGAAAAAGTGGCTTAAAGCTCAACATTCAGAAAACGAAGATCATGGCATCCGGTTCCATCACTTCATGGGAAATAGATGGGGAAACAGTGGAAACAGTGTCAGACTTTATTTTTCTGGGCTCCAAAATCACTGCAGATGGTGACTGCAGCCATGAAATTAAAAGACGCTTACTCCTTGGAAGGAAAGTTATGACCAACCTAGATAGCATATTCAAAAGCAGAGACATTACTTTGACAACAAAGGTTCGTCTAGTCAAGGCTATGGTTTTTCCTGTGGTCATGTATGGATGTGAGTTGGACTGTGAAGGCTGAGTGCCATAGAATTGATGCTTTTGAACTGTGGTGTTGGAGGAGACTCTTGAGAGTCACTTGGACTGCAAAGGAGATCCAACCAGTCCATTCTGAAGGAGATCAGCCCTGGGATTTCTTTGGAAGGAATGATGCTAAAGCTGAAACTCCAGTACTTTGGCTACCTCATGCGAAGAGTTGACTCATTGGAAAAGACTCTGATGCTGGGAGGGATTGGGGGCAAGAGGAGAAGGGGACGACAGAGGATGAGATGGCTGGATGGCATCACTGACTTGATGGAAATGAGTCTGAGTGAACTCCGGGAGTTGGTGATGGACAGGGAGGCCTGGCGTGCTGCGATTCATGGGGTCGCAAAGAGTCGGACACGACTGAGCGACTGATCTGATCTGATAAATCTGTAATAATAATATGCCTGTTTTGAGGAATAGTGGTAGGTGATACAATTCCTGGTTGTAATGCATCCATAGGTTTCATATTGCATTAACTTTTCTAAGGTCTGTTAAGATATGCCATTTGTTAGATTTCTTTCTTATAACAAAAGTGAGAGAGTTTCAAGGGGAATAAGATTCCTCAATATGTTTTAATTTCAATCTGTCCATATAGGGTCATCATTCTTCCAAATTATTTTAATAATTGCATTGTTTGTTAAATGAGCAGTGGCCCCTAGGAAAAATGTGGAATATATATTTGTGCTTGCCATTGTATAAGTAAATCTGTATTAAATTAAGGGTTGCATCTATCACATAAGATTGTAATGTTGCCGGTTGGCTTTCTAGTCCCTCACAAGGATAAATTTGAGTATTTTGATAGAGTTCTTGTTATTTTGGTTTGAGAAATTCCTGTAATTTGGCAAGAAATTCTCTGCATCGGCCAAGATTTGGGCCATAAATATTTGAAAATAACAGTAATATTGGATCTAGTATCAAGACCAGAAAATCTTTTGCCATTAATTTTGATTTTTATATTTGGTTGTGCATATTCAGATATTATTGATGTCCATAAGGATTATTTTTGATCTGTATTGCCAAGTCCATCTGTCAAGGTAAAAGAAGCAGCTGGGCAATTTTGTCCCCCTTTTTGAATTGCCATAGTATCTGAGATGACATCATAATTTGAATTTCTCCCTTATAATCTAAATCAATTATTCTAGGGTGAACAGTAATTCTTTTAGAAGTCAAACTAGATTGGCCAAGTAAAAGGTCGAAGGTTTGTGGGGGTAGAAAGGGTATCTGCCTCATTAGTTTAAGTGGGACCTTGTATATTTCTCAACTAGCTGCTGATAATAGATGAAAAGAATACCTCAACATTGTAAGAGTTCTATTAGGCTCTTTCCCAGTGGCACCCCACTCCAGTACTCTTGCCTGGAAAATCCCAAGGACGGAGGAGCCTGGTAGGCTGCAGTCCATGGGGTCGCTAAGAGTCGGACACGACTGAGCGACTTCACTCTTTTCACTTTCATGCACTGGAGAAGGAAATGGCAACCCACTCCAGTGTTCTCGCCTGGAGAATCCCAGGGACGGAGGAGCCTGGTGGGCTCCTGTCTCTGGGGTCGCACAGAGTCGGACACGACTGAAGCGACTTAGCAGCAGCAGCAAGACATATATCCTGAGATAACTTTGGCACAAGATTAGCCAGGGAGAACAGATTCCAGACAAAGTCTCTGGGCAAGATATATTGTTGCTGTGTAATCAGGGGTACAAGTCTTGAGATATAGGTTCCCAGCAAAGATTTGTTATAATTCAAATCATTAACATAGGGCCTAGGAAAAGCATTTCCATGAGTAAGACATTGTGCTGTGTAATCATTAGCTCTGGACCTAAAGAAAGGTCAGTTCTCTGGCAACATACATTGTTGCACAAGGCTTAAGGAAAACATGAGTGAGAATGCTTGTCTCTTCCTTAAAAGGCCCTGGATTGCTTGCCTAAGCTTTAATTCTTTCATTTCGTCCTGCTTTTAGGAGAATATGATTGCCAGGGAAAGGGGTGAAGAAATTGTTCTGTAACTTCTTCCTGCTGGGAAGGGGTGTAGACCCTAAATTGTTGAGGCAATACAGTCTCCTTATCCTCATATTGAGGGTCTCTGATCCAGGGGCCCTGAGGCAGTGGAAACTGCAGGAGCATGAACAATCATTTGTAACTTAAATGCCTAAGCCACTTAGATACAAAGTTCATTATACAGTTACTGATATAAAAAGCAAACAGCAAGAATAAGATGACTACAATTATTATAGTCAAGATAGTTTTCCACCAAGGAGGGCTTTGTATTTGAGCTTCTATAGAATCATATTGCCTTGTATTGGTTAACATTTCAAGAGTAATTTGGTTTTGGAGAGTGCCAGCTTGAGCATTAGAATTGGCACCATCTTGGGCCATATCCTGAAACCACATTGTCCATTGAAAATATTCTCCTGGTTTAAGAAGAGCCCTTATCAAAAGTTGCCAATCATAAGGAACAAAATTTCCAATAGAAGATGCCATAGTGTTTAAAAGTTCTTTAGTAAAAGGTGAATGAGGGCCATACATAATTACAGCCTTTTTCATTTGTTGCCTGTGAGAAAAATCAAAGCCTTCATATTGAGGTATTATTTGCCCCTGGGCATTAACATTTCTTAATATAGGAAAAGCCTGTATTGGCCTCAGAGATTCAAGATTGCAAAGCCAGCAACTCAGAGAGCCTCCGTCGTGAAGGAGAATGAGTAGATAGTTTTTTCTCATAAATACGAGTGCGTGCTAAAGGCTTATCGTTGTTATCCAAAAAACCATTATCAGCTTTAGTGTCAAAGAGAGCCTCAGAAGAGTCATTGTCAGAGTCATTTTGTCCTTGAATTGAAGGGACTTTCGGTTTTGTGTCTATTGCGAGAGGAGGAGCACTTGGGGCCGCCGGAACAGGGCTAGTAGGAAAATTCTGAAATATTTTATGTTCTAATTGGGCCTTTTGAAAAGTTTCATCATCTAATTCATATTCATGTAACAAGCGTTCCGCTTATTGTCGAATATCAGGAGGGCTAGAATTATCTTGAAATGGCAGAATCACAGCTTTAATGAGAGTCCATAGGGGCCAGAAATCTATTGGAATATTTTTCCCCCATTTAGTGGCTTGTTCCAACATTCTCTTTGACCCGGTGCCAAATTATAAGTTGACACAAACCCAGAAGTCCTTGAACTTTAAATGATGAAGTAAAGTAGAAAAATGGTGAGGCTTTCCAGCTGTTTGTCCCATAACCCCGCACTTACCAACCTCTGTAGGTCCCAGTCACTCCGTCCTGTTTGCCAAGGGTGAATACCATGTCCGTTTCGGGTGCCATTTGTTGCGGTCTTTTACAGACTGGGACCTGGGGACTGGAGTCGACGAAAAGAAAGAGAAAGAGCAATATCCCTCAGGCTACGTGGAAAACCAATAAAGCCCATACACAGGACTTGTACCACTCACGAAGGCACAGGGTGTCCTCTCAAGGAGGTCTTGAAAGCCCGGGCGAGAAAGTGAGTTCGTTAGGTTTCCACGCTCTGAAGTAGCTGGAGACAGAAAGAAGGACGCGGGGGACCCAAGTCTCTAGTGGAACAAGGGTATTTTATTAGCATGCTTGTAAGAAATGCATGCTTATATATCTTCAGTAAAATGATTACTCAGCTGTTAAAAAGAATGAAATTCCACCAGTTGCAACAAAATGGATAGTCTAATAAGTACAAGGTCACTGAACAGAGTCACTGAACAGAGTCACTGAAGGGAATCCAAGCAGGTGCTCTTTCCCATGATCTCAGTCCTGAGACAGAGAAGGCGATGGCATCCAACTCCAGTACTCATGCCTGGAAAATCCCATGGATGGTGGAGCCTGGTAGGCTGCGGTCTCTGGGGTTGGTAAGAGTCGGACACGACTTCACTTTCACTTTTCACTTTCATGCACTGGAGAAGGAAATGGCAACCCACTCCTGTGTTCTTGCCTGGAGAATCCCAGGGATGGGGGAGCCTCGTGGGCTGCCGTCTATGGGGTCACAGAGAGTCGGACACGACTGAAGTGACTCAACAGCAGCAGCAGCAGCAGCAGCAGCAGCAGCAGCCGCAGCCGCAGCCAGCAGTCCTGAGAATTGCGTACAGCTCTACTCGTTCCTGTATCCCAGGAACTGATAAGGAACAGAGTCCTTGACAAATGGCACACAAAGAAAGAAAATGCAACATATTGGATCCCTTAAAGTTGAATGTCCCCTGACACGAGA
This sequence comes from Bos taurus, assembly GCF_002263795.3. NCBI lineage: Eukaryota > Metazoa > Chordata > Mammalia > Artiodactyla > Bovidae > Bos > Bos taurus. The sequence continues at coordinate 26,119,528 of NC_037337.1, forward strand.
GGATGGCCGAGTAAGCTCAAAGAATACAGTCTACTACAATGGAGGATATTTGAACTAGTTTTTTTTTGCCGTAACAGTAATAGCACTCCCATCCTGGACACCAGGTAGCTTCCGCCTCGGCCATCAAGATAGAAGAAAACACTTGTCACACATCTGTGTCAACTCTCAGGGGCATCTTGGGCATCTTGAGCAGATGGAGGAAGTTCCAATGGTGTGATCACAGGTAAAAGATCTCCCCAGGAACTGACCCGGGCACAGCGATACAAATCCCTACAGAAAAGAGAGGGTCAATGTGGGCTGCAGGTTCTCCCTACCTCCCACCAACTCTGGTCACACCTCCACACCTGCCATGTCTGCGGGCTGTGATCACAGCATGCTGCATATGCCCATCTGGACAGCACAGGTGGCAATGCACATGGCGTGGCCGTTTAAGAACAGGCTGAGTGATTCGGGGCCAGCGATTAGCCTTCTCTGGAGATCCTCGGGCAAGGATTACCAAGGAGAACTTTTCTTCCTTCGGCTTCTTGTTCTAAGACAAAGATACAGAGATGGCTTGCGGGAAAAGATGAGGGAAAAAAATTTCTTCCAACCTCATTCCTGTGACTCTTCTCATTTTCTATAAGTCATATACATTCAGACCCTAAAATCTCTAAGCATTCTCTGGAATTTCCCAAATCCTCCCATCTCTGAATCTTTTTCACTGTGCTTTCCCAGGCTATTTTCTCCCTACCACAGTATTCTCAGAGTACATACCCAGCTGAAGGGGATGGGATAGTAGGCCTGGGAAAAGCTACAGGCCAGGGGCTTAGAGGCTGTCAACTGGGGACACGGAAGTTCATGGGGACACTGTGAACACAAAGACATAAGGTAAGACAAAAGAACCACAATCATGAAACCTAGAAACTATGAGTAATAGAGTTAAGAAGGGCTAGGGATAAGGGAGCACAGAGCAGACGAAAGGGCAAGCCAGGGGAATCACTAAGGAGGAATCAAGAGTAGAGGATGGTGGTTAGCTCTCTTTTCCTGAGTTCAGATCTTTGCTTGCTGGGAAAGGCAGAAGTAATACTCACTGGGGCAAAGACAAAACCAGGTCGAGGATCCAAAGGTGACTTTTCTTTTCCCTGAAATCAAAGGAAATGAAAAAAAATTTTAGGCTGGGCTGAGGGGGTCTGTTCTAACTCAATCTCTGCACTCAATAAATTGGGCACTCCTCTAACATTCAATTATGGTAATTATTAACTATGTTCTTTGAATTAAGCTGGCTGTTTCTCTAATACTCCAAACAAAGAACTTTCTCTTTGCAGCAAGAGAAAGGCAGAAACTTGGCACATAGTATGGTGCTCTCCCTTGTCAGTAACCTTCACTCTCAAAAAAAAAAAATCCCATTTCAAGACAATGAAATTTGCGATTATACACTGGTTCATATGGTCCTAAACAGATAAGGTTCTTGGCTCAGAAGTGCCCTGGATCAGAGGCTGGCAAAAAAAAAAAATTTTTAAGGTCCAGAGACTAGGCAAAATCTGTTTCCTACTGCTATCTGTATGGTGAAAATAGCCACAGGCAACAGACGTATAGCCACAGACACATGGTTATAGATGCACAAATAAGCACTGCTCATATAAAAACAGGTGGCAGGCTGGATCTGATCCATAGGCTGGAGTTTGCCAACTACTACCCTATATCATGACTTCATGTGCCTACTATCTCCAGAGTCATCCTTATTACTATATGCGAGTCCCTTCAGTTTTCAAGGGAGTGCCAAGAACTGGTGAGAATAAGTGGGGAAAGGAGGGTAAGGTGAAAGAAGGAGAAAGAACCTTACATTAAGGACCAGGTCCCTGGCGTCCATGAGAAGGGAGTGCCCAGCTTTTGTTCCATTCTCTATCAATACCTGATTATAAAAGGGGAAGTAAGAAGCCTCGAATTACATGAAAACATAAATGTCAGTAGCTCTGGAAGAGCATTCCCAAATAGAATAGGGATTCTAAATGAAACGGGTATTACATATATGATGTAGGTGGAGACCTGAAAAGAAGGACAAAGGGATCTATGTAGGATGAAAATGCTTAAAAATGAAGACAAGCTCCAATGGGGACAAGGAAAGGCATGAAACAAACCCATGAAGCTGCTTAAAAACTTGAAGGGATAAAGGGGCTTCCACTTACCAGAAAATGACCTGTCTTGCGCCACAAGGTCTGGACTACGTCAGTGCGGTCGGCCTTGCTGGGCAGCTCACTGAGAGAAAAGGCTGCTACCACCACATCGAATTGTACCTGGTGCACAAGACAAGGAAAACGACCGACCTGACATCTCCCTCTTTTAAAGAGTACAACAAAGGTCTATCCCACTAAATTTCTTCTGCTTTCTTTTACTTTCTAACAGAATGCTAGGTTGTAAAGCCAGGGCCAGTTTTCCATCTGCATACTCCACATCTGGCATACTTTAAACACCGCCACTTGCCTTGGGTGATACAGGTAGAAACTGTCTGAAAAAGACACCCGGAACACAAGGCATCCCAGATCCTGAACCACCTGTGGAGGAAAGTAGAGATGTGGCAACTGTGAGTGTGGGTAGAAACTGAAGGGACAAAATGCTAGCTGAGGAGGAGATGCAACAGAGTAGACAACTATGAAAAAAAAGGGCAGGGGGAATATTGGGTCATTTGTCCTGTTATTCTTACCCTACCCATCCACAGTCCAACAGAGGCCCCCAGCATCTTTAACAGGGTCATTGCATCAGACACATCTTTAACTTTCAGGCCTCTCCTCTACTCCCCAATAAAATACCCTTTCTGGTACTCCTTTGCTTTGCAAACGCCTTCAACTTTGGAAAAGCCCTTCCTTACATTTTGTCCTCACCTTTCAGCAGCTTTTCTGCCAATTCCAACATGGCAGCTGAGCTGTCCACACACATATACTCCCGTAGGCTCTGGCCCCAAGTACTATGAGCAGCCCTAAAGTGGCAAAAAATAAATCATCACGTTCTCATGACAAAGTTATCCCTACAAGAGACCCCTCTGTCCCTAACCCAACCTTGGGGAAACAGAGTGCTATGTTAAAATAGTTAGAAAAACTAGCAATCTTATTTTCTTGTTTCATCTACAACTCTTTAGAAGACTCAAAAACTACATGAACACACACACAAAAATCTTGATGATACGTAAATCCCTGTCCGAGATCAAATTCCTTTCCTTTTTTATCCTTCTTAATGTGGGTTTTTTCACTTGACATTTAAGTTCTGACCCTAATTTATATACCTTCTCATGCCTTGTCTAATCTGAGGGAAGAAACACATCAGTTCCCAATTTTCCTCTTCTTCCTTTGGTTCTCCAATCTCTTGATATTGACGTGGTATAAGCTAGCTCTAGCTCTCTATAGAGTTGGAACTGACAGAGACAGAGAAAGATACTCACCAGGTGACAGAGCCAGTACCTGAGCCAAAGTCCATCAAGGTTTGTGGCTGGAACTCTGGAAGGCGAGCTTGGATCTGAAGAAATATTCAATACCCCACAGTGGGGAAGACAGACATACATTTAGGGTCTTGGTAAACATGAATTAGGGGACCGCAACAGAGGAAATGAGACATGAATGTCTTTTAAGATTCAGTGTAGCTCTTAAGAACAGTGATTCTAAACCTTTTTTGGGTCAAAAATTCCTTTCAGACGATAAAGACAACCTCTCGAAAAAAATGCACATGTAATGTCCCAAGAATCTTGTCCCAGAAGATTACTTTATGAAGAAGGGAACTGATAGTAAAAAGTTTCTGGTTGGAAGTTGAGGGAATTTCACCTCATGGAAAGCTCTGGAGACTGCTGCAAAGCCACCATCCAATCTTGCTGCCATATACACCAGGCTCAGTCCCTCACTGTAGCTGCCAGAAAAATCAGACATACCACTGGGAATTAACCTCTATCCTGCAGCTACCCTCCAGACTTTTAGGAAATGAAATCTTTGCAAAGGGCTCTTCCAGCTCAACCCTTTCACTGATCAACACAGAAACGTCTTAGGGAGGCTTACAAACCAGATTACTTTTTCAAACACTAAAGGGTGTAATTGTATTTCCCCAACTCTCCTTCTCAAAAGCCAAACTTTTCCTTCTCCTGCAGCCCTTTTAGTCTCCCTTACCTCAGTTCTTGCCAATGATAGGTAGTTCTGCGCAAGGCATGCAGGATTTCTTCATGATGTTTCTCTGTCTGACATGAGTCTGGGGTAAGAACAAGGACTGGAAGTAAGGACCTAGGAAGAACAGGGCTCAGATACAATATCTGAATTTACTGCCTGCCATTCCCCACCAGTTCCCACATGGAAAATGCTTAAGAGAGAAGCGAAACTAGAGAAGAGTTTCAGGTAAGAATAATAATGACCACCACCACCACCATAGTATATCAGATAATATATTGCCTCTAACAGCAGTTCTTTCAATTCAACCAACTCTATCTCACAGGTTTTGTTCTGTATTAAAAGCAAGTGTAATAAAAAGTTAAAGGATAGGATAAAGACAGTACTTTGTAGATTTCTTCAATTCCCCCAAATTTAATAATGTGATGTCTCCAAAGTTCCTATAGGAAGGAAAGGGGCTTGAAAAACTTGTCTTACAATTGTGTTCAGTTCAGTACTGTTTTACCTACGGAGTGCCTACTATGAACCAGGTACTACAAGAAGTTCAGGGAATACAAGATGAACAAAAGGCAGGCCTCTTAATAGGAAGGAATTCACAATCATGAAAATAACTTGACAAACGAATTCTCCTTTCCCTGTAGTACTGGAGAGGGACTTTATTTTACCTGAACAAAAACTTAGACGGTCTTAATCCAGTGGACTTGAGGAAAAAAAAAAAGATCTAAATTTCAACAGTAGACTGAAGCACTCATTGACCTTTACTAAAGCCCTGAATTTAGTAGGCAATCTCTGAAATTACCTATCTTCTTTTAGAAAGGCAACATTATGAATAACTACTCTGGTTAGAAAGTCAAATAAGAAACTGCAGTATTTATTTAAGAGGCTGCAGAATTATTACTCGCTCTTCATTTCTCTCTGCTCTTTCTATTTGGCTTACTCTTTATTTTTAAGACCCACCTGCGTTTTCCAGGATTTTTTTCTCAAGAAGAACTGCCCGTCTTTGTAGCTCCTCTGGCTCTACAGGTAAATGCCGGCTCCAGAGATAATTGGTTAGGGCTTGCACCTGCTTCTCCATATTGGGCATCGCGCTCCCTATGGACCAAAGATGCAAAGAGGAATCACTTGTACGCAGGGCCCAATCTCCGCTTCTTGAGCTTCCATTTCCCACCTTTACTCACCTAGCAGCAGTAACTGCGCGGCTTCGGCCAATGCTTGCGGCAGCCGCACGCATGACAGCTGCAGGATTCCAGGGTGCCGGCGATGGGGCCTCTTCCCCAGGAAATCGGACTTGTTATCCACGTGGGATACGCCGGGCACGAGGGCAGCAAGCGCCTGCAGAAAAAGAAAAGCTAATGGCGGGGCACAGAGGATGTCTGCGGGCACTGGCTAAAGGAGGAACTGCCGAAAGCGCACCTCCTCGGAGAGGAGCTGTTCTTGAGATCCACAGCCTCTTTTGAAAGCAGGGAAAATAGGTACTCACTCGGAACTGGGGAGCTATTCCAAAACTGCGGCGCCATCTGCCTATTGTCAGCAGATACCGCGACCCTCTCCCGGTCGCCATGGAGCCAGCGGTGAACCGGAACCGGAAATTTAGGTGCGGAGTCTGTCACTCTCACTAGCTGCAGCGAACATCCTGCGCGAACATTGGCGCCGCGCAGCAACAGCCAATGCGGAGAACGAGTGCTTGCTAGTAGCCAATAAACAATCGATCTGTATATCGCCTTGGAGGCCGTTTGTGCACCTCAATTCCAGCGTAGCCAGCCGGAAGCTAGGTGACTTCCACGCTGCGTTGTGATTTGTCTCCGCCTCCAGAAATCGGAGGGGCGGGGTTAGATAGGTATGGGCTGGCCCTATGCTGGATTCCCCAGAAACGCGTCACAGGAAGGCAAAGAATTTGTGTTTGTATTAACTACCAGTGTTCTTTGTTTTACCTTCTGGAGAACACTGAATTCTTGGAGTTTTTACCTCCCGTGTGGAATGGAGAGACTGCAGTAATGGGAAGATGAACAAGGAAAGCCAGATTTAGGAGACGAAATTGATGGAATAATAGATAATAATGTTTCTTACTTGTTAGTTTCTCTTAATATTAAACCAGTACTTTTAAACCAGGTAAATAGCTACCATGAGAACCTTATGTGACAGGTAGTGTGGCAGGTATAAATAAGGTATGGTACTACCTTATTTAGTCCCCATACTTCTAAAGGATAGATTTTGCACCCAAGGAAAGTGAAAGTTCAGGTGGCTAAATATTCTGCTTGAGATCCAAGAGCTTGTTAGGTGAGAACAAGTTCTAAACCTTGGCAATCTAAGTCTGATCTTCACCTTTAGACATATGCTCTGCTGGTAGTATTGGTACTTAAAAGGCAAGTTAGCAAGTGTCAATTTGTCAAGTGCTGATGACAAATTGGTACTTTCTATCTGGGGGCTTCTCTGGTAGCTCAGTTGGTAAAGAATCTGCCTGCAATATAGGAGACCTGGGCTCGATTCCTGGGTTGGGAAGATACCCTGGAGAAGGGAATGGCAACCCACTCCAGTATTCTTGCCTGGAGAGTCCCATGGACAGAGGAGCTTGGGAGGCTACTGTCCATGGGGTTGCAAGAGTCAGACATGACTTAGCAACTAAACCACCGCCACCATCTACATCTATGAGGATTAAATTATGACCTGCTGTAGCTGCTGACCTGTAGCATCCTCTGAAAGGATTTCAGGATGGAGATCAAGAATGAGGCATTTTGTGCTCTGGGAAAAACTGGCAGAAAGTCCATATGTTTTCAGGAGATGATTTTCATGAGCCCAATTTTTGCATCTTCTCGTATTTAGAAAAGCACCAACATCGTTCATGGTGATGTCTGCTCCCCATGACTAGCAGTAACCTTCACATGACTAGCAACAACCTTTTGCAAAAATTTGTGCTTGATTGCTTGTATTCCCCCTCCTTCACCAAAATCACATATATACGGACCTTGCCTCGTGCCTCTTCAGAACAGTTTCTCAGAGCTATCTGAAATGCTGTCTCCTGGCCTCTAAGTTCTCATTTTGCCCCCAAATAAAAGTTAATTCACAACTCATCACAGTCTGCAATGCAGGTCTGACCTCTGTGAAAGACGGAGGGAAAGAAAACAGGTTGGATAGGCACAGTTCTAAAAAGGTTCAGCCAGGCTAATGGAGAGTCTTTGAGCTCAAGGTGGCTATCAGAGAAGTTGTGCTTCCTGAGAAATAGGCCTGACTTAGTATCCGAGCTACACTCAGTCACTGTCTGAGAGCAGCCCATAAGAAGCATATCAGATTTACAGGCTAGCAGTTGGGGTCATCAGTTAATTATGATTACTACAGCAGGAGATCTGAGTAGTGCATTTTCACACTTGCCCTAGAACCACACAGATCTGCTTTGATAGGTTCAAGAGATGATTCCTTCAAGCCTTATATGGGACTCCGTTTTTGAAGAGAAATTTGGAAGAAAGAGAGGGAAAATATAGTCACTGTTACTGTGGTTGATTTCAGGGCTGAAGTTATCCTCTCCTTCCTTTACATTAATTCTCATTCCCCCTTGCCCTCAGCTGTGACAGTGGCATGTCTGGTATTAGAACCCAAACCCTCTATCCTGAATGGTCCAAACCCTTGATAGTCATATCTTTCCCCAGCTGACATTGTAGTACATATAGCCTCACAGTTACATGGGAATTCTGGGAAGCACCCAAGTAGATCACTTTGGTTTTGCATTGCTGGGGTCCAGCCTTGGTTGGATCCAGGGATTCCCTTGGGAGGATGGCGTTGGCAATTAAGAGAAATAGAGAAAGAGATAAGGAAAGAATTTTGCAGTTAAGAAAATAGAGGAGAGAAAAGAGGCTGATATTCCTTGGTTTACGCAGAAAGCCAATAAAGCCTCAGCACGGGACTTGCTCTGTTCACGTAGGCTGCAGGCGCCCTCTCGAATCGTGGAAGATGCCCCACCTTAGGCACCTTCTCGAGTGGGTCTTAGAAGCCCAGGCAAGAAAGTGAACGCAGAGGGCCTCTGGGCTCCAGGGAATCAGCCTGAAAAGGAAAAGGAAAGAGAAAGAATGACATGGGGAGACCAAGCCTGATGATCAAGGCCCACACTGTATTTTCCAAAGTAGTTTTTATACCTTAAGTTGTGCATAGAGGATAATGGGAGTTGGGGGGGCATAGAGTCATGCAAGGTCAGCAGTCCTTGATCCTTACCGAAGCCAGGCTTTCTTTCTGCAAACTTATCATATGCAAAAGCTTTAGGTGACTTACATCATCTTCTGGCCAGGAGGCTTGTTAACATTTTATGAACCTTTCTTCAGAAAACTTATTTTTCTCTAAAGGTGATTATTCTAAAGTCAGGCGCCACCCTCCAAAAGCATTAGATAAAGTTGGATTCCTATAGGGCAAAAGTGTGGTGGGCTATAACAAGAAAAGAATTAATTCAAGGGTCCAAGGTTACAAATATTAAAGCTACTACTTACATTTCTATACACCAACTATATTAATCAATACACTCCCAGGGACATAGTAGGTAAGGGATATGAAAACTTGGCAGCAAGCATTAGCTCAACAAAGAAATCCTCTACTAGTTCTATTCTAACAATTTTAACTCTCTGAGAAGCTCTGCATTGTTAGAATATCTTAAGCTTCCCATGCCTCTTGTGGTTGGGAGGCTGTGAATCTGAACAAACCTGTCAGGCAAGCTAGAAAGTCATCAGAGGGGTTTGAATTGAAACACTCCTATTATGCCCAGGAGAATTATTAACTAGAGGTCTAAATTGATTTTCTTTAGAGAAAGGTGGTCAAGAATAGCTCCCCCTTAATGTCAGGGGAGTTGGTAAAAGTCATAAAATAGTAAAACAGACAGATTCTGGTTTTGGGGTAGATGCTTGGGCAGGTCCAGGAGGGGGCGCCCTTGAGCCCTGACTCGCCTTGCCCATCAGGGCTCTCCCGTACGACCTTGTCATGGGTGTGAACTCCCGTGTTGGCTCCCAGCACTGCATGAATTCTTCTCTGCTCTCATTGTGTAAAAAAGAGTCCTACCTCTTCCTTCTAATTAGTGTTACTTAGCTCTGACAGTGGAGAAAGCAATGGCACCCCACTCCAGTACTCTTGCCTGGAAAATCGCATGGACGGAGGAACCTGGTGGGCTGCAGTCCATGGGGTTGCTAAGAGTCGGACATGACTGAGCAACTTCACTTTCACTTTTCACTTTCATGCATTGGAGAAGGAAATGGCAACCCACTCCAGTGTTCTTGCCTGGAGAATCCCAGGGACGGGGGAGCCTGGTGGGCTACTGTCTATGGGGTCGCACAGAGTCGGACACGACTGAAGCGACTTAGCAGCAGCAGCAGGAGCAGCCCTGACAGTTCGGTAACTCCTCATCTTCTGCTCCCTAGACCTAAGAAATCCAAAGTGTTATGGCAGCAGCTGTAGATTGTAGTTCAGTGAGACCCTCGATATATCCCTTGACAAGAATGCATCCTCTTTGGGGACCTGAACCTTTGACTTGACAGAGCCCAGCATTACAGAGATGAAAGCATGAAATTTCCATGGGTCAGAAGGAGTGATGGTAAAGGAAACCATTCCTGCTTCTACTCCTTGGTTATCAGACCTATGTAATCATCATATTGGGGTATTATTTAGAGTTTTCTGATTCAATATGTACACTGCATCCTGAAGGATGGTACCCCATCTTTTCAGAATGTTCCCTCCAAGCTGTTGTTTCAGCTGTGCCCTTAGAGAGCCAGCCTGTAGCTTTCCCCTCTCCTACCCTCCCTTCCTCTTCCCTTCCCTTCCTTTTTCTTTCCTTCCCTTGTCAGCAGAGTCGGACAAAACTTAGCCACTCAGTTCAGTTCAGTCACTCAGTCATGTCTGACTCTTTGCAATCCAATGAATCGCAGTATGCCAGGCCTCCCTGTCCATCACCAACTCCCGGAGTTCACCCAAACTCATGTGCATCCGGTGATGCCATCCAGCCATCTCATCCTCTGTCATCCCCTTCTTCTCCTGCCCCCAATTCCTCCCAGCATCAGGGTTTTTTCAAATGAGTCAACTCTTCGCGTGAGGTGGCCAAAGTATTGGAGTTTCAGCCTCAGCATCAGTCCTTCCAATGAATACCCTGGACTGGTCTCCTTTAGGATGGACTGGTTGGATCTCCTTGCAGTCCAAGGGACTCTCAAGAGTCTTCTCCGGCACCACAGCTCAAAAGCATCAATTCTTCAGCGCTCAGCTTTCTTCACAGTCCAACTCTCACATGCATACATGACCACTGGGAAAACCATAGCCTTGACTAGATGGACATTTGTTGGCAAAGTAATATCTCTGCTTTTCAATACGCTATCTAGGTTGGTCATAACTTTCCTTCCAAAGAGTAAGCGTCTTTTAATTTCATGGCTGAAATCACCATCTGCAGTGATTTTGGAGCCCAAAAAAGTAAAGTCTGCCACTGTTTCCCCATCTATTTCCCATGAAGTGATGGGACCAGATGCCATGATCTTAGTTTTCTGAATGCTGCTGCTGCTGCTGCTGCTAAGTCGCTTCAGTCGTGTCCGACTCTGTGCGACCCCATAGACGGCAGCCCACCAGGCTCCTCTGTCCATGGGATTCTCCAGGCAAGAATGTTGAGCTTTAAGTCAACTTTTTCACTCTCCTCTTTCACTTTCATCAAGAGGCTTTTTAGTTTTGCTTCACTCTCTGCCATAAGGGTGGTGTCATCTGCATATCTGAGGTTATTGATATTTCTCCTGGCAATCTTGATTTCAGCTTGCAACTTAGCCACTAAGCAATAACAAATACTGATGCTGAGCAGGGCCCTATGGGACTCCTGGGTAGAAAGCCTTTCTGTGTCCCCAATTTCTTTGATTATAGGAAATAGCCTTCATTCAGCCTCCATGAACTTCCCTGAGTTTCAATGGCCAGATCCAGCAGTTACTAATTAGGGAAGGGAGAAGATGCAAGACAAGGGAGAAATAGTCAAGAGAAACAATAGTGCAGCCTTGGGGCAGGGTCCTGGTTCCCCATCAGAGGATACACACAATAATATCTTTGAGTTGTTTTGCAGATACTGAAACCCCCTCCCAGAGGAAGAAGTTAACTATCAACAATGGTATGCTGCCCAGATAAGAAGCACGTAGACCTCAGACCAGTTGAAACTGGAAGGCTGATGATGTTGACTCATCCTTACCTCACTACCAACCCATTAGAAGAATGCAAACCGGTCACTGCCTTGATCCTTATCACTTACTTGACTATAATACTTCTCCCTATTCCCCAGGGAGGAGAGCACAGTATTTGAAGTGCTAACCTACTGTGTTCCTTCTTTGCCTGGCAGGGAAATAAAGCCACTGTATCTTTTTTTCTTTATAACTCTATCTCTATATTTCTATTGGACATCTGTGCATGGAGAGCCAAGATTTTGGCATCAGTACCAATTAATGCTTTGCATTAGTCCTTTGTTTTCCTTTAGAAGTAAGTGATACTGTTGAAATAACTTCAAAAGAAATTAGGGGAGTTCTTATGAACTATGGTTAAAAATAGAATGTGGTAGTTTAGCTACTTCTCCTTGGATATAATACCCCGTATCTTTGATTTTACTTATCAAGCCAGTAGAGCCACCTGATGATGACTGCACTAACTTTTCATCTTATGATATATGACTTCTGTCTTGCCCAGATTTGATAAATAATTTATCCTCACACAACTCACTGATGCAGGCTACATAGGAGGTCTCAAGCCATAGTCTTGATGCCAAAGGCCGTGTCGTTCTTCCTCTTGCACTGTCCCTGGTTATCATGGTAATGAAAGTGGGATCTCACTGCGGTATTTAATTGCCTCAATAGAAGGATTTTCTTTTCTTAGTTAAAATATGCCCTGCTGAATTAGTTTGAGAAATATCCAAGATGTGTGGGTAAACTGAGTGAAACCGTATGGGGCTCCTAGGCATGGAAGCATTTTCTGTCTCCCATTCCTTATAGGCAAGATTCCAGCCCCATGTCTTCCTTGAGTTCCAAATGGCAGATTCAAACAATTGCTAACCAAAGGAGGAACAGTCAAGAAATCCCCTGAAGCAATATTAACAGGACCAGAGATGCTAGTCTCAAGATTAGGAGACTGACCGTTTGAGACAAGATTAAGGGAGTGCAGGGCCTTGTTGTTGCTGTTGTTCAGTCGCCAAGTTGTGTCCGTCTCTTTGTGACACCATGGGCCGCAGTGCTCCAAGCTTCCCTGTCCTTCACCATCTCCCAGAGCTTGCTCAAACTCATGTCCATTGAGTCAGTGATGCCATCCAGCCCCAAAATCTCATACTCTGTTGCCCCTTTCTCCTCCTGCCTTCAATCTTTCACAGCCTCAGGGTCTTTGCCAATGAGCTGGCTCTTTGCATCAGGTGGCTAAAGTATTGGGCTTCAGCTTTAGCATCGGTCCTTCCAATGAATATTCAGGGTTGATTTACTTTAGGATTGACTGGTTTGATCTTCTTGCTGTCCAAGGAAGTCTCAAGAGTCTTCTCCAGCACCATAGTTTGAAAGCATCAATTCTTCGGCACTCAGCCTTCTTTATGGTCCAACTCTCACATTCGTACATGATTCCTGGAAAAACCATAGTTTTTACTAGGGGAAGCACACTGACTGAAACTGCCCATCCTAGCCAGGCACCATGGTAACCATTTGCGTGAGTTGTTTTCTGACAGGAGGTCCTGGTAAGGAATATGGAACAAATAAGCCACCGCTAACCAGAAGAGTTTGGGAAAGGTCAAAAGGAGACACCACATGTCAGATCACCTCCCAGAATCCTTCTGGCTGGCATCCATCTTGGTTGAGCGATGCATGTGCCACCAGGAAGGACTCTGAGTCAGAATGATTGGTCAAAGACAACCCAGTAACTAATCCCAGTACCATAAAATGCGAAACTTTGAGCCATGTGGCAGAGCAGAGGTTCCGTTACCCTACTGCTCTCCACTTGGGCACCCCTTCCCAATAAAATCTCTTGCTTTGTCAGCACATGTGTCTCCTCAGACAATTCATTTCTGAGTGTTAGACAAGAGCCAACTCTCGGACCCTGGAGGGATCCCCCTTTCTGCAACATATGGACCTTTGTTGGCAAAGTGATGTCTCTGCTTCTTAATACACTGTTTAAGTTTGTCATAGCTTTCCAAGGAGCAAGTGTCTTTTAATTTCATAGCTGCAGTTACCATCCACAGTGATTTTGGAGCCCAAGAAATTAAAATCTGTCACTGTTTCCACTTTTTCCCCTTCTACTTGCCATGAAATGATGAGACCAGATGCCATGATCTTAGTTTTTTGAATGTTGAGTTTTAAGTCAGCTTTTTCACTCCCCTCTTTCACCCTCATCAAGAGACTGTTTAGTTCCTCTTCACTTTCTGCGCTTATAGTGGTATCATCTGCATATCTGAGGTTGCTGATATTTCTCCTGGCAATCTTGATTCCAGCTTGTTCTTCAGGGAATTCCCTGGTGGTCCAGTGGTTAGGACTCTATTCTCTCATTGCTGAGGGCCCAGGTTTGATCCCTGGTTGGGGAACTAAGTTCCCACAAGCACAGCAAAAAATAGAAAACCCAGCTTGTGCTTCATCCAGCCTGGCATTTTGCATGATGTACTCTGCATATAAATTAAATTATCAGGATGACAATATAAAGCCTTGACATACTCCTTTCCCAATTTTGAACCAGGCCCTGCACACACTCTAATCTTGTCAGGGACCCAAGCCTTGAACCATTGCTATAAAACTTCTTATCAAATCCTTCTTGGTTGGGACACACAGTTTTTGAGGGCAGGAGCCCACTGTGTCTCCCTTTGCCTGGCAGAGCAATAAAGCTATTCTTTTCCACTTTAGAACTTTGAGATTTGATTTGGCACTGGTGTACAGAGAGGCTGAGTTTTCAGCATCATGAGGACAGAATTTCTAAAATGCAGGTGACTGTCTGATTTGCTCACCGCTATATGCATAGCACTTAGGATAGTGCTTGTTACATCAAAGGCACTCAGAAAGAAATGTCAGTTAAATAAGTATTAGTATTCTAAGAATGACTCTGTTGTCTTCATATAAGAATAAAAAGTTAACTAAAGTATCATTCTCTTGGTGTCCACATGGTAATTTTTATTTTTTCAGTGGAATGACATGGATTATTATTGTCTGTACTCCTCTTTTGGGCTTCCCTGCTGGCCCAGTGGTAAAGAATACACTGGCCAATGCAGGAGATGCAGGTTCAATCCCTGGGTTGGGAAGATCTCCTGCAGTAGGGCAGTGCAACCCACTCCAGTGTTTTTGCCTGGGAAATGGACATGGCAGCCCACTCCAGTGTTCTTGCCTATGGGCAGAGGAGCCTGGCAGGCTACAGTCCATGCGGTCGCAAAAGAGTTGGACAGGACTTAGTGACTTACAGCAACAAAATATGTCCTTCTATTAGTGGTCTACTTTTCCTACTTAGGAATTTTCAGAATGCTGTTCTTTTGTTATGTTTTAGACATTCTTTTTAAAAGCAATGGTGGGAATTGCCCATGGTGAGAATCTGTGAGGTCTACCTATTTCTAAAACCAGTTCCCTACCTCCTGCCAAAGAAATATTTCTTCTATCTTTGATTATTGATTCTGTGTCTTGTGCTTTATATTCATTTTTGGAATCTCAGTATGTTTTAAGTTAATTCTCTAGGAATCTCTGGCATCATCCTTTTCTTCCTTGCTGTGGTTAAGGACTGTATCATTACCAACTGAATTAACACCTGTTCCAATGTTTAGATATTTAGGTTTTTGGCATTTGACTGTGCTTTGAAAACTGTACTTTCTACAGAATGGAAAGGGGGAGTTATTTAAAAAAATATGTATTCTAAAGTAGAGATTTGGGGCCCTTTCAGGTTAATAGGTCCTATTAATAGATTAGGGGGCCAAGTTAGATATTCAACAAGTAGACAGGGTGCATTTCTACTGGTTCGACTTTTGTGTTGTTGGAATGTAATTTAAATGTGACTCTGGGCTCA
Source organism: Bos taurus (assembly GCF_002263795.3). NCBI lineage: Eukaryota > Metazoa > Chordata > Mammalia > Artiodactyla > Bovidae > Bos > Bos taurus. The sequence goes on from NC_037337.1 coordinate 26,134,626, forward strand.
GAGTGATTCTTGCCCCAGGGAGGGAAGGCAAGATCAAGAAAATTCTCTAACAGTGATAAAGATTCACTGGATTGACCAAATTGAGTTAGAATAGATTTATTTACATCTTTCTTATGACTTTGAAGGATTCAGCAGGCCAAGAACTACAAGAAAGTATATGTGTTTTATTCTGAGTAATAAGATTGAGTATAAAGCCCATAGGCTTCAGGATTTCAAAGTACAGGCAATCCTGAGAGAACATAGTTATGACACACCACATTCACTTGACTAATGCAGCATTTACATTTATTTCTGTCAATTAGCTAAATGGGGAGTAAGTGAATGTGTAGTATAGGAAAACAGGAACAGAGACACCAACCTAGAAACAATGTCTTCATCATGCCAGTGTTTTCATGCATTTCACTGCTGCCTAGTAACTGCTGCATATTGGTGACCTCCACCTGCAAGATTTTCTTCCTCACTTTTGCACAAGAAGGCTGAGTCCCTTCAGAGACTAATGGTCATGGTCTGCAGGAAATCCGACTCAGCTCTCTCCATTGGAAGTAAAGGGATATTGGAGCTCAATTGCTCAATATTCAGAGACGGTGTGGTTTCCCAGACTTATATGCTAAAACTCATACCAGGGTTTGAGGGTTAGTGCAGACTGCTGGGAACCTGACCCTAGATTCTCATCAGTTCTTCCACAAAAACTGGATGTTTGCATTACTTATTTCAGATATAAACACAATTTCTACTTTTAAAATTTTCTCTCAAAGACAGATTTAAAAATAAGATTTACATACACATATTTATGAGATTTAAAAATAACAATATGTTTATAATTTGACAAGGTGAAGTAAAAGCTCTTGGTCAAAACAATTCACTTCAGTAGGAGGTGAGGCATCCTTTTAAAAATACCTAAACAAATAGCTTCCCAGATGGCTCAGTTGTAAAGAATCTGCCTACCAATGCAGAAGACACGGGTTCGAGCCCTTGAGAAGATCCCCTGGAGGAGGGAATGGCAATCCACTCCAGTATTCTTGCCTGGGAAATCCCCTACAGAGAAGTCTGGTGGACTACAATCCACAGGGTTGTAAAAATCAGACGTGATTGAGCGACTGAGCACAAACAAGTCTCACAAATCACCATATGTGTCCAATATTAGTTGGCTGGCATCCATCTGATTTGTCCCATGTGCTTTAGAGTTATAAGCAGTCTCCTACTGTTACTCAATCTTTTCATCAACTGAGGACCACATCCTGGGCTGGGCAGGTTGCTTCAAGGGAACTGAGTTCCTTTCCTGGTCATCAACCTAAAGGAAACCTTTATGTTTGTTTGTTTATAATTAAATATTCCTTATTTTTTTTTGTCCATGCCAGGTGGCATGTGGGGTCTATTTCCCCAACCAAGGATCAAACCTGTGTCCCCTACATTGCAAGGCAGATTCTTAACCACGGGAACACCATAAAAATCCATAAGAAGCCCTGGTATTTTTAAGTTGTAGCAAAACAGGCAAAGCACTCCAACCAGCATCAGCCTTGACTGGCAATAGTTGTTGTTCACTTTGAAGGTAGGTCTTCTCAGTACATTTACCTACAAAGATAACGCTGTTATCAGGGTAATCTTTGGAAAAGGGAGTACATACAGCTATGTGTACATATGTGAGGGTATTATAGGGCCCTTTCCACCTTTTTGGACAGCAATACCACAGAAATGAGTAATTGTTTCCACAAGACAACTAACAAGGACTTACTATATAGCTCACGGAACTCTACTCAATATCTTGTAATAACTTTAAGGGAAAAGAATCTGAAAAGAAATATATATAGATATATAGATATTTGTATAACCGAATCACTGTGCTGTGCATCTGAAACTAACATGATATTACAAATCAACTATACTTCCATTAAAAAAATAAGCGAGTTATAAAGATGTAATGAACACAAAAAAAGACTCTTAGGTAAGCAAAAATTTTTATTGAAAGAGATATCTTGTGCATAAGGGAGAAGATGAGGGGAAAAGTGTCAGTTCCCTGAGTAGAAGGGGCAAGTTGTTTTTGTAACAAAAGGAGGGTTTGTCTCGTGATCACCAATAATCTCCAGAAATCATGAAACTTGTTTGATCTTCAGCAGGTGGCTCCAAGATAGCTATCAGGAATAGGAGTTCTTCTGTGAAGGAATAGAAGTACATGATAATTTTCTGTAAGAAAGCACCAGAACAGATAAGGTTAAAATTTATAGTTGAGTTTCTTGTCTTGTGGCAACTAAGTATACTCATTAGTGTAACAGAGAAAGAGGTAAGCTTTTACTGCTGTGAGCCTGATTTTTGTCTCTGGAACTAAGGCCCCTAGAGCCTTTGTTTTTTAGCTTCCAAGTCCTGTTTTTCCCAAGACCATTCACTAGTCCTTTTCCAAAATGGCTGTACTTTTGTCTTCCTGTCTCTAGAGCACGTGTATGTATCTGTCGTGGAGGTGGAGTGTGAATGTGTATCTGTCATGGAGGTGGAGTGTGAATGGATGGTGACTACGTGTGTCTCTCTCCTACAGATGTCTCTGCATCTATAAGAAACCCAAGAGTTAGGTAGAGGGAGAGATGATCTTTGCTAGGAGCAAGGGAGAGGGGCTTTGCTGTCCTTGACTCAACTCTCTGCTTTGTTGGTCCTGCACACCCAGGGTATGCCATGGGGATGCAGTGGCCCCTGTGTTTGGCATGGCTCTTCCTAATTTTCCTTTCCAGTTCCCTTCCTAAGTCAATCCTGAATCTGACTTCTCGTCACCATGCCCCAGCTAACTCAGCTGTCCCTCCTGACCTATGGTTCTTATTCCGTTCTTCCTCATTTCTAGCTCATTTGGAAATCACATTCATCTGCTGTCTTAGAGGCCCTCTCTGGCTTCTTTCTGGGGATTTATAGCTTTTGTAAATGATCAAGATTGCTCCTTTTCTTGACCCCAATATTCTCTATATGCAGCATTCTCTGGCTCTGTTCTAGCTCTTGATACAATATGGATGTATACAAGCCTGGTGTGCTCCAGTCCATGGGGTTGAAAAGAGTCCGACAAGACTGAGCAACTAAACTGAACTGAAAGGTGATTCCAATCCTGGTTGATAAGAATCTTGGGAAAGGAAAAGGAAATAATCTTTGGAAGGATG